>NC_081383.1:45201411-45528911 GCF_030684315.1 Stegostoma tigrinum
TCTTGAGAGGTTGTCCATGAGGCGCTGCAGTTGCTCGTCAGAGAGGGCTGCCAACGCTGCAAATAACATGTCTCCAATGAGTACTTCACGAACCTTGGATTTTGCCCTCGGCCGGGACAGACTGAACAGCCTTCTGTCCGATCTGGTGTGGAGGTAGATACCAACAGTTGATGTTCCAAACGCGTGTTTCAACATGACTGCGAAGAAGATGCCGAACAGGTTGGGGGCAAGCACACAGCCCTGCTTCACACCGCTGCAGATGTTGAAAGCCTCTGAAGAAGAGCCGTCAAATTGAACGACGCCTTTCATATCCGCATGAAACGATTGGACTATTCTGAGGAGTCTCGGAGGACAGCCAATCCTGGCGAGGATTTTGAACAAGCCATCTCTGCTCACAAAGTCAAATTATCCTTCATGAGGTCAATGAAAGCGACGCAGAGTGATTGCCTTTGCTCTCAGCATTTCTCTTGTAGCTGTTGGAGGGACAAGATCATGTCGATTGTGGAGCGTTCTGACCTGAAACTGCACTGGGATTCGGGGTATACCCTTTCGGCGATTTTCTGTAGTCTGTTCAGGGCTACGCAGGCAAAGACCTTCCCAACGATGCTCGGCAGCGAGATTCCTCTGTAGTTGTTAGAGTGGCTTCTGTCCCCTTTGTTCTTATAGAGGGTGACAATGTTGCAGTCTCTCAGGCCTTGCAGCACCATTCCCTCCTCCCAGCACTGGCACAGCAGTTCCAGCGGGTGGCTAAGCAGTGCTCCCTTTGCACACTTGATGACCTCTGGTGGGATGCCATCCAACTCTGGTGCCCTCCCAGTGAGTAAGCTGTCGATGGTTCTGCTCAGCTCGTCAGCAGTCAGCAATGCGTCCAGCACCTCCATGACCGGTAGGCATTCCACGGTGTCTAACGTGTTGTCCGAGATGTTGTTTTCACTGGAGTAGAGTTCGGAGTAAAGTTCCACCCATCTCTCCATCTACTTGCTTTTGTCTTTGATGATCTCGCCTGTCCTGGATTTTAGTGGAGCTGTCTTGCTCTGGGTTGGACCGATGGCTTTCTTGATCCCCTCATACATTCCACGTATGTTGCCTGTGTCAAATGACAACTGGATGCTTTCGCATAGTTGTAGCCAGTAGTCATTTGCACAGCGTCTGGCTGTCTTCTGTGCGTTGTTTCTTGCTGTCCTCAGCGCTTGCAGTGTTACCTGGGTAGGTTGGTGTTTGTGTTTCAACAGTGCAGCACGTTTCGCCTCAGTGGTCACATTGAGCTCATTCGCGTTTGCTTTGAACTGTGTCTTGCTCCTCTTCTTCCTAAAGGTCTTCAATGCAGTGCTGTGGATAGTGTCCCTTAGAGAGTCCCATCTCTGCTGAGCAGCTCCTTCTGGTGGGTCTGCAAGGAGGGCGTCCTCCAGTGACTTGATGAATACTGCTGCTTTGTCTGAATGTTGGGTGGTAGTAGCATTGATATGCTGCTTGCCTGCAGGCTTGGCATAGGGCATCTTCTTTGTTTGGAGCCTGAGTTTGCAGCAAACCAGGGGGTGATCCATGTCACAGTCGGCACTCTGAAAGGGCCGAGTCATGAGCACGTTTTTCAGGTGGCTGCGTCTTGTGAGGATCGGGTCTAGCTGGTGCCAGTGTTTGGAGCGGGGATGTCGCCATGAGACTTTGTGCTGAGCTTTGGCCTGGAAGTCGGTGTTGGTGACACATAGTTCGAGGAGCATGCAAAATGTGAGCAGTCGTTGTCCATTTTCATTCATGTTGCCGATCCCATAGCGACCCAGACAGCCTGGCCAGGAGCCATGGTCAGGGCCCACTCTGGCGTTGAAGTTGCCAAGTAGCAGCAACGGTTCCTGATTCGGGATCGCCTGTATTTTCTGAAAGCTGGTTGTAAAACTCATCCTTTGCATCTTGTATGGAATAGAGGGGTGGGGCATAAGGGCTGACAAGGTTGACAGGCCCATTGAAGGAGTGCAGTCAAAGTGAGAGGATCCGCTCCGATCCATCCTTGCTGGGTTCCACTATCTTCAACAGCGAGTTCCTCACAGCAAAGCCAACACCATGGTCTCATCTATGCCTTTCCCCTGCCAGAAGAAGGTATAGTCTTTCTCACGTAAGGTCCCTGATTCTGGGAGCCTTGTCTCTTGAAGCGCTGCACTGTCCACTTGGAGTCGTAGCAGTTCATTGTTGATCACCGTCGTCTTGCGTGTGTCACTGATCTCTTGAAGGTCATCTGATAGACCAGTTGTCATGGTCCGTACGTTCCAGCATCCAAGTCTGAAGGCTGGCTTCTTTCCTTGTTTCCTTGTTGTTTTGCTTGGTGCAGTGTTTACAGTCCGCGATTCAGGATACTTATATCCCTGAGCCCCACGCTTCCAGTGGAGTGGGAAGACTGCAGCGGGACAGCACCTAATTGGCTGGGGGCTGCCCAGCCTGAGGCAGGCGGTAGCTGTCCAGTGAGGCACCATGGCCTATCTCCCCATCTAAAGCAACCCCTGGCGCCTTGCTCTACGCCAATCGAGCGAGGATTATAACCGGTAGACTGCTGCTTTCCGTGTTTTGCCGCCACGGTGAGGCGTCGCTGGAGTGTCCTCTCCAGGGCGCAGGACTGGGCAGGGTTTTATGAGAGATCGGCAGTTGCCCACACAGTACCCACCCCAAGTACCTATTAACCCTCAGTGCCGGAGATCCTCCCCAATAATATCAATGTACCACTGTGCCCCCCCTCCCGGCACCTACTGACCCTCACTACCAGGTATACCCCCTCAGCTCCACAATATCAATGTACCATCGCTTCCCCCCCTCCCCGACTCCCGGTATCTATTGACCATCTGGCGAAGATATGATCATGCAACAAATATTTGCTGATTGTGTGGCAATGAGTTGATGATCCAGTGGCAATAATGAGGCAATTGTACGATCATCATATAACGATAGTGTGGCAATCATGTGGCAGAAATCAGCCAGTGATTGGATGGTGGTTCGGGGTCGAGGCATTGGGGGGTGGTGGGTGGGGGTGTGGGGTGGTGATCTTGTGATAATCCAGTAATGATTGAGTAGTGGCCATGTGGTGATCGTTGAGCGAATTGTAGTAATCTAGTGGCAATTGTGTGGTGTCATGTGCTGATCGAGTAATGATCATCTGGTAATCAGGTTGGTGATCAGGCATTGATCAGGTAGTGATCGTGTTCTGATCATGTGGTAATCAGTGCTGTCTCTTTTAAGAGTCACTCAGCGAATCCTACTCTCTTAGCCTATAGGCCTGTAAACATTCTGTTTACTGATACTTAGAAAATTTCAGTATGAAAGCCAAGACAGAATCTGTGTCTCTGGGAGCATGTTCCAGATCCCAAACAACTTGCTGCACAAAATCAATCTCTTCATGCCACCATTTGCAAAAGAGCCATCATTTAGCTCTTCTTGTTCTGCCACATGAACACTACCTCAGCCAGAGCTCCTGTCAGGTAGAACACTTAAAGTTGTCTTGGGATAAACTGATTCACAAATGGTTAGTTTGCTTTAGTCACTATATTTTGATCATATTCAGATGTGGTTATCACTGTGCTTTAGTTTACCGCCTTGCCAATTGATCAGGTTTTCAGACAGAAGAGTGGAAGGAGAAGTGCCACAGGTGAGTCAGCAAATGGGTGAGTCACATGACTTACCCAAGGAGCTGCTTTATTTTTTAACACTGAGCAAGATTGATTTCTACATTAAATATTTCACACTGCTGTGTGCATCTTAGTAAAGTCAGGAATCACACAACACCAGGTAATAGTCCAACAGGTTTATTTGAAATCACAAGCTTTCGGAGCGCAGTCCCTTTGTCAGGTGCAGTCAGAGGAGAGCACACAGACGCAGAGTCTATAGGAAGAGAGATCAAAGGGACATACAACTGGTGTGAGTGGAGTGGACAAACTGAGAATGGCTGGCTGACTGCTTCCTGTTGAATCTTTAATCGTTCATACATTCCTGCATTCTAGAAACTGCAGAAGCAGGGTATAGAGAACTCTGAGATAGTAAAATGTGAGGCTGGATGAACACAGCAGGCCAAGCAGCATCTCAGGAGCACAAAAGCTCTGTTAGTTTCCTTAAAGATGCAAATTCCAGAATCTGTTTCACATCATTGTCCTGAAATAATTAAAGGTTTCATCAGTGTCTGCCTTACTTTCCAAACTTCAAACAGGCAGAGCAATAAGAATATACAACATTCATCTCAGGTCAGACACTTAATTGTAGGTGTGAGGCCTTGTCCAGAGTCTGTCTCAGAGATTTAACCTGGAATCAAGCTGGTTTTATTCCAAAAGCAGGAATATATAAAATGCCACACTGAAATACTGTGACTACAAATTGTGTGTTTTTTTTAACAAAACAGAATGTATCTGCAAATAAATAAACATCTCGGATGAAATGATTTACCCCACACGTTTATATATGCGCGAGTGTGGGTGGGTCTGTTTGTGAGTGTGAGAGTGTATGTTAGATGGAGTGTGGTGTGTGCGTGAGTGTGAGAGTGTGTGTGTGTGTGTTCATGCGCACGTGGGTGTGTGTGTATGGGAGAGAGATACATGTTCGTATGTGAGAGCGTGTGTGTGTGTGAGTGTGAGAGTGTATGTTAGATGGAGTGTGGTGTGTGCGTGAGTGTGAGAGTGTATGTTAAAGAGAGTGTGTGTGTGTGTGTGTGTGTGTGTGCGTGCGCGTGTGCGTGCATGAGTGTATGTTAGAGAGAGTGTGGTGTGTGTGTGTGCATGAGTGTGAGAGTTTATGTTAGAGAGTGTTTGTGTGTGTATGTGTGTGTGTGTTCATGCGTGCGTGGGTGTGAGTGTGTGTGGGAGAGAGATACAAAGAGTGTATGTATGTGAGAGTGTGTGTGTGTGTGAGTGTGAGAGTGTATGTTAGAGAGAGTGTGGTGTGTGTGAGAGTGTATGTTAGAGAGAGTGTGTTTGTGTGTGTATGTGTGTGTGTATTTGTGTATATGTGTGTGTGTGTTCATGCGTGCGTGGGTGTGAGTGTGTGTGGGAGAGAGATACAAAGAGTGTGTGTTTGTATGTGACAGTGATTGTGTGTGAGTGTGAGTGTATGTTCGAGAGAGTGTGTTTGTGTGTGTGTGTGCGCGCACGTGCATGTGTGTGTATACGTGTATGAGTGAGTGTTTCGTGTGAGAGAGTGAGTGTATGTGTATGTGAGAGTGTGTTTGTGAGGGAGTGTGATAAGTTATCCAAAACTGTACAAACTAAGGTAGAGAGATCATAACAATTTATCAAGGTGATGCTGTCAAAAGAGGACAGTAAGGAAGTGTTTACAGATACAGAACAGTGTGTTGTACAGATACGGAACACCCGTAGCATAACATAAACTCAAGATCACTGGAGAACATCACAGTCACACACTTTGTACAGGGAGGTGTTGCCTCACAAATTTGATTAAGTTTTTTGAGGAAGTGACAGAGATGATTGATGATGGGTAGAACAATGGGTGTTGTCTGTATGAAGTTTCCTAAAGCATAGTAGGCTGCTCCATTCATCAGACTAACAACAGCAGGGAAGAAGCTGTGCTTGAACTTGCTGGTACATGCATTCAAGTTTTTGTATCTTCTGCCTGATTGAAGAGGTTGTAGGAGAGCATTGCCAGGGTGGGATGGGACATTGATGATGTTGGCTGCATTTCTGCAGCAACGTGAAGTGTAAATGGAGACCATGGATGGGAGGTTGGCTTTCATGATGGTCTGTGCTGTGCACACAACCTTCTGTCATTTCTTACAGTCCTGGACAGGGCATTTGTTGTACCAGGCTGTTATCACTCGATATTATGCTTACTGTGGTGCATTTGTAAATGTTGGAGAGGGTCCTTATGGACATGTCAAATTTCCTAAGCCGCCTGAGGAAGAACAGCCATTGTTGTGCCTCTTGTATGTGAGGTGAGTCTGGGACAGGTTGTCAGTTATCACCACTCCTAGGAATTTGTATGTGAGAGGAGTCTGGAACAGGTTGTCAGTTATCACTGCTCCTAGGAATTTGACACTCTCCACCCTCTCAACCTCTGCTCTGTTGATATAGGTGTGGGCGTGTTTTCGTCCTTTCTTCTTGAACTCAATGATCAGTTCTTTTGTTTTGCTAATGTTGAGAGAGAGATTGTTCTCATTGCACCACGACATCAAGCCCTCTATCTCCTTTTTGTATTCTGACTCGTCACTGTTTGATATCTATCCAACCATGGTGGTGTCATCAGTATTTGTGAAGTTTGTGGCTGTGATGTTCTCCAAGGATCAGTGTTGAAACCTTTGTTGTTTGGAACATGTATATCAATAATTTGGATGAAAATTTAGGTGGTCTGATCAGTACATTTACAGATGATGCAAAAATTGGTGAAGTTGTGGTAGTGAGAAAGGTTGTCAAAGGATATAGCAGGATATAGATCAGTTGGGAAATTGGGTGGAGAAATGATACAGAGTTTAATCTGGACAAGTGTGAGGTGATGCATTTTGGGAGGTCAAATGCAAGAGGAATGTGTACAGTAAACGGCAGGACCCTGAGGCGTATTGATATACAGAGGATTTGGGGTTCAAGTCCATACCTCCCTGAAAGTGGTAACACAAGTCGATAGGGTGGTGAAGAAGGTGTACAACATGCTAGCCACCATTAAGTGGGTGTTCAGTATAAAAGTTAACAAAGGCATGCTGCAGTAGTGTAAAACTTTTGTTAGGTCACGTTTTGGACTATTACGTGAAGTTCAAAGTTTTGAGAAGATTTATAGCTCGGGTTGTGGATGAGGTTGCAGAGCTACTCGCTGAGCTGTCGTGTTTGATTGCAGATGTCTCGTAACCCTGCTAGGTAACATCGCCTGTGCGCCTTCAGTGAAGCATTGGTGTTCTGACCTGTTTGTTATTTATATGCCTCGGTTTGTTGGGGTGGTTGGCATCCTTTCCAATTCTGTCTTTCAGTGATTTGTGTATTGGGTCCTGTTCAATGTATTTGTTGATGGAGTTCCAGTTGGAAAACCAGGCCTTTAGGAATTCCCTGGCATGTCTCTGTTTGGCTCATGTTATTATGGACGTATTGTCCCAGTCAAAGATACTTAATTACACCAGCAACCAAACCAATACCCATAAATGGAGCTGCATCAGGACATTATTCAAATGAGTGACAACACACTTGAGGAACCTAGAATTGTGCAAAGCAGAACTGGAGAGCTTATATGGAATTTTTAAGAGGAACGAATACGCAAAAAGCACAATCGCCATTACCTCCGCGACAGCTCACAACAAGACGGCACAACACGGCCAGGCACACTAGTCACCCTACCGTACATTAGAGACACATCAGAGATGAGCACAAGATTACTCAGGACATGAGGTATCAGGGCAGCCTACAAATTAACAACCCACCTGCGACAGCTACTGGCGAACATAAAGGATCCCATGCCTACAACCAACAAACTAACGTAATATGCAAAATACCATGCAAAGACAGTGAGAAACATTACATAAGCCAAATGGGAAGAAAATTGACAATAAGGATACATGAACACCAACTAACCACCAAGAGACACAATCAATTCTCACTGGACTCAATGCACACTGACAAAGGAGGACACTAATTTGACTGGGACAACACATCCATAGCAGCACAAGCCAGACAGAGACATGCCAGCGAATTCCTGAAAGCCAGGCATTCCATCAACAAATACATTGAACTGGACCTGATAAACAAACCACTGAAAAACAGTACTGGTGGTGATGCCAAACACCCCAGCAAACTGAGGCATAGAAATAACAAACAGGACGGGACATCAACTAAAACGTTGAATGGTGAACTGACAGAGGTATGTAAAATTATGGGACACGTACAGGGTGGATAGTCAGAGTCTTTTTCCCAGAGTGGAAATATCAAATACCCAGGGGCATAGGTTTAAGGAGAGGGCGAAAGTTGAAGCAGAGATGTGAGAAGTAAGTTTCTTTATAGAGAGGGTGATAGGTGCCTGGAACATGCTACCAGGGAAGGTGGTAAAAGTGAATACAATAGCACTGTTTAACAGGCTTTTGGACACTTACATTGGGGAGGAAATAGAGGGGGACTGACTGTGTGCAGGCAGGTGAAATTAGTTTAGAATGGCACAGACATGGTGGGCCAAAGGGCCTATTCCTGAGCTGTACTGTTCTAAGACCTATTTGTTAACAGTCAGTACAGGATGCACTGTACTTCGGCGCACCATGCTCTGAGCTGTACAGATTCCAATCTCTTAGCAGAATCCTGGAAAGTTTTACTGAGGTCACAGCTTAGATCAGATGTTTTGCCATGAACCCAATCTCTACAATCTCCAGGCATTCTCCTGCCTAAATTCTTTCAGCATGTGGCCGTTGAGTTTAGTGATGCATCCTGTTGTTCTCGTTTGAAATCACTTCATTTCTCAATTTTGTTCCCAAACATGAATTCAAACAATGTTCATTCAACTGAATACAGATTATAGTGAGAAGCAGGGCTGGGTTTTATAGTTGTGTTACCCACTCCAATCAAAGCATTATTTACAGAAATGCAAAATTCTGTAGCTCCTGGAGTCTGAAATAAAACTGTTGGGAAGTGTCAGCAGATCAGACTGTCTCTGAAAGGAGAAACGCAGTTAATGTTTCCGGTCAACAGCATTTCTCCAGAATATTATTTTTGTCTAGTTTGGTTTATCTAATATTGTAGAATCTCAGGCTCAGGCAGCACGAAAGGAAACTGTTCGGCCCACCAGACTGTGCTAGCTCTTTAAAAGCACTATGTTTGTTCCACTCCCTTGCAGTTTTCCCACTGGACCTGCAATGTTTTCCTTTTTAATTACTGCTTCGTCATACGAGATGTCAATGTTGCTAAAATAAGATACAAAGTCGAAGTTTTTCAACTTGCACATTATCAGGGCGAGCATGCAAAACCATAAAACTGAAAAAGAAGGCAGAAACTTTGACAGCATGAGAAGGATCTTGTTGAAAATGATGTCCTTTCTGAGTACATGGTTAAAAAAATTGATTTCGTGACTCCATTTGACAATGTTTTCCTTTTTTAAGTAAACGCCCCATTCCTTTTTGAAAGTTATGCCTTTCAGCAGCGCATGCAAATTACAGCAACTCACTCTCTCAAAAAAACCCCCAACATCTCCCCTCTCCATTCTTTTGTCATTTAACATCAATCTGTACTTCCTCCTCCGCTGTCACCACACCCTCCTGCCTGTGGCAATAGTTTCTCCATATTTATAACAATTCCTCATTTATTTTCAACATTTTAATTATGTCTGTCACTGTTCTAGTAATCCCTTGGTTGTTCTTCAATACTTGTCTGTATGCACATCTCTACCTCTAACTCCCTGTTGCTGACCTCTCACCAGCTGCAAAGGCTGCACTGACCTCTCCTGTACGGATTCTGATATATCACAAACTCCAATGATAACTCCTTGTAGAACAGTGAATGAAATCCCCACTAACTCTGCCATACCCTCCCACCCCACCCTTTCCTTCCACACATTTCCTGGAATGTTGTAATTGGCAATATTAAGTTCCACACGAAATGTCTCCACACATTGACTGGATCACATTCCTCTTAGGACCCTCTCTATTTCCCTTAGCTCACATGCCCTGAGGTCCAATCTGAGCTCAATGTTGCCGTCAATTCATTTACCAACTTCACTCATTTCATTCTCTCATTCTTCTCTCTTCTGCCCCTCCTCCAAATGTTTTTATTTCTTCCTCCCCCCTCTTTCCCCTATGTACTGTGTTGTTTGTTTTTCTCTCTCTTTGTGGGTGTACTGATAGGAGTCACCCATTCTACCCAAGGAGACTGCTTTGTCTAAAGCAACAAGTGCTGGAGGTCACAGTGGGTCAGACAGCATCCACGAAGAAAGCACAAGCTAACGTTTCAAATCTAGATTACTTTTCATCAGAACTGAGGTGAATTCTGGAGGGGGCCACATTTATGCGATGGTTGGTTCATTGGGGGTCTGCGTGTGGAGTGCTGGGGGACAAATGCAACTCAGAGTTCGGATTAAGTGATCAGAATGTTGAGAATGGTAGAACAGTGGTGTGTCCAACTGCAAGACCAGAAAGAACAGACAGTCCCACTGGGTGGTGGGTGGGGAGGGAAGACGGAATATGGTAACGGAGAATGTAACAAGCAAAGTTAAAAGGAAGTGAAGAAATGGGAGTAGGTTCACAGTTTGAAAGTGTTGAACTCGATATTAAATCCAGGAGGTTGTAAAGTGCCTAGTCTGAAGATGAGATGTTGTTTCTGCAGTTTGCGCTGATTCACTGGAGCACTGCTGCATGTCGAGGACAGACATTTGGGCATGCGAGCAGGACGCTGTGTTAAATGACCAGCCACAGGAGGGTCAGGGTCCTGCTTGCGCGTGGACCGGAGATGTTCTGCAAAGTGGTCACACAGTCTGCATTTGGATTCTCCAATGTAGGGTAGGTCGCATTGGGTACAGTGAGTACAATACACAGGAGCCTGCTGTGTCACTCAGTACAATCACGGCTGATCAGCAATTCCAATGCCTTTGACTCACATTATTTATGTCATGGCATTTAACAAACAGTCATTCTAACATTTGTTAGACAGATTTTGGAGTACATGTTGTGCCTGGGATCTGTATGATGAGAGATATATACAAAAATGAAGTGAGCCAAAGACATATTGCACCACTCTGTATGAATCAGTCTGGGAAATACACCAGTGTCACATCTTCATTGAAAACTTGGAGCAGGAATTGCTCCAGCTGGGCAGGGGGATAATTCACTGATCCTAAAATGTGAATGAACTGGTGAGAATTGACAGAAACTAACTGCCTTCCAGCACTGGCAAGATATTTATTAGCAATCCACACAAACCATAGGTAACTATTTAATTCCACAACAATCTCTCACAAATTTTCCTCCCAATGACAATCCCACAATGGAACAGGCTACCAAAGGAAACAGTCATAGATCTACACTGAAATAAAGCCAAAAGAGCATCAACTCCACTGTTCCCGATTCATTCTCATAAGTCTTCATTCCATGACTGATTAAAAATCTGCCTACTTCAGCTTTGAATATAGTTAATGACATAGCCTCTAAGTTAAAGAATTCCACAGATTCACTGCCATCTGAGAGAAGAAATTCCTCCTCATCTGACTTAAATATGTGACTCCTTACTCTGACATTATGCCCTCCCGTGAAGGGAAAAAACCTTTCAGTATCAACTCTGTCTTCTATGTTTCAATAAGGTCATTCCTCTCATTCTTCTAAATTTGGAAACATGCAGACCAAACCTACTCAATCTCTTCCCGTAAGACAGCCCTCTTAGTGAGCCTGCTCTGGACTCCCTCCAGCGCTAATGTATCGTTCCTTAGATACAGGAACCAAAACTGTTCATAGCATTCCAGCTGTGGCCTGACTAGCATCTTGTATAGTTTTAGCAAAACCTCTGCGCTTTTATACTCAATTCCCTTCGAAGTAAGGCCAGGATTCCATTTGCCTTCCTTATTGCCCCCTGATAATGTTGTGTCAGTCTTACAGTGATGCCAGTGATAGAATGATGCCAATGTTACAGTGGTGAGTACTACAGTGATGCCAGTGTGTTGCAGTTATGTCAGTATATAGCCGTGGTGTTTGAGTAAAAACAGCTGCCTGTGGTACGGTGATGCCAAGTTTTCAACAAGATCTGGGTGTCCTCATGCATCATTCTCTGAAAGTAAGTGTACAGTGATGACGATGTATTGCAGTGACCCCACTGTTTCAGTGATGCCAGTGTGTTGCAGTCATGTGTGTTACAGCAACTAGGTAGCTGGGTAGCAGTCTGTAAAGAAGGAAAACTGTGCGTTCACCTTCATAGTGAGAAGATTTGAGTACAAGAACAAGGGGGTATCTTGCTGTGATTATAAAGGGCATTGGTAAAGACAATTGGAGTATTGTGTGCAATTTTGGTCTTCTCATCTGAGGAACAATGTGTACATGCCAGCATTGGACTGGGGTGGACAGGGTCATAAATCACACAACACCAGGTTATAGTCCAACAGGTTTATTTGAAAACACAAACTTTTGGACCATAGCTCCTTCATCAAGTCCAGTGAGAAAGAAACACACGGTGGCTCAGTGGTTAGCACTGCTGCCTCACAGTGCCAGAAACCCGGGTTCGATTCCACCCTCGGGTGACTGTCTGTGTGGAGTTTGCACATTCTCCCTGAGTCTGCATGGTGTTCCTCCAGGTGCTCTGGTTTCCTCTCACAGTCCAAAGATGTGCAGGTTAGATGGTTTGGCCATGTTAAATTGTCCCATAATGTTCAGGGATGTGTAGGTTGGGTGGGATGCTCTGAGGGTTGGCGCGGACTTGTTGGGCTGAAGGGCCTGTTTCCACACAGTAGGGATTCTATTAAAAAATATAAAAACACAGAACGTATTTGTAAAAGATCACACAACTGATGAGGATGTATTAAACAAACCTAAGAGGCTCTCTGTGTAAATCTTTAATTAGTTAGAAGATTTTTATTGATTAATATTTATACGTAATTAACCAAATTTCTTTGAAGTCACTGTCCTGAGAGAATCAAATGTTTTATCTATGTAAAGAAGGGTGACAATATAGGTGAGAAAATGCATGTTAGGCGTAAGGCCTTGTTTAGAATCTGTTTCTGTTTTTGTTTGGAGTCAGACTAGTTTTATTTCTAAAGTAGGAATTTATAAAATGCCATATTGGCTGGCTGTCCATAAGTTGTGCACTTTTTGAACAGAATAGAATATATCTGCAAATACAAATTCACCCCATAGACTCGTGTGTGTGTGGCGGGGGGAGCGGGGGAGAGTGTGTGAGTGTTTGTGTATGTGTGGAGGGAGAGAGAGTGTGAGTGTTTGTGTACGAGAGAGAGAGGGGGAGCGAGACGGTGTGTGAGAGATAGAGAGAAAGGGAGAGTGTGTGTGTGTGAGAGTGAGTGAGTGAGTGAGTGAGTGAGTGAGTGAGTGAGTGAGTGAGTGAGTGAGTGAGTGAGAGAGAGAGAGAATAGTATGATGGGGTCACACACAGTGTCCCGGTTGAGGCCACCCTCATGGGTACTGAACTCTGTATTGTTGTGAATCTCAAAGTCTGCCTTGGAGAACACTTGCCCGAAGATCCGAGGCCAAATGTCCTTGACTCTCACACAGATCCTCTCTCATACTCACACTGTCTCGCAACACACACACAAACTGTCTCCTAAACACAACACAAACACACCAGCCATCTACACTTTCTCTCTCTCTCTCCCGCCCCACATACACAACACATACTCACACACAAATTCTCTCACTCCCCCGTGTACACATGCACACACACGCAAACACACACACGTGAATCTATGGTGAATTTGTATTTGCAGATACATTCTATTTTGTTCAAAAAGGACACAATTTATAGACAGTCAATCAATATGGCATTTAATAAATTCCTACTTTAGAAATAAAGCCAGTCTGACTCCAAACCAAAACATACACAGTTTCTAAACAAGGCCTCACACCTGACAAGCATTGCCTGAGCTAAAATGTCTCCTCTTCTTTACAATGACAAAGTCTCCAGTTCCCTCAGGGCAGTCACTTGAAAGAAATTCAGGGATTTACATATACATAGTAATCAATTAAAACTTTCTACCTGATTAAAGATTTAACAACATCTTTGGTTTGTTTACTACATATTTTATGAATAAGTTATGTGTTACGTGTGCTTCTTTCTTACTGTCAAAGTGGCTATGCTCCAAAAATTTGTGCTTTCAAATAGATCTGTTGGACTACAACCTAGTGTCGTGTGATTACTAAATTTATCTGAGAAAGGATGTTCTTGCTGTAGAGAAAGTGCAGCAACAGGCCTATGACAAGAGATTGAATCAGTTAGATTGTATTCAATGGAGTTTAGAAGCATAAGAGGAGGTTCTGATAGCAACTTATAAAACTCTAATACTTTAGATGCTGGAAGACTGTTCCTGATGGTGGGTAGCCCAGACCGGGGTCACAGTTTAAGGATAAGGGCTAGAGCTGAGATAAGGAGAAATTTCTTCACCCAGAGAGTAGTGAGCCTGTGGAGTTCAATGCCACAGAAAGTGGTTGAGGCCAGAGCATTGAAAATAAGAAGGAGGTCACTATGGCTCTTGGTGCTAAAGGGGCCAAGGGATACGGCAGGAGGGTGGGATTGGGGTATAATCCTGATCACATTGAATGGCAGAGCAGGCTTAGGGGGTGACAAATGGCCTGGTCCTGCTTCCATTGTTCTATGTTTCAGTGATGCCAGCGCAAAAAGTAATGATGAGAATGTTACTGGGATGTCAGCGTGTTACTGTGATAATGGAGTTACAGTGAAGCCAGTGTTCTGCAGTGTTGCCAGTGTGTTGCAGTGATGCGTGTTACAGCAGCCAGAGATAAACAATAAATGAGCCTGAGCCAGCGTTGTTTGTATCTCATGAGTGAAGTTAAAAAATAGTGCTACTTTTACATTGATGCCAGCGTTTCAATGATTTCAGTGTATTACTGTGATGCCAGTGTGTCACAGCGATGCCAGTGTATTACAGAGATGCCAGTGTGGAAGTAAACCACTCAGCTACAGAGCGTCTGTGAATAACGTGTCTAGGGTTGTTAGTTGAGAGAGTGGTCACTTGATCAAGTACTTCTAAATCAACCCAAAAAACCCAAGAAAATCTAAAACCATTTCATTTCAGCCAATTTATTTCAATATTTACAAGAGCATAACATTTGATACACAGTTATACAGTGTGCTCTGGCCTGTGGAGAAACAGATCTTACTTTCAATTAAAATAAAATAAAGAACTGTGAATGCTGGAGGTGTGAAACAAACAAAAACAGAAATTGCTGGAGAAACTCAGCAGGCCTGGCAGCATCTGTGTGGAGAGAGAGAGCAGAGTTAGTGTTTCAACTCTTGATCAGAAGGTGTTTCTCTCTCCACAAATGCTGCCAGACTTACTGAGTTTCTCCAGCAATTTTTGTTTTCTTTATTTATGATCCGGGCACATAGCTGGCACATAATGAGGGAACTGACCAGCAGCTCACTGTGAATATTCACTGCTCTCTGGTCAGAGATGTCTGACCAGGACAAGGACTTGGAACAAGGCGTTTTTGAGACTCATTGGGAACTGAGATTATTCACTCCACATTGCACTCGTGTCCATAAGGATTTTTACGGAAATGTCAGTGACACAAACACGTCGGAGGGCTTTAATGTGGCTCATAACTTCCCAGTCTTCCCCACAAGAATGATATGAATTGGTGTCAGAATTCACAGCAAGGTACAGTCCTCCCTCTGGCCATAACCAGTAACCATAACCTCTATTCCAGTAATCAGTGAGTTTGGTGCTTCACACTGCTGGTATGTGTAATACAGTTTTGTGGGGAAACAATCACACTTCCTGAACATGAGAATTCCACTGAATTTTAACCTGGAATTCCAACTCAGTGTGCCACTGTCACAGAATCATAGGGATTCAAAGCAGTGCAAGAGGGGTTTGGCCCAACACACCAGTCATAAAGTAACCAGATAACTTTTCTGATCACATTTTCCAGCATTTGGCCCATAACAAGTGCACATCTAAATATTTATTAAATAATATGAGGGTTTCTGCCTTTACCACCTTTACAGGCAACGAGTTCCAGATTCCCACCAACCTCTGGATAAAATAAAAGCTTTTCCTCAAGTTCCCTCTAAACCTCCAGCCCCTAGCCTTGAATATATGACCCTTGGTCAATGATGCCTCCGTCAAGGGGAAATTTCCTTCCTATCAATGCCGCTCATAATGTTATGCATCTTAATCAATCCTCATTTCAGTCTCCTCTGCCCTAAGGAAAACAACCCATGACTGTCCAATCTCTCCTCATTGGGACTGTTTGGAATGGGGCATCTCCTGACCAGACACAGGTAACTAACAGTTAGTTTCTTCAGAGTCACCATCACATAAACAGCCGCCTTCTGCGGAATTCTGTTTGAGATTCATCCTTTTCCCATTTGATTCTTTGTGACCCACTGATAGGCTTGGCCACTTGCTTCTGCAGCATTCTGGTGATTGATCAGCTCAGGCGGCTTGGTCAGTAGCAGTAGACAGAGGAGCATCTGGAAGAATATCCACTGCTCAGAGCTCCCAGAGTCTATGAAATCAACCTGGACTTTTCTCACCATTGTCGCTTTGAGAGACTAATTGGATTTTCTCTCATTCTAGACAGTACCAAAAGAAAAATGAAGACATCGTTTAGTAGTTGTTAAAAGTTCCATTTCAGATTTACAAACTAAAACTGCTCAGAGGTTACAAGCTCAGTCCCAGAAACATAACTTTATCAGAAGGCAATTCCGTCCCACTTGTATTTTAAATTGGATATTACAATTATTTCTCCTGTTTTTTTCCTGAAGGTAGGGGTCTTACTCCCCTCATGTGACTAATGACCAAACAGGGACAAGACCGCTCAGGCTTGATCTTAATCTGAGGAGCTATCCACCTTTTCAGAGGAACATTTAAAATTCCTATGATAACAAAGTGTGGAGCTGCTTGGCCTGCTGTGTTCATCCAGCTCCATACTTTGTTATCTCGGATTCTCCAGTATCTGCAGTTCCCACTATCTCTGATACAATTTAAAATTCCTTGGCATTATTTGAGGAAGAACAGTGACGTTACCTCTGGTTCCCTGGCCATTATCAACATTATAAAAACATCCATCTAGTCACTGTCACATTGCTGTTTGCGGGACCATGCATTGTGCAAACTGCCTGCTGTATTTTCTACATTACAAGCTGTTAGTTGTAAAGTGCCTTGAGACATGTGGTGATTCTAAAAGAAACTATAAAAATGCAAACTTTCCTGCCTAGCCCTGACCACTCCAGTGGTGACGGTGTTCCTATTACCTGCTGCATGCCCACAACTGGTGGTACAGGAAAAGCAAAGGGTCTGGCTCAGAGCACCCACACTAGCCTGGGCACCAGGACATTGTTCTGTGTTTTGTGAAGCTGGGATTCCAGGCAAAGGTAATGATCAGTTATAGGTCTTAGAATCTCAAAAGTATGGAAACAGGTCATTTGGCCCATCGGGTTCACACCCACCCTTAGAAGAGCATCTCACCCCAACCCAGCCCCCTACCCTATCCCTGTAATCCTGCATTTCCCATGGCTAACCCACCTAACGTATACATCTCTGGACACTATTGGCAATTTAGCATGACCAATCCACGTAATGTGCATATCTTTGGACTATGGAAGGAAACTGGAGCTTTTAAAAGAAAGCCACGAAGACTTCGTGGCTTTCTTTTAAAAGCTCCAGTTTCCTTCCATAGTGAATGTGCGAACAATCGTCCGCGAGTGGAATTGAATGTTCCTGGAGCTGTGAGGCAGCAGTGCTAACCACTGAGCCACTGCAGTGCCACCCCAGCTGGAGCTGGGAGTGAAATAGGAACAAAAGAGTCAAATCTGTTTTTAAACTGGACCTCACAGATTGACCACCGATGACTTGGTAGCTGAGTACTATGGTAACAGGACAGGAATGAAGGATTTCCTTCATTAATGAGGAAGGCAGGATAGGAGTGGTGAGGCACACTCACCCTTCCTGACTAACACAAGCACTGCTCCAGCCGTGATGTGGTTTTCTTCCAGGGTCTCGTTTTCTCCCAGTTGATTGCCTCTGTACGTGAAATCCATCTTCCAGGATGTGACTCCTTGCCTTACCAAACGTAGCCGCAGATGTTTAATGGTGTCATTTGGCCTGACTCGGAGGGACACCATCCGCTGACCATCAGGAAGTTGGACACAGACATGACAGCGCATCCAGTGAGCCATCAGCCTCTGCATTCTATTCATTGTGGGTCAGTGTGGTACCAGTGCTCCTGCAATTCCTGACCAGACACACTGACTGACTGAGAGCTAACCGACTGTGTCGAGAAGGGCGTGCAATTCCCCGCCCTTTCAGTCTACACCCAACAACCGGTTCTCCAACATTCCTTTACTCACTTACCGGCATAGGCCTGAACTCAGCAAAACATTTACTGGCAGCACAGAAACCTGCTGGGTCGGTGCGACCGCCCCAACGCTACACAACGCTGGGGAGTAAATAACACCACAATTGGAGTTTCCCAACAATATATGCAGCCATTGTTGCCACTCCCATGTGTTTTATAACTAGGTCTATTTTTTTGGTCCTGTTTTCTAGGTTTTCCCATTTAAAATCTAGGTTATCAATGAGAAAGGTCCTATGCTTGCCAACAAGGTGATTGGTTTTCATTGAGCTGAACAACCAAAGCTGCACATAGCAAAGGTCTTAATTTTATCACTCTGCACTCCCACTTTAATGAATTTAGGGCACAACATTACGTTGAACTCTTCTGTTGTCTTCGCCTTCATGCCGATTTCTTTGGGCAAGAGTCCGCTCCCCATCCCACGGACCCATTCACCCACCTCATGCACTCACCGTCTGTATGGGCCCCTTCCTCTACTTTTACCGGCACTTGGCCTGTTCATCTAGAACTAACAATGTGACATTGTTCACCTCAAATTCTCTGCACCCCACTTCACCCATTTGAACCTGCCTCCCTCTGAAGTGACTGCAGTTTGTGCTCTCAGATCCAACCCTGACTTTGTAATTAACCCCGTCAGCAAGGTTGGTGCTTGTTGTTGTCTGGCAGACTGATCTCTACATTGTGGAGGTTGAGTGACAGCCCTCAGATACCGCCTCCTATCTGCACATGGACCATGACTCCACCATGGAACACCAGGGCATTGCATCTACCATGATCACTAATCTCATTTCATCTGATAATCTCCCCCTCACTGCCTCCAAGCTCAGTCTCCCAAACCGCACAGCCTGCTTTTGTCTCCTTGCCAAAATCCACTGCAGGACTGCATGGGCAGATCCATTGTTTCTGCTTGCTCCTGCCCCATAGAATTCAATTCTTCTGATCTCGACTCAGGTTTTTCTACTCTTGTCCAGTCCCTTCTCACTTACATCCATGACTCCTTTGACACTTTACATCAGTTTCAGAATTTCAAGTTCTCAGGCTCCAGCCACCTTCTCTTTGCCATGGATGTGCAACCCCTTTACATGTACATCCCCCATCAGGATGGTCTCAGGGCTATCTGGTTCTTCCTGAAACAAATGCCTGAGCCGTCCCCATCTACCACTAGCCTCCTCTGCCTGGCTGAGCTTGTCCTCACTCTGAACAACTTCTCTCAAAGGGTAGCCATGGGTACCCACGTGGACCCTAGTTATGCCTGAGATAATGGGAACTGCAGATGCTGGAGAATCCGAGACAACAAAGTGTGGGGCTGGATGAACTCAGCAGGCCAAGCAGCATCTTAGGAGCACAAAAGCTCACGTTTCGGGTCTAGACCCTTCATTCTCTGATGAAGGGTCTAGGCCCGAAACGTCAGTTTTTGTGCTCCTAAGATGCTACTTGGCCTGCTGTGTTCATCCAGCCCCACACTTTGTTACCCTAGTTTTGCCTGTTCCTTTGTGGAGTATGTGGAGTATGTGGAATATTCCTTGTCCCAGTCCAACTCCAGGCCCCACCCACAACTATTTTTCTGGTACATCAATGACATCATCAGTGTTTCTTCCAGCTCTCATCCAGAATTGGAAAAATTCATCAATTTTGCGTCCAATTTTCACCCTGCTCTCATCTTCACTTGGTCCATCTCTGATTCCTTCGTTCCCTTCCTCGACATTTGTTTCCATGTCTGTGATTAGGCTGGCCACTGATATCCATTACAGACCCACAGACTTACCTTGCCTATACATCCTCACACCCACTTCCTGTATAGACTGTGTGTCCCTACACCCCACGGCACCTTCTAAACCACTTACAGCACCTGTTTACTTCCTCCCTCCTCACTACTCAAGGCCCCAGGCACATCTTCCAGATGAAGCGGTGATTTACACACACACCATTCAATCTAGATGTACCAATATTTGCTGCACACAATGCGGCAAAAATGACCCTGAGCTTCCAGTTACTTCCCATTTCAACACACTACTGTGGCTAACATCCCTGTCTGGGCTTGCTGCAATATTCCAGTGAAGCCCTAACTAGAAGAACAACACCTCATTTTCCACTTGGGGAAATCTGCAGCCTTCTGGACTCAATAGTGAGTTCAGTAATTTTAGGGCCTAAGCACCTTTCCCCACGTCTTTCCCTCAATGACCCCACCCCCTACATACTTGTCATCACATAGGCTGCTACTACAACCATCCCGTTGTCAACCACTAATAGTCCCCATTAGCAGCTAATGATTCACTCAGGCTGACCTTTACCTATTTCATTTTTTATCCAATCATTACTCTGTCTCTGGGCTCCATCTCCACCCATCATTTACCCCTTCCAACTTCCCCCACCCCACACCATTTTCAGCATTAATACCAGTCTTTTCCCAGTTACAATCGATTCTGAAAAAAGATCACTAGACCTAAAATATTAAGTCTGCTTTCTCTCCATTGACGCTGCTGAGTTTTTCCAGAAATTTCTGATTTGTAGCTGAACAGCTTGGATTGTGAATGAAGCAGAGAACTGCAGGTCTGCAACAGCCAAAAACAAACCTCTATTGCTACCCTCTGCAGTAAGTCATCTTCAGCCTGAGAAAATCAGCTTACCTTTCCTTCAGCAGAATGTTGCAAGTCATGACGTTAAATTATACACAGATCTTTCATAAGTCAACCAGCCACCCTGTGCCTCTTGCAAACTGGTAGAAATATTCAGGGGAAAAAAAAGGAAGGTGTAGGAAAAACCTTTGGATTAGTAAGAATGAGGCCAACTGATCTCATGAGTAAGAACTACAGAACTGTTTTCCCAGTCTTCCATCTGTCCATACAAATTATTCCCAGATTATATTTGCCTGTGTCTGTGTAAATGATGAGTTAAGGGATTAGATTAGATTAGATTAGATTAGATTAGATTAGATTAGATTCCCTACAGTGTGGAACAGGCCCTTCAGCCCAACAAGTCCACACCGCCCCTTGGAGCATCCCACCCAGACCCCCTATAACCCACACACCCCTGAACACTAAGGGAAATTTAGCATGGCCGATCCACCTAGGCTGCACATCTTTGGACTGTGGGAGGAAACCGGAGCACCCGGAGGAAACCCACGCAGACACAGGGAGAATGTGCAAACTCCACACAGGCAGTTACCCGAGGCTGGAATCGAACCTGGGTCCCTGGCGCTGTGAGGCTGCAGTGGATATTACAGTTTAATTTGTAGCATTAATATAGATGAATTGTTTGCCTATAGCTAGAATCTATGGACTTGTGATAGTGATTTCTTGTTATGTACAGAAACCTGGTCTGTGCCTTTGATTAATCCGTGCCTGAAAACAAGGTAGTTTATATTTCTTCCAAAAACTTTTACATTTGTGATGTGTCTGGAAATAGCAAGGCTTGATTTTTCCGGTGCACTACGTGAATGCAGGGGATCTTAGCGAGGATTGGATTGGGAATGGAGGATTTTGGGAGTGGTATTAATAACTAACACGGGTGAAGGAAAATAGCAAGTTCTGTACTGTGCTTAAGACATGGCATTGGAAATGGTAAAGGATTCCCTGCAGGTGGCAGAGTTACTCCTAGTACTTTGAAGGGAACTATCAAATCCCAGATTGATCGACTTGACAAGTAAACTGGAGGTAGCATTGCCTGTCAGAGGAGAAAGGCAGCAATAACTGAAGTACTAGCACCGAACTTAAATTTATGTGTCTTAGGTTTACTTAATGTGGCCTTAATAATTCAGTGATTCTGCAAAATATAGAGGCCGAGTACATTGAAAGGTCGTAATCAGGTGATATCAGATACAATTAAAAAAGCTGAAGCATAAGGAGAGAATGAAAAGCTGGAGCTGGAATTGCGATAGGAAGAGAAAGATAAGGAAAGGAAGGTGTCAATGGAAGAAACAGGAAATGGAAATGAGAAACAAAGAATTCAAAGTACAAGAGAAAGTGAGAGACCATGAATATAAACTTAATGTGAAACAGGAGGCATCAGATACTGACAGACCCTGCTGGGGAGAATCTGAGCCATTATTTGAGGTCTAGTAAGGAGATGTTTAATTTTGCACAGGCCCTACTGAAATTTGAAGAAAAGAATGTAGAAGGCTTTCTTCATGTCATTGAGAAAATGGCTAGACAAATGAAGTGGGCAAAGGAGGACTTGGCATAGATTATATAAAGTATAGTATAAAGTATATTATATAAAGTACAGATAAAGTACGGGAAATTATGCTTCACCATCAGAGGATGTTTTTCAGGATTGTAAAACTGTAAGGAAAATGATATTGGCTGTATATAAGTTAGTGCCTGAGGCATAGAGGCAGAGGTTCCGGGATTTAAAGCAACAGCCTAAGTGAAAGTATGCTGAATTTGAGAGGGTTAAACAAGGTAATTTTCACAAGTATTAGAAGCTGAAATCATGCATGAAGTTCTTAGAGAGATTATTCTCTTGGGGGAATTTGGAAACTCACTACCTTCCCGTAATAAGGGCTGAAGACTTGAGAGACTGTCAACAATAGTAGCTTGATGATTGTGTGTTTTCCATAAAATTGTTTGGACTGTTCTTTTCCTTTAACCACAAACTGTTTCCCAAAGCCCAAAGGTCATCTTCAACTCAAAATTCCCAGTTCTCATCTCCAAATAAGAATTTATAAAAGAATAAACGTGAAAACAATGAAAAATCAGTAATGGTGCTAACATGCCTCTGCCCTCAAAACATGAAACACTGCTTTTAAAAAATGTTTCACAACAAGATTAGCGACATTTCAAGTGCAAACAAAATATAAAACTCTGAACCATTCATTCCTCTCCCCACACCGGATTCTTACACACTATTCAACTTTTTTGGTCACATTCTTAAATTTACAGCAGTTTACATTCAGGATAAGTTATTAATTATATTTTATTTCCAGAAATATGTACAATTTTCACTTTGAACATCTGCAGACCTAAGCTTATTTCTAAAGCATTCCATGAATCTCAGTGGATTATATGGCCTGTAAAAATGTCAGTTTTAAAGATTCTATTCACATATAAACAATGTTTCAGAGCTCTTAATATCACCAGTGCTTCCGTTTTGATCATTGAATATTTCTGTTGCTATCCGTTCAATTTCTCCAAAAACAAACTACCGGCTTCTCCCTTCCAGTCTCATCATCCTGTGAGTACTGATCCAATTCAGAAATAACTAGTGTCTACGGCTAATTTGAATGATTTGTTAAAGTTAGTTGCAGTTAATACAGGTTCATTCATTAAAACTGCTTTCAGCTTTTCAAAGGCTGCATGGCAATCTGTAGACTACATCATCGTCATTTGTTTATGTAACAAATTAATCAAAAGTGGGGCTACTGTACTAAAATGAGGTACAAACTTGCAATAAAATCCATCCACATAATCTGAGAACCTCTATCTCTTACTTCCTTTAGCGAAGGGAAAGTCAACTATAGCATTTTCTTTTGTTCTGGATGGCGCTGGTCCTTGTCCTACATGCCCGAAGCAAGTCACTTCTTGCAAATTCCATTTTTTGTAGGATTTGATTGTGATTATGTAAACAAAAGTTACCTAACTGTTCTACACGTTCCTTCCATGTAGTACTACATTATTACAATGTCATCTAAATAATAGAAGTTGCACTTACAGGGAAACTTCAATATATTTTCCAGTAATCCCATTAATGTTTTACTTGGAAAATCAATTCTTTCTGGTGATAGTTAAACCTAGTACCAAACAGAGTCTTCCTCTCCCTGTTTGGTTGTAGGTTTAACTCTGTCACCAGAAGGAAAAATAGTCACCATTCCTTTTAGTAAAAATTCTGCATACCTCTCAGCTACCTTACAACTTCCTTTACCAAAAACAAAATTCACTTCTGGCCTTTTTGTTCCAGTCAAAGCCACAATTTAGTCCATGGTATCATCTTTTTTGCATTCCCTTCTCTAACTCATTTTTACCAACTTCTATAAGCCTCATGGGTTTACCTTGCAACTTCTGGCATTCTGTGTGCACACAGCCCAACTTATTCCAATGAAAACATTTAAGCTTCTGAACATCACCTCCACCCTCAGCAATTTTCTTCCTAATATGAGGATGATTTCTTGGGACATTCCCTATTGTCCATTTCCCACCATGGCTACCTGCCTCCCTATCATTCCCCCCCCAGTTATTATTTTTCTCAAGCTTCTGGGGGGGCTGGGAAAGATAATTTATGGAACATCAGCCATTATAGCTGCTTGTCTTGCCAATACTTCTCTCAAGTTCTGTTTACATAACGTGAGGGATTTTAAAGTTCTTCTGCAAGGATAATATTTTTGAGAACATTGTGAGCAGTCTCAGCCTTTAACACACTTTTACACCTATCAAAATTAATCCGTTTAACTCTTTCAAACTTGGCATAAGTTTATCCAGGCTATTTCCTCGAGTTCTATATACTTCTGGGGCCAACAAACATACTCAGATTAGCCCTTTTCACATTCTCATAATTCCTAGATGTCAGATCTTTTGTGTTTTACCAGTTAATTTACTTTGCACGGGCAAGATCCAATCTGCTTCTGGCTACTTCATGTCTGTTTCTATCATCTCAAGAGGACAAAAAGTGCTTCCACATCCTTCCCTCCAAATTTTGGCAAAGCCTAGTCTATATCAAGCCTCTTCTGGCTGAACCATGGATTATGACAAGAACTAGCCTCTGAGTTTCCCCAAACTTTTTTTTTCTAAAAATTAGGCTTATTTTTTCTTTCTTCCCTTTCCCTCTCTTATCTTTGGAATTCCAGTTTTTAAGTTTAACTCTCTCTGCAGATCCCTTTTCCCATAATCTGTATCATAAATTAGTCATTCATTAGCTTTTCCACTGTAATTGTCTCAAAGAAACAGCTTCTGGGAATCAAGTTGTCATGTCCACGAACCTGAGGATATGCTAAGAGGAATCAGTTGTCACCTAAATAAGTTGAAAAGGGAACACTGTAGGGAAGAAGACAAGGAGGAATGAATGTCAGATGGCAAGGGGGAAGAGATGACATGAGTGAGATAGATGTAGAAAATTCTCAAAGCGAACTTCTGTTAGCTTTACTAGCCATGCAGTTTTTCTGTGTTTTCATACTGGGAGAAAGGACAATAGGAGGCAAGACCACAGAACTAATTTGTAAAGGTATACCTGGATGGACCACATTAACAAGACCTGACATGGATAAGTCAGGACCATTGCAACAGTATCGTTATCAGTTGAGCTCAGGAAAACAGGTTAAGGTGAAAACAGAAATTCAGGATATGCCAGGAAACCATCTGGCTGAACCTTGTCAAAGCAACTGGAGTTCAGCAATAGAACTAGTTCCTAAACTGGATGAATTAGCTACAGGCTCTATAGGTTATGATCACATTCACCGTTCTATAAAGACTGATTCATACTAAAGTCCATCATTGGAAGACTGCATTGATAGAAAGGAATAAGGCACTGCCAATTCCAAGATTGATCTATTGTACTATTAACAAATAAGTATGTTTCTATTTTGGTCTAACCCATTGCTACACCAAATGGCAAGCCATACCATAAGGGTTAAAAGAATGCCCCATCTACATTCCAGAGGCTTTAGAATCAACTCAAAGCTGAAATTTGTAATGCAGTTTATAAATGGGCAAAACATATGGGACAAGGAACACAGCAGGCCAGACAACAGAGAAGCAGAAAAATTGACATTTCGGGTCACGACCCTTCTTCAGAAGAGTTGAAGAGGTGTTTAAGCAATTATTGCTGGCTAGTAACAAATTTTTGATTAAAATTTAAAGTAATGTGAAAACAGTACAGGGAAATATTGTATTGCAAGGACAAGTGTTGACAAAGAAAGTGAAAGTTCTATTGGAATTCCCTGTTCTCAAGAGAAATCATGAGGGTTTAGGAACACAGGTTTTATTGAAAATTTGTGCAAAATTACAAAATGATAGCTGTAGCATTAGCAAATCTGTTAAGAAACAAGTGCCTTTGTCTGCAGAATGCCCAGGGACATTTGAGAAGTTGAAGCTAATCCTAGGCTGCTCCTAATTTATCCAGTCCTATCAAAACAGCAATTGATACGAGTCATTTGGGGGTGGGTGCTATCTTGCTCGGATGAAGAGTTGAAAATTAAGAAACTAGAGGGGAATGTCTCAGAAACTAAACCACTCGGGATTATAATTGGCTCTTCAACACTTTAAAGTCCACATATCTGGTATAAATTAGCATTTCCTTGTCAATCATAGTCAACTGGCCCTCATTGAAAATATTAAAAATTGGAATGCAACACTTTAAATGCAGTCTTTTTATAACCACTTATTACACATTATGGGCAAGAATATAATTGTGGATGCATTGTCCGGAATAAAATAAAAATGACTGATTAAAAATTAAGTTTGCCCAAGGAGAGGAAGAATTAATTAAATTACCTTAAATTTTGCAATTTGTTGTTTATACCGTGCTTTGAAAGGAAACATTGAAATGGTATCAGAGACAATAGGAACTGCAGATGCTGGAGAATCCGAGATATCAAGGTGTAGAGCTGGATGAATACAGCAGGCCAAGCAGTATCATAGGAGCAGGAAGGATTTGATCTGCTTGTAAAAGCATTTTTTTTTAACAATTGTAAAAATATCAGGTTGTGATCTACGACACAACTCCATTTCTAGCCTATGCTATTATCCTGAACCCTGAAGTTTTATATGGTTACCAACTTCTGCTGCTAAGCAAGTTAAAGGAAACATTGATGCAGACTTGGAAATACATAACCTTTGCTTCTGTGTTGCCAGGATGAGACCACCCAAGCAGGAGGGAGACAGAAGGAGCTCAAACAAGGTAGGTAGATGCTTGTTGCTTAAAAAAATATATAATGATCAGCATTGGGAACTTTTGGGAATCAAAATACTACCAGGATTACCAAGTTGAAAAAAGGGGCATAAACTTAAAAGTAAACATATTATTAGCTATGCTTTTTCTTTTTAAACACCTAACAAAGACTGATCTTGTGGAAGGGACAGGGAAAAGTATGGCCAAATGAGAATGAGACACACTGGACAAAGTTAAGGCGAAAGAAAATTTGTTCTAGAAATAATCAATCATCCAGGGGCTAAATTAGTGCCAGAGAATTAAGTATTAGAGAAACTCATGGGACTAAACTCTGACATTTAATGGCCTGCACAGCAGTATCCTGAAGGATTTAGTTGCAGAGGCAAAACGTTTGCTATGATTTTCCAATAATTCTCTGGATTACTTGCTTTACCTGCAATAATTTTGTACAATACATGCATTTCAGTTCTGCAATAACACCTTTTACATAGGTTTTATTCTTGCTGTGAAAATGGGTGTCATATCTTCCTATATTTATTCCACACACCAGACCTTTTCACTTGTATAAATTTGCAAAGGTTGAGGTTCCAGCACTGATCCCTGAAGCACATTTATGCTACCATCTTAACTAATCAATCTTTGTTTTATAACATTACCCGCATATCAGCCTTTAGATTGGAATCTTTGTGACCTTGTCAAATGCCTTCTGAAAATCTTAAGTACAATACATCTGCCCTTTATCCACAGCATGTTAATTCCTTAAAGTCATCTAATAAATTGGTAAGTATCAATATTAAGCTTCTCCAATGACTTAAGCTAACAGGCCTGCAGTTTTCTGGTTTCTCCCACCTTTCTTTGAATAATTTCAATGTCCCCCAGTCTAATTGAATCTTCTCAGAATCTGGGGAATTTTGAAAAATTAGAACTAAGGCATTAACTATTTCACCAAACATTAAAACTACGTGATTGGCGGGGGGGGGGGGGGGGGGGGGTGCCTGTATTGGCCAGTGCATCCATGTCTTTGGAGGTGGCCCAAAAGCATGATCTTGGGAATTAAGGGCTTATCATGTGAAGAGCAGTAGCGGACTCTGGGTCTGTACTTGGTTGAGAATGAGGGGAGATCTTATGAAACTTAGAGAACAGAGGCCTGGAGAGTGCGCACAAGTTGTTTTCACTGTTAGAAGAGACTAGAACTGAGGGCACAGCCTCAGATTGAACCCTTTAAAGTTAGAGGAAGAATTTCTTCAGGTAGAGGGTGGTGAGTTTGGGGAAACTCAATCCTATAGAAGACTGGAGACCATCATTGTGTATTTGAGACAGATAGGTTCTTGATCAGTAAAAATGGATCAATGATTATGGGTAGAAGGCAGAAGAATGGAGTTGAGAAACATCAGCTATGATTGAATAGGAAAGTGCCAAACAGTCCAATCCTGCTTTATTATCTTGCAATCTTAGGAAGCCCACCAGGACTTGGACTTGTTAACCAAAAGCTCCATCAGTTGGCTGTTTCGCTTCTCTATAGTGATCAATTTTCTCTACTTCCTCCCTCACTTATTTCTCAGATGCCTGCAACACTTCAATCCTAAATTGTCAGTTCATTTTGCTAGCTGCTTTCATGTCCTCATAATACTAGCCTTTGACCTATTCTTTTCTACCTCGGGCAGAGTATAAAATTTAACCACGATGTTGTAACCCAGAGGTGATTTCAGAGATTAAACAAGCCTGTCTCATGGCACAATAGTGACCTAGAAGAGCCTGAACAGCTAAAATGATGGTCATTTGCAGCATGTACTGTTCTAAAAACTACCCTGAAAACATTCTAGGAAGTCTGTTACTTTTGTTGATTTACTTATAACAATGACCTTCGCCACAGATTCTGCCAAACTTGTTTTTGTTCAAATTTCCAACAGAGTACTTTGCTTTCACAACACCTTTTTGTGCTGCATCTGACCAAGATTACTGTCCAGAGGGATTGTACAATCCCACAAGTGACTGCTCCCTTTTATAATTTCTAATCTTGACCCAAACTGCTTAATTCTTGGTTCCCTGCAGTTCAGTCATCCCTCTACATAACTATCTCACCAGCCTTCCCTGCCTTCTTGCTCTCTACAATGTGATGTATCCTTCAATACTCACGTACAAATCTATGACATCTTGCAGCCTTATTTCTGTAGTGGTTGGAAGATCATGCTTATTCATTTGTATCCTGAGTGCTTTGTGGATTCAGATAGAGCCTTTAGTTGTGCTTTTGCTATTTTTTGTAACCTCTAGCCTGTTTTATTTACTTTTACCATCTATCCCTTCCTCCTAGGTTATCATTTCCCAGATAATACTTTACCCTTGACTGATTGATTGCATCTTAGATTTGCTACATGGAGTTTAAAGTCACCTGCACTTCTCTAGTAAGCACCTAGCTAGAAAACAGGTCCCAACATGTTTCAGATGTAGGCCAACAAAACTGATTCGAATCATCTGAGGCTCTGCTTTTAGTGTTGTCATCTTGTCCCTCATATGCTGACATACCAAAGACATAGGCAGGACAAAAAAGGTACCTACATGGAATGTGTAAACCAGCCCACCCCCAGGTCCTCTCCAGCCTTAGCAGATATGCCAAATCCTGGCACTGAGCAGGCAATATGGTTGTCTGGACTCTGACCCTTTACTGCACCCCACCAACATGCTATCCAGCATTTTACAACTGATTATTTTTGCTTCTACATAATCTACATTCTTAGTCTGGAGAGTGCATCAACTTTCTCAGGGGCACAAGGAGTGCAGAATGATCTCACTTCAAGCCAATTTGCTCTATGCCCTTCTAAAAACTTACCTATTTCAAATTTCTGCTGTAAACCTGTTTTATAGGTGGTCGCGGCTTCAGTTATAATTCCCTCACCACTTTTCAAATTAACGTAATTGAATTCTAACCACAACAGTAGGAACATTGTGCAGAAGCTGCATGTATCTAGAAATCTGCAGACTAAGTCATAATGCACTGCACTTAAAACAATTGAACAATGTAAAAATGGTCACTTACAAAATTTTACTTTTGCTTATATGTTCCTTAATTGCCTGAAACTTGCATTGATAACCTTAACAGAAATGCACCTAGAATACTTTCAGTTAAACACTGCATAGTGTTATATTACCAACACCAGAGACATTAAGTATTACTAGTATTTCTTGATACCATTGAATAATCTCTCCCAGCCTGCTTAAGTTTGATGTCATCTCAGTCTTCTGGCAGTTCACCGGAGGTCAATCTCACCTGAATCTGTACTTACCCACTTAATGCTGCTAAGCCAGCCAGTACTTTCCCACCCTTTGTTAATTTCTAATATTTCAGTCCTTTTCCTTTGTGAAAACCAGAAGGTACTGTGGGCACAGCCCTCAATACCAAGTGTCATACCAACTTGAAACATTAACTCTCTCCACTGATTCTACCAGATATGCTAGTTTGACCAGCATCATTTCAATTACTGTGCTCTTTAATGGAACCTCCCTTTCCCTCATTATCTAGTTGCTTTAAGAGTTTGTCAGCATTTCCTTAAATTTTTCCCTGCCATTTTCTCAGCTTTCTAAATTCTAAGTTCCCCCACAAATACTTTTTATACCCTAGTGTGATATTGTAGTGAACCCTCTACCAGTTCCTTTCCCCACACCCCCGCCACCTCTCTTGACAACTGTTGTGCTGTTTTGGATAACACTGCTGCCTCAGCACTAGGGACTCATGTTTGATTCCAGCCGCGTGTGTGTGTGTGTGTGTGTGTGTGTGTGTGTGTGTGTGTGTGTGGAGTTTGCACATTGAGCAGGTTTCTGCAGGTATTCTTGCTTCCTCCCACAGTCCAAAGATGCACAAGTTGGGTGGACTCGCCATGCTAAATTGCCCAGTGTCTCGGTGTGCAGGGTAGATGGATTAGCTACAGGAAATACAGGGTTACGAGGATACAGTAGGTAGTGGGTCTGGGTGGACTTAATGGCCCGTTTTCACATTGTAGGGATTCCATGATCCAGTGCTCTGACCTGGGTTCCACCTTTTGTTGTTGAGTTTTACCAACAAATGGGGTTCCCAGTTCACTGGTCTTAAAAATGCTCAGTATAGCCAAGAGAAATTAAGTTCCATCAGAAATAGAGTCTGAAAGTGGCTAATACAACAAAATACTATTAAATCAAGCATACAATGGTGTTACACTATAGTGGTGCAAGAGGCTTAGGACAAACATTCAGTAGGAATAGGTGTCTAGAAGTAACTGTTTATGAAGGGCAGTGCAGGAATTAAAAAGTTTAAAATTTCAGTTCAAGGGCAGCAGGAGTTGACACCTGTAAACACACTTGAAAGTGACTACACAGGACCAGGACAAAAAAATGTTCCACATTTCACAATCAAAAGTATAATTACAAGTTCAGCTGTACTTGAGTCCAAAAGGTTAAGGGCTGACTTAATTTCTCAAGTTTCTCAATCCTAGATTCACAATTTAGGGAGTCTAGAACTAGAAGCCCACAAGTTAAGATAATCCTAGGGTGAAATTAGGAAATAATCTACTCAAGTATGTGAAAAATTGGCAGCAACTGATGCTAGACTAATGTAAAAATTCACTTTTGGATTTAAAGTTATCCAAAATGGAGCACAGCTATTCCAGGTTAAGCCAAAAAGCACTTCCAAAAAAGTGAAATCTGGATTCCAAAGGCAATATTGAAAAGACAAGATTGTGTGGTGGAACATTTTACAGGAAGTGATATGATTCCTGCATTGAGTCTTCATGCTGCTGTTCAGGAGACGTTTCTTCAGACAGAGTGGTGGGCCTGTGGAATTCATTGCCGTGGAGCACAATGGAGGCTGGGACGTTAAATGTCTTCGAGGCAGAGATTGATAATTCCATGCAAAATCAAGAAATTAAGGGCTATGGGGAGAGTGCAGGTAAGTGGTGTTGAAATGCCTGTCAGCCATGATTAAACACAGAGTGGACTTGATGGGGCGAATGGCCTTACTTCCACTCCTATGTCTTATTCCACAAAATTTAGGTTGTACTAACTTGCCCCAATAATTTGTTTTTATGCAGATTCTGATCAGTATTAGGTTACATAAAAATAAATCTATGGCAATTTTCTTCATTTGAGGAGTCATTGATTAAGTTTAGCCCTTTTGGCATATAGTGGTCCACAGGAATTGTACCAAGTTGTGATAGATAGTAGACTGAACACTTGTAATAAACTGAAGTGAATATTCAATTGAATGTGAAGGACACTTCTTGACTCTGTGCAAGAGCTGATTCTAGCATCTTTCTCAAATTAGTTGCAGCAATATTTAACACATACATTTCTGGTTGTCTAACAACTTGGAGAAATGACCTTGGTTTTTCATTCATGCAGAAAATATTTTACCTATATTTTAGCCTCAAATACAATTGCAAAATGAGGAAGGCAAATTCAACATGCTTTTACTATGTTAAGTTCAAATTTAAGACTCAAATTAAGGAAATTAAGGTTTTGCCAGTGTGGGCAATCAATTAACCTTTCAGAGGATTGAACAAGGAGGACCAAAATGTTATTTAGGAGATGAATTCATGAAGTAACCCTCTACACAAGAGATGTGAGATCTACAGTGATGCAAGTCTAAAATAAAATACTGCTGACATGAATTCAGGAAAATCAAAACATTATGTCTCACCACAAATGCTGCCAGAGTTTCTCCAAAGTTTTCTACATAGTTCTCCTACTCCCCAGCACCACCATTATGGCCCTAGTCATACTTCAAATAAACTTCAGCTAGGTTCAACTCAAAAAAGGTGCAAATTGCAAAATTCTTGAGCTAAAACTGCAAAGTGGGACCAGAAAGTGGTCAATAAACCCCAGCGTAAAATGCAAGTCTGCCAAACTTCTATTCAGTAAGGCTGGGTCTTTAAAGCAACCAAGAATATTCACACTGAACTGGCTTTCAAATAGTCAGTAAGGTTGAGTTTCTTAAAAATAAAAAAGTAAAGGGGGTACTTCTGAAGTGAGAGACAGATAGAGATACTCTCAGCTCACAGGACAAGAGGAAGGCCAAACAAGGTACTTCTTGTAAGAGATCAATGCTGCTTTAGGAGAACTACAGTTTAAATTTGAGAAGTTTAAAAAAGGAAATTCAAACAGAAAGAGCAATGCATTTTCTTCCCAATATGGGGCAGTTAAAATAAGCCCTTAGTAGCTGTGACAATAGTTTTAAATAGTCAAGCTGAAACATTTAGATAAAAAGGAACAGCAATCAGACACAAAGATCAGAAAATAAAGAATGAAGCAGTTTATTGAAGGTGCAAGTACTACATTGGCCAGAGCTGTTAATGGTTGTAAAATAAAATGGCATAATCTGAAATGGTGGTACACTGGTGAAATGGATTCATACAGCTACAAATTCATTAGAAAATTCTCTTTTAATCTTCTCTTTGCATTACAAACATTCAATAGAAGAGGCATTGTTTTCTGAAAAACCCCTTTACATATGAAACCTGACAGCTGTTTTTTTTAATCAAAATATACAACACAATGCTTCCATATAAAAACCGGTTTTGTTCCCCTTAGCCTCTCTAGGTAAAAAAGTTATGAATATTTACACCTTTTTCTCAAACATTCTTTACAGCTGAAAAAGAGGGAAACCAAAGACAAAAACAGGTGGAGTTGTATTCTTGTTTGAAAACTGCATACCTTGAGCAGGCAGCTACTCCAGCAATTTCAAAGGAACACAGATTGACCAGCAGTGAATCCCTTAAACATACAACTACCAGTCTAGGTGCATAATGCATTACAATCACCACATTTGAGGGCTTGAAGAGGAATAGTAAAACATGAAGAACCAAGAATTCAGAAGGCACAACAACTTTGGTCCACAAAACCCTGAAAAAAATCTAAAAACCCCATTAAACAGTTGACGTGCATCAATCAGAACATTCTGTTCTTAGAGTAAACTATTGCTCATTAGTTCAGGCACAAGATCACTAACATGGTCATTAATGACCATCCATGCACAACATCAGGCAAAAAGCATATCAATGTCCACCATAACGCCAGCATTTAGCCCAAACTGTGGCATGTTTGGGAAGAAAAAGGGATCAGAAAAAGGGATTCACATTTAGATAAAGAGGGAAATAACTGATCAGTAACATTTGTTTTAATTAAAATGCTTACTGATTTTATAGGAGTAGATGCAGTTTCCAGGTGGTGTTCAGACTCCGTACATTCCAGAAGGGCTTGACACAGCTACAAAACCCATTCACCCCACGTCACCTTGTAGGTTAAATAAACAACCCTTATCTATCCAAAATGTTAAGACACAAGGGTGACCTCAAATGCTAAAGGGCTGATTTTAAAAAAAGTGCAGTAGCAGAAGTGTACAACCTGAAATTAGTAAAATCGGGCTGGAAACATCTGTAAATAAACTTTCCCTATAGCGCTAAAAATCTTCCAGGTAGCACAATAAATCATTAGGAGACATTTGCTAGCTAGGTAATTACTTTGCAAAGGGAACATTTATTCATCCATCCTACACTACTGTACAGACTTCCACCTTTCTGGAAACCCAACATTTTCCTCCAACTGTGTTCCTGCGAGTTTCTGCTGAATCATACTGCAAAGAAACTAAAAGTTTGATTGTACTCAAACTAATACCTTTATGTCTAAGCACATGAATGGAGTACTTGTACATGGGCCCAATGTCAAAAGTTTGATAGAGGGTCAGAAGTAGCCAAATTATAGGCAACATGTACATGAGGAAAAGTAAAGTACTGCAATAAGCACTTAATACTGTGGGAACCTCTTTGTCAATGCTGTACTCATGCACAAGGGAACAAGGCAGGGTAAAAATGGAATGAAATACTAGGTGGCCAAAGACAGATCAATAGTACAAATCTGTTCTCATTTGAGCCTGAAGGAATATACAAATCAAAGCAAAATTAAACAAAAGAAAATTAACAATGACAGCATAAAAATTGCACACCATGCCAGAACTTCAGCTGACTTAAATCAGAGTTGATGAAGCACATGACAGGACAATGACATCATTGTCAATCTCACTTAATGTAGGTGTACAGAGTAGAAATTCAGCTCAAAAACTGATTAAAATCAAAAATCATACTAAACAAAATGCAAGTAGAAAATGCACATTTCTATCAACTAAGATAATAAAACGCACCCCAACTATAAGATACATACAAGATGTTGAATATAGAGGCAACAAGCCTAGGTCATTTAAAATTGGACTGTTCCTGGTTAGTGGACAACTATTTTCTTTTGTAAAGGCGGGATAATGGCTATAGCTCCCACCAGAGGGTATTGCACATCACTAAGACCAGAATGGTATCCACAGCCCTTCTGGATAGAGGCTGAACAGATTCACATTTCATCACAAACAACTGTGACACATGTAGGGTGGACAAAAGGAACCATCACAAATCTATGCAATTTGTTGGCTGTGTGCCTGAATTAAACTAGATCAAGTGGAGTCTAACAACTGGCAGAGAGCTAGGTCATTTTGTTTATAAGAGGAATACTCTATTAAAGCTATCCAGCTGAAATTAAACACCGTCACATTACAAATATTACAGCAGCTCAAGCTGTAGCAACCTTCAAATCTACACTGCTTCAATTGGCTAAATGAATATTCAACAGCATAGCTCTGCTATGGTTGGAAAAAACTTGTAGATTAAAAGGCAGGACCACCAGGCAGGTGGCAAGTGATTATTCACTCCCAAATGGAGATTGGAAACGGGAAAAAAAAAGGTGAAAGGAAGAGGAGAATCTGGTGTCTGGAAAACTTGCTGTCCCAAAAGGTAGTAGCAGAATGGCCATTATGTCTAAAATGTAAAATTAGATGGACAGAGCTGCAAATGCTTGGATAGTCTTGCTAATTCAAGGCTACTACAGGCCAATTCCATCCAGTTCATCACCTCCACTGACACCCAATACACCACCTGCTATTTGGGTAAGTAATAACATCAATGAGCAAACAAGCAGCAAAACATTGCTCAAAAACAAACCGTAAAGCACATAACCAGAAACAGACTTATTTTATAAAATGGCCCCTGGTTCATTATAAAGACATAAGGCACAGGATAATCATTTAAATGAAAGTAGAATATATGTTTAAATTATCCACACTTCTGTATTATAGTGGTATGGATACCCAAAGGGGGAAAAAGAAGATTTAAAAAGGCTTATTACACAACCTGATATTAAATGTACAGGCTTGGATGATCCAAGAAAATTTGCAACCTGTAAACTTTTAAAAGAATTTCAAAGGCTGAATCAAGAGCAACACTAGCAGAAGCCAATCTGTGATAAACGGATTGAAACCGGCAGCATTGCTACCATAAAACAGGATGTCATTGTAGTAAACTTCAAAAAGTTTTTTTTTCTTAAAAAAGAACCATGGTCACTTCTGGGTAATTTCAGCTATGTAGCTGCTTTTGAGGTCTAGTGGTGTCTCTGGAAAAGGATAATCATTGCGCACATGGGCTAAACAGGACTCCAGGGAATGGCTGGAAGTCCATGTCAGAGCTTTAGATAGTTGACTTGGAGAAAGAAACTCTGAGGTGATGGTTTTCTCCAAGGTCATGATTATGAAGGTCAATGAGAGCCTGGATCGCTTCCTCCACTGAACTCATCTGGATAAGAGCCATTTTGCGATCCTTCCTAAAATAGCAAAGACAGATTCCAATATTAAAGAATCCACTAAAGCCATACATGTGACCACTTTTTTTAGGTCGGTCAAAGGCGTGCAATATCAGTGATAGGAATCAAATCAGAAAACTTACTGAAAGAACTTGAATGCTTTGACCATGCCAGTTGTGCTTGAAAAAAGCAATTTCAAATCTTCTTCAGTTATAGAAGGTCTGGAATAAAAACAAATAGTTATAGACAACCCAAATAAGATCAATTCAATAACAGAAGTTGCTGAGCTTTCCCAGCAACTTAGTTTTTGTTCCCGATTTACAGCATCCAGTTATTTTGAATCAATTCAATTCTCATTCCAATAGGAGGTAATTCAATTCAAAATGAATTCATTATTTTTCATCGTATGTGGCATATCTGCCCATGATTGCCGCAGCCTGTGCACTGCAACTCTTGCTAGTGCTATACAGCTGCAGGACACTACAACCCAAAATATACATAAGAGGTGAAACTGTCACCAAACTGAAGTCAGTCCACCTTCAGGAGGACAACATGTCAAATGTTGCACAAAAATTTAAGCTTCATACTTTTATTCAGCATTTACTTGCAAAGCATGGTCACTTACGGAATATTGGAGAGATGAAGTGTAGCAGAAGGAGGAAAGATGTTCTGGAAGTTTTTCGACCCAGGTTTCTTGAAGCGATGCAGCGGAGAACTGCTGTAATCCTTGGTCAGTCCCTGATCCTCCTGGCCCTCACGGGGAAGCTGAACTGTTTGATGTTTGGACATAGTCACTCGCATTGCCTTCCCATGAAGCCTTTGGCCATTCAGATGGCTCATAGCTACAGAACGAACAAAAGTTAATCAGAGGCAACAGGGGTGTAATACAAGTCAAAGAGGACAAAACAGTCCAGCATTAAAACAATTGAAAAAAATTTAACCTTGTTGCCAGACACCTAAAATGCTAAATGGGCTGCTGACTTGTGGGTTTTCAGACTTTAATTACCTCTGTTCAAAAATGAATTGAAAAAAATTATTGTTCCTATAAAACCCAAGGCACGCCACACAAGCAATACACAACAAAACTAAGCTAGTTAACCAGGTGGTTTCGAAGCAATATTGGAAAGGAGGAAAGCAAAGGGGAGAGAATTCCAGGGGCTTAGTAACCATGCCAACAGAGAAATGATTAGAGTCTAAAACACCATGAACAGAGTTGCAGGACTGGAGTCAAGAGATTCAGGTATACACAAACAGAATTGAGTAATTATGAACATTTATGAAGCACTGATTTAGGCTCAACTGTATTGTACTGTATCCAGTTCTGAGCAGATAATAGGAAATGTGAAACAGTCAAATGATGGCGCAGAAAAAATTCAAAAATGGTTCGATGGACTTGAGATCATGGAAATAAAGCAGAACGATCCAAGTTTCTTTAGTAGGATATTTAACAGAAGTGCTTAAAATCACAAGCTGTGAACACCATTGGGAAGAATATTAGAACCACAGAACATCAATTTGAATGGCAAAATGGAACAAATATTGCAGCAACACTTAGGATTTTGAACACAGAATTGTGACAACACATTAAATTCTGTCTTGCATAGAAAGTAGGTTATACATCTGAAAAGACAGTAATTGCAAGGTTACAGGATAATATAGTAGAATGGGGCTAATGGTTACTTTTGCAGAGAGCCAACAGACAAGCTCCTAATTATATTCTACTTTGTTAAAACCTACAATTTAGTCTACTCTTGCCACAATTAGAAATAGAAAAGCAGAACATGCAGCACTGGTTCAAACAGAACTGATTAATATTAACTTAAAAAACAAGTGCATAAACAATGGAAAGATTCATTAAAATTGATAAAATTTGTATAAAACATAGGACTAGGGAGTCTTGGCTGATCTAGGAGACCTACCCAGTTGAGCTTGTGTACAGTCAAACATTTGTACTAAGGCATTTTCTTTCTTGTTGAAAAGTATCTTCACACGCTGCACATCACCATACACTCCTTAACAGAAAATAAAGGAAGTTAACAAGTGTTCTTCTACTTTATACCATATCTAATATGCAACCCAATCACAACCAAGTTTCAAAAAAGTATCCATTTTATCCTAGTTAATAAAAATTCAGAATTAGGATGCTATGAAAATCATAGCACTCAGGAGAAGGAAATTCAGTGTCAGGCTAAATTAAAAGCCAAAGAAATTACTGAGGTCATCAATACAAGTTTAAAGATTTACAAAGGCATGCAAAGCACCCAAACATGCATTACTGAGCAATGTATGCAAATCAAAGAATAAAACTAACGCCAAATTATAGTTGAACTGAAATTATGCATTGAAATAGCAAACTGCAAACTTCAAATATAAAGTTTTCAACAAGAAATAATAAAACAGATAATAAAGTGCTAAAGATAACATACCGAAAAGAATAAAGAGGCATTGGGGCGTAACTCTCTTTAGAAGGACAGCAGAGCAAGGCAGCGGAAGACAGGAAGAGGAAAGGAATCGAAGGAGAACGAAGATGGAACGAGTCATCCACAACGAAGGGTGGTTCCCACAGAATGGTGAATTGGTTCATGGATCATGGTTCAAGATGGTTAATTGAGGGGCAGGTTGGTCCGAAGAGCATTGTTGAAGCACAGGAAGCATGGGGACCGTGCAGTCAGTTCACAAAGGAATCCGCATCAAGTTTGGGGAAGGGTGAAAGGGATGGGGAAGGGAAGAAAGAAAAAAGTAGCATAAAACAAGTCAGTATACATGAGAAATATGTAGTGTTCCATCTGGTTGATCAATGCATTCTCTTCCATTACTTCACAAAATAAAAGCTGTACGGCTTCACCTAGAGGAACACATGCTAAAAGGAAAGGATTTAAATGTAGTATAGGAAGTTATAGAGACTGTATCCTTTTATTGCTCAAAGGCTGCAGATAACATCTCAATCCAAAGTATGCACAGGATTAAGCACCTACTAAAATGAATCTTGCCCCCACACATTCAAATCCAGCTTTATGCAAGACATGGTAGTTTATATTACAACTATAATATTGAATAGAGCAAAACATCTGCAATTCTTCAATTTGTGCCAATTTCTAGTATTTAGAAGCTTTGAAAATGGGATTCAAAATAACCTACAATTTATGTTAGATTCAGCAAGACTCAACCTAGAGCTGAATCCTAGTTCCAGGTGTTTCTATCTTATCCCACATGCATCCCTATTCAGAAGTCCATCCATAAGTTAAAGCTCCCCTAAGCATACAGCAGGGTCTCACTCCTGCAGATTATAGTTCAGCAACTCAAAAGATCAACAACCTTAGAGTTGCCAAAATGATGCGTCTCAAAATAAACATGAAACATCACATGGGCATGCATAACAGTGCCTCTAATGAGTTAGTCCACAGCACTCAGTCTACAAAAACCCTGGATAGAAAGCTGGAACACAATACTGGGATTACTGAAAATGAAAAGGGGTGTACTTACTTCAGTGTCAAAGTGAACACTCAAACAGCTGCCCCACTGGGGCTGAAAAGCTCACTTACAGACAAATCAGAAGTTAGCTACCAATAACAAATTGGCAATGTACTATAGCCCTACTTTGCAACACTATCCCAAGTCCTGAAGTTGCCATTATACCAATTTGTGGGTAAAAGAATCAAGTGGCCTATTCTAGCTCATCTGTGACTTGGTGCTAAGCAAATTTCTTTATCTTAGAATACAGTTTAAATGAAATTGGAATAGGAGAGTTAAAGGAAACACTGCATAGCATGGGCCTGTATTTATTGAGAACTCAAAATTGAAAGGTGATTCATTGAAATACAAGATCCTGAAAGAACTTGACAGGTGAATGCTTTCCCTTGTGGGAAACAGAGGAACTAGGGGGAGCCTAATAATGGGGTCCTCCATTTCAGGGAGGGAGAAAGTTGTGGACTATGCAATGCTTTTCCCCAGACTGTGGAAGGTGGGGAGGGGGAGGGGGAGGGGGAGGGGGAGGGGGAGGGGGAGGGGGAGGGGGAGGGGGAGGGGGAGGGGGAGGGGGAGGGGGAGGGGAGAGGGAGGGGGAGGGGGAGGGGGAGGGGGAGGGGGAGGGGGAGGGGGAGGGGGAGGGGGAGGGGGAGGGGGAGGGGGAGGGGGAGAGGGAGGGGGAGAGGGAGGGGGAGAGGGAGGGGGAGAGGGAGGGGGAGAGGGAGGGGGAGAGGGAGGGGGAGAGGGAGAGGGAGAGGGAGAGGGAGAGGGAGAGGGAGAGGGAGAGGGAGAGGATGACTTTGTCAAATGAAAAGTCCAAGGTATGGGGTAGAGAGGAAAAGTAGAATTGAAGTCACAAGCAAGTCAGCCACGTCTTGAAACTGCACAGCAAGATTAAAGACAAGTGGCTGAATGTGAATATATTAATTAGGACCAGAGTAAAGCCAAGTAGTTAAAAACAATTTAAGATTAGCAGTAGATTTAACTATTGAGAATTGATAGGATAAAGGAAAACAGATTCAGAGAAACCAGTTATAAACACATGGAAAGCTGTGGCCAGAAACAGTTCCTTATGTATTCTACGGTAATATGGTGACAATTATGGCAAAAGTGTGATAATGGGCACTTGGTTGTACCTTTACAGATCAGGAGACAAAACTGGGGAAAGGCAAGGAAAATTAAGCATGAACCCTTCAGAGCCTAAGGAAATCCACACAATCAACTGGACCATCAAATATTACAGGATATATTTGCATGTCCTCCTTTCAAGCCCTCAAGAGCTAGCTTTAAAGTAAACTATGCTTCAAGTTTCTAGCTTTAGGATAGTTGTAATTGCCTCTACTGGTTGTAGTGTCACAGCTATTACACACTAGCTACGTTACTTGACAATGATGGACACTCTAGTTATGCACAATATTAAACAGTTACAAAGGGAAATGAGGCAGAAGTACAAGACAAAAATTGCACCAAATTAATCTTTGCTGGTCTGCAATGTGATTTAAACAGTTACAAGACTGGTGCAAAACTGTCTTGCACATGTCCAGATCCCAAATCAGGTGCTATCTCTAAGGTGCGATGTTTGTTTACTAAAAGACCCTATTTTTAGTATTTGGGTGGCAAGACCAAATCTTAGTTATGTTAATACATGCAGCACAAGAAGAGTAGCAAGATAAACAGCTAAAAAATTCAATTGCTAACTTTGCTTCATCCTGTTACATTCCTAAACATATGAAATTCAGTTAGAAGTGGCATGCAAGGTCACTCCAAACCATCTAACTGAAGAGACACCTACTGTTCTGTTCACACTAGGATACTACAATGATGTCAAACCCAGTGGGGAGCTGACACCACATTCCAGACTGGCCAGGAAAGCACAGATGTACCTGTACCTGCAAACCATAAAAATCAGAAACCTGAAGTGCACAGAACTGCAAAAGACTGCAAAAAGTAAATGTATGCAAAAGAACCAAATTTCTACTGAATACTAACTGACAAAGACCAGAGGTTTGTGATGTGGAGATCAAGGAAGGAAAGAAGTCACAACTAGTCAGATTACATTTCCTTATTAAAAACATTTGAGGATCTTGGAGATAGTAAGAACTGTCGACGTTGGAGTCAGATGACAGCGTAGAATTGGAAGAACACAGCAGGCCAGGCAGCACAGGAGCAGGAAAGTTGATGTTTTGGGTCAGGACGCTTTTTCCTGAAGAACAGTCCCGACCCAAAACATCAACTTTCCTGCTCCTCTGATGCTGCCTGGCCTGCTGTGTTCCTCCAGCTCCACACTGCATTACCTACATTTCAGGGACTTCTAGGTAAAAGTGAACAAAACACAATCATGGTATTATTAAGAAAGTGTGGAGGTTATATTTTCATAGCCAGAGAAAGCATTCAGTCCATTTATGCTGTCAAAATTCAGGAAAGGGAACTGAGCTTAAGGAGACATTTAGTACAAGACCAGGACACCACACTGACCTCAGGATTCAGATTGCTAACAAGCAGGACAGCATTGGCTGCAGAGGCAAATCCTGGAATGCCAATACGACTGGCTGCTGCTGCAGCAGCCGCTGCTGCTGACGGCATGCCGAGTGGAGCCAAGGCTCCGTGAACCCCTGGGACGGAGAGCCCTACAGATGAGAAACTAAAGCCATTAGAAAAAAACAAAAATATTTCAAGTGAAAACAAATTCAGTTTTGTTGTATGCACACTGTAACTGGATAGAAAAATGGAGTGTTCAGATTTAGCAATGTGCTTAAGCTGTCCAAATCTACCCACTTAACAGGTAGACTGAAGCCTGATTGCAGTGGGCAGGATTGTTTCAGTTGTGGCAATGGGAACAGGTAGCTTCTTAACTTCACTATAGCAAGCTGTGAGAAACCCTATGGAGAAATGGTACACCCATGTACAAGTAATTAAATTGTAATTAGACACCAAAGAAAAAAGCTACCCACCAGCACAGAAAGCTGCACCCAGTACTCCACTTTGCCTGTTTACAAACGTGGTTGCACATTTCCCTTCTACAATTGTACACAAATTTTTGTAAAAATTTAGGTCAGTCCAAATTTGAGCAGCACAAATTCCATTGTAAACAAAGCAGTTAAAATGTTCATCAAGTTACAGTATGCCATGGCTGAAGGACACATTGGTAATAAGGCTTAGTCTATGAGCAGCATACATACAGTAATTGAGTCTGAGTAATGTACATACAGTAATCTGATGGTTGTTGGAGGAAGTCTGCAGAGACAGAAGTTTTCAAATAATAAGCAACTTCAACTACAGAAGAGGTGCCTTGGCTTTTGAAGTTTACACTTTTAAAAATACCTTCCTGAAATAACAAAAATAATGCAGAAAATGCAGATCAAGTCTGAATGTGTGGCTTTCCCAGGTCTGGATTTAGCTCTCCACTTGCTCATACACTACAGGCAGATGAAACAAGCCACTCAGAATAGAAATGAGTTACTATGACAAGCCACAAAGCAGCTTGGTCCATAGGGGTTTTAATCTAGGGAACACTAGAGCCCAAAGTTTTCAGGGTTATTTCATAGCACTCCAGTTCCACATTAGTCTTCTCAAAAACATTAGGCCCCAATACAGAAGATTTTTACACACAAGGCCATTCAAAAATAAAATTCCTGCATTAGCAACTCACCAGCTTGCTGGAAGGCAATACTAGGAGGGAAACCAGCTCCCCCTCCGTAAGGCGAGGAGATGATACCTGGTGCACCTGACGAGAGAACAAGTCTGTCAGTAAGCACTTTGAGTAACAAAAATAGCTTTTACAATCCATCTCTCTGCCTCCTATCAAGTGTCAATAAGTTTCAGGAATGCTGCAGAAACTGATAAATCTTTAAGCAGCCATCAGGCCAGTTTTGCAGTGCTTACAGTCAAGCTTTTGAAACAAGCATTGCCAAAATACCCCAGCAATGCGGTTAACTCAAAGTTCTAGCAGCAAAATTCTGGTTAAGTGCATACTGGTAGGTTTTGGATTTCATAGCACAGAGCTAAATTCAAATTCAGTTACAGATTCTAAGTGTGGAAAATTAAACTCAGCTGGGAAAACCACCATTCAAAACTGTCTTTTGGCCACAGTCCAAACACCAGTGCAGGTTAGACAGCTAAGCAACAGACAAGTTATACCGAACTCTTAATATTACTGGGTAGCATTGAACTAAAACCAATATGCGCAAGTTAAGCTGGGAAAGTTCCAACCTGTAAAAGCAAATCAGATAATGGACTGAGGGGGTTAAACATTAACAACTGCATTCTCATTGTAGTACAACAGATCACAGCCTTTACTCCACCTGTGACACCTACTTCCCAATGACTGGTTTTGTAGCCCAAGAATTAATATTAAATCAAAACAAGTGGCACAGTGGCCAACACAGCAGTCCTCATAATGGGAATCTCCACTAGTTATTTGTTTCCACTAGTGGAAGTCATCCCTACACATTTCAAACTGACTTTGCAAAGATTCAAGTGACTAAATACAGAAGCAAGGTTACCTATTTATCAGTACAATACCATCAAACAACAGGATGAAACAGAGCACTCTTGCTGGATAAGAAGAATACACTGGGACAGGCCCAGTCATCAACTTTCTAGACTAAAATGTAACCTGGTAGAATGGTTTTTGTTTCCAAAAACAAATGGAAATTCATCCGCAAAGTAGAACTTGGCAATGTATGGCTTTCTGGAAGTAGCATGCTGCTTTACAAGGTGGTGGTGGTAGCATGGGAGGGTGCAGTAACCAAGGCACACAAAAAACAAGCCAAAACAAAGATCCCTTGGATATTTATTTCCTCACCAAGACAAGGGAGAATCCAGTCCTGGTCAGCTCAGCCAGATCCTTTCACACTGCTTCGCAATAAGAATGTAACTTGAAAGTATTGTGGTCTCTCAGCATCAAGATAGCAGACAAATACATCTACCACTGCCACAATGTTTTAGATTTTGCACCCAATAAATGGATGAACTTCAAAAGCTGTTCATTGCTCCAGGTTGTTCAGTATTTCAGCTACAAGTCAAAAACTGCATATTAAATCCTCATTAGTTGGGTTATTAATGCTACACTTGGTAAAAAGCACTGCAAAAAGCTGCTTCAGTTCACACCAACCCACTGTTGCTATGTTAACAAACAGCAAAATCACAAAATGTATTTACCTAGTAGGGAGGCTTCCTTACCAAAAGCGGCCGCCATGGTTTGGTCTAAGGTTGGCTGATTGTCACCAGATGGTAGGTCAGGACGTGTGTAGTCTCTGCTTTTGTCATTATTGTACTTAACATTAAGACTAGTCAATTTGGAGAAGTCAATACGCAGAGTGCAGCAGGCATTATAGATGTTCTGTCCATCTAGGGCCTAGGAGGGAGGATGTGGAGGTTAAAAAAAAATTATTCAAAGAGCCCATGTTATTGTCAGACTTGTCAAGTCAAGCACAGATACCATGTTTAATATTTATTTGTGGAGGTCCTGGCCTGTAGACTGCCTTCAAATGTCATTACTATGCTTGGCTAGGTGGAGGGAGGGTAAAAGACATCCATTCTCTTTCACCACAAATTATTAGAGCTTTTTCCTGTAGAACAAAGGATTCCAGTGAAGACTGGAACTGGGTTAACTTACAGCAAATAGCATGCAGGCAAGGATCTATGGATATGCACAGACAGCAACATTAAAGGCAGGGAAAAAGGGACAAAGGCATAATAACAGCTTGCACAATGACTTAAAGAGGTGTACTTTCACAATACTTAAATAACAATGACTTGCCTTTTCCTAACAGGTTAAGACAAAGATATTTTCCATTGGTTCCCAAGCACACAGAACTTCCACCCACAGAAAGCATTGCTAAAACTCAAATATTAACATACCAGTTTTGCATGCTGGGCACTCGAGCCATCAGCATATTGGAGCAAGGCCTGAAACTGGTTATTCTTCGTAAAAGTGATGATCTTCAGTACAGTGCCAAACTTGGAGAAAATCTGAAATCCAAATAGTATTCAAAATATAAAAAAATTAAGTTAGCTGCAAAACTTGTGTATCAAAATAAGTCACTACATACAACCAAGCAGATCCTCTGTCCTACCTGTGTAAAGCCTGTCTTTAAGCAATCCAGGCTGGGCAATTAACATTGATAACAATGAACTGTACTGTTCTTATTTTGAAAGCCTTAGGAATCAGGACTATGGTTGTGACAGGGATAATGGGAACTGCAGATGCTGGAGAATCCAAGATAACAAAGTGTGGAGCTGGATGAACACAGCAGGCCAAGCAGCATCTCAGGAGCACAAAAGCTGACGTTTCGGGCCTAGACCCTTCAGAGGACTATGGTTGTGCTTTCCAACGCGCATGAGCACCACATATGGAAATTAATGGAAGGTTTATAACAAGTTACAAAAAACAGCAAGAACTATTATAGACAAGCATGGGAAAAGACCTTTCAGTCCAACTAGTCCCTGCCAACCATATTCCCGAGCTAAACTAGCCCCACCTGCCTGTGTTTGGCCCATATCCCTCTAAAGCTTTCCTATTCATGTATTTATCCTAAGTCTTGTAAAGATTTTAACTAATAGCTGCGTCTACCACCTCTAGCAGTTCATTCCAAACACTGACTTAAAGGGGTCCCAACCTTAAACATTAACTTTCCTGCTCCTCTGATGTTGCCTGGCCTGTGGTCCCCCAGCTCCATTTTTATCTGGCTCCAGCATCTGCAGTTCTTACTATGTGACGTTAAAAAAAAGTTGCCACTTATGTCCTAGTGAGTTTTGAGGTTCAGGTTCAGTTTCTGGATGAGAGTTTGCTCGCTGAGCTGGAAGGTTAGTTTTCAGACATTTCGTCACCATTCAGGTAACTTCTGTTACCTAGAATGGTGATGAAACGTCTGAAAACTAACCTTCCAGCTCAGCGAGCAAACTTATGTCCTTCTTAAAAATCTCTCCTAACCTTAAATATACTCCCAAGTTTTGAACCCCCCCCCCCCCACCTTATGAAAAAGGCAATTTCCATTCACCTCATGAATGGCCCTCACTTTATAAACCTCTCAGGTCAACCCTCAACATCATATGCTCCAGTGAAAAGTCCCAGCCCATCCTTAACTCAAACCCTCCATTTCCAGCAACATTTTGCAAGTGTAACCTCTATCACAGCATCAGTAACATCCCTTTCCAAATCTTCCAGTCCAGATTTCCTGCTGTAACCCAAAGCCCCAGGAGACAGGACTAGTCAAATTATTTCTTCAGTGGAAGTTTTCTTCCAAAAAACCTTCAATAATGCATGGAACTGCACAAATTCAAGATTCCCAGATGGTCTCAACTCACTTTCCATTATTTTCCAGACAACGTTCAAAGCCTTCAGCATCCAGACATGCCCTCCTCAGATTCAATCAATCGACAGTTACAGTTCATACAGGTGGGTCCTGCAAAGATGTTTTTCATCATCTCTGCAACCCAAGGGGAGGCAATCGTTGACAATTTGAACATAAATATTTACCTGGTGAAGCACATCTAGAGTAACAGGATAGAAGAGATTTTCCACAATGATGCGAAGAACAGGGCTCTGACCAGCAAGACCAGCTGCACTGTCTGATACACCACTACCAGCAATAGCCATGTTAGCAGTCTGCACAGCGTTTACTGCCTGAAGAGCCGCCTGTGCTCTCTGAAAAGAAACAAAGTTAGCCATTGACTGACGATATCATGTATATTGCTGCACAATGTACCACAGTCTTCAATTACTGCATGGACACAGCCAGTCTTCAGTTTACAATAAACCTACATTATTCAGAGCAGTGGGCCTTTCAAACTGACCAGCCTTAAATTCACAATCCCCACTCAAGGAAGTTCAGGTGCTCCACCTCTCCCAACCTAAAAAAGGTGAGCAGAGAAAAAGCAGACCCATCAAACACAGGGGAGTAGGGAACAAAAGTAACAAAAACACAACAGGCTTGCATTTAAACCTAGAGACTCAGCTTGTAAGCAAAGGCCAAGAGGTTAAGTTTGGATCTCTACTCATGTAAGTTTAGAAAAATGAGGTGATTTCACTGAAACATACTAGATTCTTAAGGGGACTCGAAATGCCAAACGTTTTCCCTCATGGGAGGGTCTAAAACCAGAGGGCATCGTTTCAGCTTTAAACTGGTGCCTCAATTTTAACAGTTTGGAACTCCTTGGCACAGGCAAATGCAGAGTCCTTGTGCATATTTAGGACTGAGATACGATTCTCAATCAGGAGGGAAAACAAGGGTTGCAGAAGTGGATGAGGAGAATGTTGGATCAGCTGACATTCCATTAACCTGCTCTACCATTTAGAGGAGCCAAACTGCCTACTCGTGTCCCTACCTCTTATGGTCCTGTGGAAAGCATCTGAAACCCCACACTTCAGTTAGGAGTTGCAACTCTTACTCATCTGATCTCCATGCCTAAAAATTCTACTTGCCAAATACTGATGCAGCGAAGGATCAAGGGATTGATTACTGGGAGGTGAAGTCTGTAATATAAAGATGGTGTTGACCAGGTTTTTATTCATTTGAAAACAAAGGGAAGTATGAATTCACATGTTCAAAATTCTAATAGGACCGTCTAGAATGAATGACAAGGTGCTCCAGAATAAAGGGTCAAAGTCTCCAAATAAGGTACAAGCCATTTTAGAATGAGGGAAGAGAAAGGTCATTCAGGGTGATTACCCAAGGAGTATGCCACAAAGCTACAGAGGCCAAGTTATAAGCACGTTTAAATAGCAAATAGATTTTGAAAAGCTCCAAGCAGAAGATGCGGTACTGTGGTAGAGGATCAGCCATTATTATGGTGAGCAAGTGCGAATTGCCTATTCCTGCCCTTATGTTACATAAAAGTCCAATTCGGCAACATAGAAAAAGTCTTGGAAATATTACGATTTTATCCAGTAAAAAAGCATTTAAGGAAGCTCTGTTAGCTATGCGACACAGACAATTCCAGCAGACTGGCATTCTCAAAAAAAGATCAACTTCACAACCTTTGTTTAAAAACCAGGCTAGAGAAACAGGTGGGCAAGCTTTTCCAAGTGATCTTTTGTGCCTTGACACTATCACACAGGAAGGTTAGAAGGCAGAAAACATTGTAATGAAAAGCTCTGACAAATACTGTACATCTCCTCCAGGACCGGTGATCTACTAACTGCCACTTACCTTGTCTATTTACACGATTCACACAATTAAACTAATAAACTACTACATCATCAAATGCCTGATTTTTGAGGGCACTAGGAAACAGTTGAGGAAGAAAGTGACCAGACAACACACTAGACCGACTGCAGTTCAGTTGCATTACTTTCAATTGATGAATGAGACCAGGTTTGAATTGCTTATGTCAAGTTGTAGTCAGTGGTTGTCTGGCTTAAATTGGGTATTTACACATTTGAGCAGGTTGTGGGCTCAATTTTAACATCCTCTTTCTACTTAAGTCATGACATTAATCAGCTGCAATCCAAACTTCCTCAAAACTCAGAACAGCAATTTTGTCGTACGCAAGTATACTGAAATACACTATTAATCCTACAAAAAAAAAGTACTCACAGCCTGATTAGGAGAGTTGTCAGTCTTCAGTTCCTTGTGATTAGAATACTGAATGTAGATAGGATGGCTTCTCAGGTATGGAGTCACAGTGCTATAGTAGCTCACCATTGTGTTTGCAGCTTCTTCAGTATTCATTTCTATAAAAGCCTGAAAATTAGAAATGCACACCATTCAAATGTCAAAGTGCCACAAAAGTACAGCAAATGCTCATTCAGACATACAACAATCCTATAAAATGATCACACAAGTGCCACAATATTGCATAGCATAATGCAGCAATTGTGTAAAGAGGTCTAAAACTTGAAGATTACTCCTTGGAGACACAAAAGCTATTTAGTTAGCTTAGTGGTCATTAATATTGCAGAGATTCACAAGTAGTTCAATCACTGCACAAAAAGGCACTCCCATCAAAACAATAAGCCAGATAAAAGGTTAACTTTTAGGTATTTCAAAGAAACATTTGTTTCTCTTCACTTCGAAGACCTTAAGATGGAGGAGTCAAGAGTTACACACCTGGTTTTTGCCTTTTAACATGAGAAGATTGGTCACTTTGCCAAAAGGCAGGCCCAAGGAGATGACTTCTGCCTCCGTGACATCATTAGGAAGTTTGCGGATATGAATGACTCTGGAAGGTAATATTCCTGAAGTTCTATTCTCTGCTTTGAACTTTTTGCTGTCATTGCCATTGGCTGGAAAAGTTTAAAACAATGTGAAGGCACTAGCATTCTCCAGGCATGGTACGTTAAAGCACGTAACTTTTTTTCATTAAAGATCAGCCCAAACAGATTTACTGCTAAAACTACAGCAACAGGTTCCAGTCAAAATTCTACGAAGGAGCATTTCAACATGTGATTCAGATTCCATTGTCCACCCCATGCCAAGTTTTATCTCAATCTATAGTTCAAAAAAGTATAGTCAATAAAAAGATACTTACTGTACTCACCAGAGGGAGCAGAGTTGCTCATGATAAAGGGACCGTTAGTAGCACAAGCAGATAGAAGCTCGTCAGATCCCCGCTGCATAAGAGGAAAAATAATAAGTAAATCCAATTTTCTCATCTGCCCAAGCAGTGTTTCACAAGAACAAACAAAATGCTGTAAGCTCCGATTAGGTAGCACCTGAGGAGAGGGAAGTGGAAATTTCTCACACTGACTTTTCTCCAGAAACCTTGCTTTTTCCCTCCCTCTACAAGTTGAGCAGCATCTGCATTAAGTTCGATTTTAACTGTTCCACACCACAACATGCCTTTCATTTCACCACTGTCATCAAGCCTATTTCAGTTTGTGAACATCAGCTTACTAAATATAATAGCTAAGACTGAATGGCCCTATCTATTCCTTAGTCACCAAGATATATCCAGCATCATTTATTGATCAGTGGTTAAATTCTCCCTGTAGAGACATCTGGAGGGAGTTGACAAGTTATGAAGTGGTAAACCAGGTACTGCGTTAGGTGTGGGCTACTTTCCACTCACGAACCTACAACTGTTTTGAAGCACAAACTGTTGAACATCCAACATCAGAAACAAGTACTTGGGGTCTTAATTATTACAATGTCCAATTAGATACTACCTGAACAAAGTGCATTTCAAATTGACACCCTATTAGTAGACTTCTGCTACCAGACATTGATCTTCTAATTAAATTTTCACCTCCCCAGAGGTTGAGTTAAGTACAGAACCTGCCTATTTTGGAGTATCTCTCCACTACTCTTTAATCAGGGGCCAATTTTACACACAAGTAAATAATGCACTCTGATCCTGGAGATGACCAGAAGCAAATTTCAAAAGCATATTAGAAAATAACCCTGCAAGACGACAGGGGTTCAGCAGGACAGTAACTAGATTGTTCTGAAGGGCCCATCCAGTCTTGTTGGGCTGACTGGACTCATCCTGTAACTGAATCCCCTAACCATAATCTGCCCCAGTCAGCCCACACCTCTCAAATGGGATACAAGCAAGATATCAAGTTAAGCATTGCAAGATAACAGTGTGGAGCTGGATGAACACAGCTGGCCAAGCAGCATCTTAGGAGCACAAAAGCTGACATTTTGGGCCTAGACATTTCATCAGAACTTCTGGTCACAGTCCACACAGATCTATCAATTTTGTTGGTACAAAGTGATCCATGTTTGATTATAGCAGAAGAAACAGCCATTAACTTTTCTAGTTCTGAACAAAAATTAAGAGTAAGTGGTAACAAGATTTGTGTGTCAGCTTGAAGAAATGGGGCTTATAAACTCACCCAAACAGAATGCACTCATCACAATGGAATGCTTTTTTTGCATAATCAGAGCTGCAGAGGGATCATCTAACATGCCTGCCCTCAGGAAGTGACCCAGCTCAAATAAACATTTAAATTACACCATCAGGCTTCAGCACAGCAGATGCAGTCAGTCCTCGCATGAAGTTATACCATGGAGTCAAAGCTAACAACAAACCTCCTTCAGTCACAAAGATTGCAGGAAAAATTATATAAACATTTGATAACTTCAACAATGGGAAACCCATCTAGCAATGAAGGTCTTAGGAGGGGTTGCAAGGAGGTACAAGGTAAAAGCATAATCAGATTTCTACCCATCACTACACTTTTCATCTACCTGTAAAGCAAATGACGAAGCAAGCCACTTGACCACAAAGAATGTCACTGCCAATTTCCTTATATTGATAGTAGTAACATAGTAATGATTCAGTCAGCTAGAACAGTTAAGAATAAGTGCCAGGCTGACTCCTCCAACTCCAGGTAATTTGGGCCCCTACAATTCGTACTTACACAGGCCAACATTTCCACAGAAAACTGTCATAGTGCACTAACTTGGTGGCTAACATTCTGATGCAAAATATTACAAAAGAACATTGAACAGTTAAATTGAAATGGTTATGTGGGAGCGGCTACAGCATAGCTGCTCAGAACATTTTTTTCCTTTTAAAAGATGCATACAGCAATCTATGGAAAATAACAGCAGAATGCAACTGCATCATAAACATTGAATGGGTTCTCTTTCATACTAGCAGTGTCTCAAATTTGATAGCAGGATCACATAACACAGTGATAGTCAACATCTATAATTTACACTAAGATACTTTCGACACCAGCCACACAACACCTATTGTACTAATCACTGAATCTCAGATGACCCTACCAAACTCTCCCTATTCATTCCCACTGTCCAACTGAAGCTGAGTTGATTATGTTGCAATTTCAAAACAGGGTTCGAAAATTTAAATGGATGAATGACCTCTCCTACTCAAATCTCCTTAAATCAGAGAGGTTTGTCAGCTGCTTGCCAAAGTTAATTAGCTGCAACATAAACATGCCTGGGATTTTAGGGAGAATCAGTGATTATGTACTCCAAAACATTCCAGCCAAGAACAAAAGGTAGAAATAGTATAACCTGGGGTGAATTGGGCAGCAAGATTAACTCTCCATCCTGGATTTGCTGCATGGTGAGGCTGTGTTGGAGAGCTAGGTGACCTACAATTGAAGGCCAGATGGCATGCTATACCAACTCTACATCTAAAGAGAAAACTGATGGGCCTTTTTACATGCCAACCACAGCCCTGATTGATAAAGTGTGAAGCTGGATGAACACAGCAAGCCAAGCAGCATCTCAGGAGAACAAAAGCTGACGTTTTGGGCCTAGACCCTTCAGAGGCCTCTCTGATGAAGGGTCTAGGCCCAAAACGTCAGCTTTTGTGCTCCGGAGATGCTGCTTGGCCTGCTGTGTTCATCCAGCTTCACACTTTGCTATCTTGGATTCTCCAGCATCTGTAGTTCCCATTATCTGATTACAGCCTTGAGTGAGATGCTTCAGAAGTGTCCTATAAACATAAGTGAACCCACAGCATAAGAAAATACCCAGATGAAACAGGGACTGTGGAAATTTTTGCACTTTTAAAAAAGTCCCCAAATAATTGAGTTAGTTTGTTGTGGGCCATTGGTTATGCTCCCTAATGCAGGACTTTAAAACTTGTATTTTAAAACTGAAGCACCTTGACAATGCTGAAACAGGAGATTCATGGAGTTTACTGTAAAATCACATGGTAATCTCTACTCCAAGTTAGGAGCATTTCCAAAATTTACAACACTAATGACATCCAGGTGTCTCAAAGCACCTTACAACCAATGAAGCACTTTGAACATGGTAATATGAAACTTTCTGACATCACTTCTACATGCCAGGGCATTTAGAAGCATTTTAAGCTTGAACAACCAATGCAAACCAATCAAAATTTTAACATTAGTACACTTAAAATTGTTATCACTTCAAACTATTTCAGTATTTAGTCAGACAAAATTCAGCATACAAAAGGGAGTTGCTATGACAACAGACTGACTATTGTTTACTGAAGCTGTAAAGTTTCAGTAAGAGTCCAATTACAGGAAAAACCATGGGCTTAATCTCAAACAATCTGACCAAATTAGAACCCTGCTATTGAATTGAATTGTGCCAAATGTATATGGTTTGTGCTGAAGGATCACCATAATTAATATTTTGAAAACTAATTCATGTCAGGAATAGAAGCTATTAACCCAGCTAAATACGCTCTGCCACAAAGAGCCCAAATGAAAACAGACAGGACTACAAAAGTCACTGTCTTGTTTGCCCAGCATCTGATTTACACCAACATAGAATTATTGCTTCTAAGATTCATTTCAAATATCTGATGCCTATTTGAAACATTACAAACTGGCAAGCTAAACAGACGGCTTCCTCATCGGAAAGCCATACTGGGACTGAATAATGAAAGGAAATGGCTACCAAACCAGTTTGCAGCAAAAACAGGATGCAAATACCCCAAAGCACAGACATTGCTTTGGGGGATTTATAAAGCCTACACAGTCTTCCAATAATCTCCACAGCAAGTAACTAGATTAGACTTTTGCATGTGTCAAGTCAAGATCAGATGAAACAGCTCTTAAATACACCCCTACTGGCATATTTCTCCTCAAAATTCTGGAAGTTCTTTGAATTCTAACCAAAATACTCTGCCCTATTAGGCCGGCATACATATTTACCAATGACAGCAAAAGCACTAGTTCAACATTTAATCAAATGCATTTACAGCCTGGCACTGAGACCAATTTTACCCCATTAAAGCTTAGGAAACCAATGCTGTAGGGGGCTTTCAAATTAAATCCAGATTCATTTCAATCAGTCTAAGGTAACTTCTACAGCATGCACAACTAGAGGAGAGTGACTATGTTCATGAACAATAATAGAAGACAGAATTAATTTCCCAATTTCAAAGATCCACTACAAAATGAACACCCATAACATGGCAAAACATGCTTAGTACTAAAAAATTTCTACAGAAAACAGAGGGATACAAAACACTAATGAAAGTTGAAACTTCAAAAATTCCTCACTCTGAAAGAGGAAACAGATGTTTGGCTGATTGCATGCAAAGATGTTAAATTCATTTTTCCAGATTTTAGCATTTGTTTGATTTTTGCCAGAAAGGTCTGGACAAGGTTTAGAATCAAGTGTAATAGTGCAAGGAACAAGAATTGTACAATTTTAGTTGATAGAGACTCAAATTCTGTGTTGTATTTGTGTGTGTTTCAAATAATTATAGTCATAGCTTCTCCTGCACCAAAGCTGTTTTTACTTTACACAGCAAGTCCTTGTAAACTACAAGCTCCAGGGATTGATCTCTTTACATTAAGTTTGATGCACATGAAACATTGGTGCCTGGAATGGTTGAAACCTCAGGCCCATGAAACAGAATCGGTAATCGCAAGGTGAATGAAGGAATTTCATAGCAAACAGTGGCAATGAATGTTTCATCACAAACCGGACTTCTGAATAGCAGAAATACAGTATCATTCACCAGCAGTGGAAATCAATAGCCCAGAATTAGTCAAAATTCATCACATACTTAAAACATTTAACCGTTTTCTCCTTCACAGATGCTGCCAGATCTGCTGAGCTTTTCCAGCAACTTTGTTTTGGTTCCTGATTTACAGTATCCACAGTTCTTTTAGTTTTTATTACATATTAAAAACACCCTACTTGAAGCCAAGTGCTCTGTGCTTTGAGTCATAATATCCAACTGGTCTTGCCACATTCAATAATCTGTGAATCTGCACCTCTAGCACTAATTAGCTGCTCCCCAAAAACCACAATCAATTAGCCTCACCACACAATTTGCCCATAACATATCACACTTTCCCAGAATGACTGCTACCATATCAATCTTAGTATTTGTTGTTATGACAGTAAACTAAATAGTACAATCTGGTACCACATTATGTACTAACAGTAAATTTAGAAATCACAATAATCCATATTCACACATTCCCAGACAAAAAAAAACATGATTGTGTTAATCCTTAGCCAATTGCACTCCTCAGTTATCATCCACAATTCCACATGCTTTTCTCGTCTCAACAGAATTATGCCCATTTATAACACTACATCAATTCACAGGATAGGGAGATCATCGGCCAGGTCAGATTTATTGACCACCATTAAGTGCCCAGAAGGTAGTTGGGAACAATCACATTAATTGAATGTTTGAGCTTCCATTAAAGATAGACTTTATAATTTTGCATTAACTGTGTCATTTTACCTCCAAATTTACCATCCTCACTAGTCTCTGGAAAAGATGTATTGTAGACAATTTCTGCCAATCTAAAGGAAAAGTTATTCTAGCCAATATTTTCAGTTCTCTTCACCTGAATCAAAATTCCAGTCATAAGATACTCAGTTAGGTTTGCTTCCAATTGATTATTTTCATTGTTGTCAATCCCTTTACTGTACCCAATTAATACTGCCACTGAACTCCACACCATCTGCATAACTTTATTCTCAAAAAGTTGAGCCAGTCTTTCCAGCATGCAGACAAACTGCATTATGCTCACTTTCATTAATTTTCCATACATTTTGTTTTTTACTGTTATGAAATTTGTCCATATATGGCCCTTAACTGCACATGGTCTCCCCCTCCACCCCATCTTAACAGGCACCACCTTCTGTTGCCAGAGGAAGTAATAGTCACTATGCCATGCACACTTAAAGTTTAAAATTTTGGACACAACACATTTGGGGATTAGCCAGCACAGATGCCAATTTGAATCCCATCAACAGCATCACAGGAGAAATATTGCTTGTGAAGTTTAGACATGTCACTGAAATTAGAGCTGATGCCTGCTTCAGTACTGGAGTCAAATTACTCAGAAGACCAAGTGTAATATTCAATATTAATGGTAGCTCAAGATAACAGCTCAGCTTCATTTCTCAATCTCACTTTTATAGCTTTATTCTTCAAACGTACACTAAAAGAGTTACACAAATTTCAGACACCACAAGCACAGATGAATTACAAATAGATCGTACAAAACCAGAGTCCATTGAAACACCAGACTTCATTTTAAACTCTTTACATCAAATCAGACATCATGAAATAGATCAAGCTGCTAACTCTAGATTTAATTGCAGCTAGCATGACTATGAACCCATCACGCTATAATTGAAGTTCTTAATCAAGGTCTGCATCAGCACTGGTAAATTGCATTCGAAGCTTGTTACATTATAAATCCCACACTAAGGACAGCTTGAAAATGATAACATCACTATTTTAGTCTATTACCTTATCTGACCTAAACTTCATCACCAGGGCTACAGAACAATTCTTAAAACAATTTTAAAAACACTTCACACCCAAGCTCTCCAGAATTGATATACTAAAAGTAAAGCCACAATTGCAACAGTGCAACACAGAACAATCCAAATACTTGTAAGTAATAATGGCGAAAGAGCAGCAAGCTGTGGCCTGATCTGTAAACTACAAGTCAAGAGCTGCATCCATACATCACCAGAAATCACATGACCTAGATTATAGTCTAACAGGTTTGTTTTTGAATAAAGCTGATGAACTATAACATGGCATCATGGGATTTCTGACCTTGCCTACCCCAGCCCAACACCTCCATACTCATACAACATGGAATGGATTAATGGGCTAATAAAAGCAAATAGTGCAGATCAAAAATAAAAGGAGAAAAACAGAATTGTTGCAAAGGAGTCAAGTCTGACTGAAAGCAGCAAATTTCTCATAGCAAGACTGGCAGCAGCACCTGCAGAGTCTCTACAGAGCTATTTTAAAAACAAGAGAGAGTTGACAACCCAGTCAACACCAGAGGGGGTGTGTGAAAATTAAAAGCATTTTCAGAGTATATAAAGTTTTTCAAAAAGGTATGTTCACTAAATTGGATCAGTCCTTCAAACAAGCACCAAGCTCTGAATCAAAAAACTGAAACTTGAACCAAACCCAGACTGAAAACAGCCAACATTTGTAGTATGTTACAACATAATTACACTATGGTAGCAGAGCCCAAGGTTAATCTACAAAGTAGTTCCCTGGCACTTCTGGAGGCATTTAGAGAAAACACCACTTACTCTCCAGCTGCATTTCCAGCCTGTACAGACATATGAGTAAAGATATTTAAGACCTTGCACCATACAGCCAGATGTAAGGACACAGCTGCAGCACACCACAAACATCAATAAACCTTGGACAGGTTGAAAGTGAATTTTAGACCAGTTCACTTGTGAATTTCTAGTCCGTAAAGCAGTGCAAACAGGCTTTCTCAAACCAGAAGAGAATCAACCAATGACATTTCAAGTAAATATAAATCACCTCTCTCCAATGTAATGTCTGCATCAATAATTGTTCTGTTCAAGTCAAAAGGAGACATGTCAACAATCATACCAGTGGAACCTAAGTTGTGTCTTCTCATGCTCTTGATGTTTCACTAAAATGTGGAATTGCAAAAGGGGCAGCATGGCGACTCAGTGGTTAGCACTGCATCCTCACAGCACCAGGGACCCGGGGTCAACTCCAGCCTCAGGCGACTGTGTGTGGAGTTTGCACATTCTCCGTGTCTGCGTGGATTTCCTCCCACAGTCCAAAGGTATGCAGGCTAGGTGGATTGGCCATGCTAAATTGCCCGTAGTGTTCAGGGGTGTGGGGGTTATAGGGGGACACTTCAAGGGGCAGTGTGAACTTGTTGGGCCGAAGGGCCTGTTTCCACACTGTAGGGAATCTAATCTTAATCTAAATCTAACCTAATCCCCATCTCACTGCAGGAAAAATAGTGACATCAAGGATATAAGATAGTTCTGGCTTCAGACATAAACCTAATTGGAAGACCTTCAGTTGATATCCAGCCAATGTCAACTGAGTTCAGCTCGGAGTAAATCAAGAGTTCCACGCAAGTGATACTTTTTCACTCGGACTGAATCACTAGAAAATCCAATATTCCCACTTTTGAAAGTTGTGACTACTGAACCCATTTAAAACCTAAGCGGACAAGAAATGGAAACATAATTACATCCACAGAAGTGGAGCCAAACGCAGGAGTCATCGTATCAAAGCACAAAACATTCACAGCAGATATTAAAGCCACAGCAACAATGCCTACCTTTGTACCAACTGTTATATCTTGGACAATGCTGTAGAAGAAAACAGAAAATTTCTTAAGGCAAATTCATTCCATACAGTAGCAAAGAGAACAGAAAAGCATTCCATAAGTGTTTCTTCAAGTGAAGGGATGGAGCAGATATTACCATAACCAGTGAGCCTAGTACTCAAATTTACATCATCTCCAGTACTGCAACAAGCTTTACTTTTCCAAAACCGAGCTTAATCAAAGGGCTTACAAAAACCTCCTGAAAATACGTTTTTAAAGCACAAAATCAATTTACAATATAAAACACAGATCACACTCAAAAAGTGCACCCAAATTTAAGAACCCATCTTGCACAGGTGCTAGCTTTCATTTGTGTCTTGTTTGCCCAGAACGCACTGCAGCTCCTTGAGCACAACTTCGGCTAGATTTCAGAACAGTGTGTCCTATAGCACTGGTGATCTAAGTAATGGTTAGATAATGCAAAAAGTTGGTTACGCCGAGGTCGTACAGTGCCATACAGATTAGATGTACTTAAGACTCAGCAAAATTAATGCCTTTGGATACAAGTGTAGCATCATGATTTAAGGAATCAGCTTTTATGAAACAAGCTGAATATTACACAAAGGAACTAAATCACCCACCCTCTATTACCAAAAAGACTGCAAACACGTGAGCAACAGCCTAATTTAAATCCAGCACCCACTTACGTTCCCCTACTGGGCTTTAGCACCATGCCTTTTAACTCGCGACTAATTCAGAAAACAGTTCTATTCTTTCTCTACACTCAACACAGACTAACCGCCATGTCTATGCACAACATAGGAATGCTTAAGGGTTGTGCAACTGGTCTCAAAAAACACGCCCATATTAGAAGGGTGGAGTCATTTTTATAGACCAATTTCCTGATGCGTAAACTGCTCCGTCGCACGACTAGAGGTAGAAAAAGCTTTAGAAGAAACCTACATGAAGTATACAACCAATGGATGATTCAAGGGAAACCCTGATCGCAGATCGACTCTAGAAGCGTGCTCCATCTACAGGGAGCTCTTATTATACCTCAATGAAACTGGCCGAATTAAACTAAACTAAAATAAAAACTGGAGCCAAGAATATAAGCACGCCAGGAGTGCAGTTTTAAAAATAAATCACCAATTACCACTATCTTTCATCTTCTCCCAATAACAACGCAGCGCTCAAATTGCAACCGGCTCTCCGGGACACACAGTAATCTTCTATTCAACTACGATGACATCTAAAGAAGTTTGCAGCGTTCACTTAAGTTTTGATGAGTCTGAAACTTGCGCGGGCAGCCCAAGAGGCACAAAAAGTGGGGACAGAACCGGGGCCCGCCGCGTGGGAAGTGCGCGGGCAACATGGGCAGCCACGTGCCAGGCCCAGGCGCAATGAGGCGACGCAGCCCCAACAAGGAAAGCGGCCGAGGGTGTGGGAAACCAGGAGGCTCCGGGAGGGAGTCTTGCCCCCGAAGCGGGGGAGGGGTAGCAGGCTTCAGCCCAGGGCCAGCCGCCATTTCGCGCTGCCCAGTCTCGGAAACCCAGCGAGGCCTGGGCTCCGAATCGAAACCTTCAACAAACCGTTCCGGGGATCGGGGCAGAGATAACCACCCTCCCCCGCCCACTCCTGGGACCTTTTCCCAGCTACTCTCTCACACACTCGTCTCCAGGATCCTCTAACCGGTCACACCAACCCACCTGCCCCACACCCGCGCTCAATAAACTCCTTCTCACCCCCACCCCTCCCCCCCCGGGCCTTGCGCACCCGCGCAGCCCGAGTTCGCCGCTCGAGCCCAACTTTTCCGAGACTTTTCCCACGACGTCTCGGTTTATCTTCACTTCCCACATTTCCCACACGCCTGGGGCACGGCAGCGGCTGCGACGCGTCACGAAGCCCGATGACACGCTACAGTCAAGGACTTAGGACCCCCTTACCCGTCCATTGCAGATCGGAGATCACAAAAAGAAAAGCCGCGACTGTGGCGTCCCGTCTCAGATATAGCCACACAAAATGGCGCCACGTCAATCACGGGCCGCCGCCGCTGCCCATTGGGGGGCCGGTAGCCAAGAGGCGTGTTCATTGCCTTTCTGATTGGACTCTCCAAAGCGTAAACGTGGAGCACTCTGTCAATCAAATCCACCGGCCGGAAGAGGGCCCCAATGTCTGTCAATCAAACAACTAACCGGAAACAGAACGCCACAACCATCAATCAAACTCAGTCTGCCCAATTGAACGGACAGGAGGTCACAGCGGCTGCGGATGGGTCCGCGTGCTAGCTGCCATTCAACAATGCGCGGGATGCGGACGGTGATTGGACCGAATGCGTGCGATTGGACCCACCCGCTTCAACGGCTATAATCAACCGTTAGAGAGGGGGCGTGGCAATGAGGGGAGAGTTGGGGGAGGAGGGAGAATGGGGTCGTTGGGGTTGGGGGAGGAGGGAGGAGGGAGAAGGGAGAATGGGGTCGTTGGGGTTGGGGGAGGTGGGAAACGAGACGGGGCGGGCTGAGGGGAGGGAGGGTAAATAGGCCAGGACAGGCCAAGGAGTGAATTTCAAAGACTTGTTTTTTTTAAAATTTGTGGATGTGGGCATTGTTGGCTGGGCCAGCATTTATTGCCCATTTCTGGTTGCCCTTAAGAAGATGGTGGTGAGCTGCCTTCTTAAATTGCTGCAGTCCACCTGCTGTGGATTAACACACAATACCCTTAGGGAGGGAATTACATGATTTTGACCCAGTGACAGTGGAGGAAGGGCAGTATATTTCCACATCGGGATGGTGAGGGAACTGGATGCTTGTGAATGTAATGCCAATCAAGCGGACTGTATTGTCCAGGATGGTGTCAAGCTTCGAGTGTTGTTGGGGCTGCAACCCATCCAGGCAAGCAGGGAGTATTCTATCACACTCCTGAGTTGTGCCTTGTAGTGAGATAACAAGGTGTAGAGCTGAATGAGCACAGCAGGCCAAGCAGCATCAGAGGAGTAGGAAGGCTGACATTTCGGGCCTTGTAGCTGATGACTTTGGGGATTCAGGAGGTGAGTTGTCACTGTATTCCTAGCCTCTGACCTGCTCTTGTCTCCACAGTGTTAATGTGGTGAGACCAGTTGAGTTTCTGGTCAGTGGTAACCCCAGGATGTTGATCGTGGGAGATTCAGTGATGGTAACAGCATTGACTGTCTGTGTGGACTTTGCATATTCTCCCCATGTTTGCGTGGGTTTCTATCAGGTGCTCTGGTTTCCACCCACAGATCAAAGATGTGCAGACTCGGTGGATTGGCTGTGCTAAACTGCCCATTGTGATCAAGGATGTGTAGATTAGGTGTGTTAACCATGGGAAATGCAGGGTTATGGTAAAGGGTAGTGGGATAGGTCTGGGTGGGATGCTCTTTGGACAGTCGATGAAGAGTTGTTCATCTGAAGTGCCTTTTTCCACACTGTAGGGATTCTATTCCACGATTCTATGTAAGGTCATTGATGAAGCAGCTGAAGATGGGTGGGCCGATGACACTGTCCTGAGGAACTCCTGCAGTGATGTCCTGCAGCTGAGTGAACTAACCTCGAAAAACCATGACCCCATTTTCCTATGTGCCAAGTATGACTCCAACTAGCAGAGGGTTTGCCTCCTAATATCTGTTGATTCCTGTTTTGCACAGGCTCCTTGATGCCACACTAGATCAAATGTGGCCTTGATATTAAGAGCTGTCTCTCTCACGTCATCGTTGGAATTCAGCTCTTTTGTCCATATTTAAACCAAGAAAGGGTTATAAGAGGTAGGATTTATAATTATCTAGCAAGCAACAATTTGATTGGAGATAGTCAGCATAGATTTGTCAAGGGCAGATCGTGTCTCACAAACCAGTGGAGAGTTTTTTGAGAAGGTGACCAAGCATGTGGATGAGGGTAGGGCAGTTGACGTGGTGTACATGGACTTCAGTAAAGCCTTTGATAAGGTTCCACATGGTAGGCTGTTGGAGAAAATACTGAGGCACGGGATTGAGGGAGATTTAGCAATTTGGATTAGAAACTGGCTTTCTGTAAGAAGGGAACGAGTGGTGGTTGATGGAAAATATTCAGCCTGGAGTCTGGTCACTAGTGGTGTGCCTCAAGGATCTGTTTTGGGACCACTGCTGTTTGTCGTTTTTATAAATGACTTGGACGCAGGCATTGGTGGATGTGTTACTAAGTTTGCAGATGACACTAAAGTCGGTGGAGTGGTGGACAGTGTTGAAGAATGTTGCAGGTTGCAGGGTGACTTGGATAAACTGCAGAATTGGGCCGAAAGGTGGCAAACGGAGTTCAATGCGGATAAGTGTGAGGTGATTCACTTTGGGAAGAATAATAGGAAGGCAGAATACCGGGTCAATGGAAAGATTCTTGGTAGTGTAGATGTGCAGAGGGATCTTGGTGTCCATGTACATAGATCCCTGAAAGTTGCCACCCAGGTTGATAGTGCTGTTAAGAAGGCTTACGGTGTTTTAGATTTTATGCTGATGACTTTCATGTTGTATAAGGGGGCATAGCTACAAATTGAGGGGTGATAGATTTAAGACAGATGTCAGAGGCAGGTTCTTTACTCAGAGAGTGGTAAGCGCGTGGAACACCCTCCCTGCCAATGTAATTAACTCAGCCACATTAGGGGCATTTAAACAGTCCTTGGATAAGCATGTGGATCATGATGGGATAGTGTCGGGGCAGGGGCTTCGATTACTTCACAGGTCGGCGCAACATCGAGGGCCGAAGGGCCTGTTCTGTGCTGAATTGTTCTATGTTCTACTGTATTGAGGCCAGGAGGTGAGTGGCCCTGGTGGAACCCAAACTGGGCTTCACTGAGCAGGTTATTGCTGAGCAGGTACTGTTTGATAGCAGTATTGATGACAGTTTGCATCTCTTTACTGATGATTGAGAGTGGACTGATTGGTGGTAATTGGATGGGTTGGATTTCTCCTGCCTTTTACGTACAAGGCATACCTGGACAATTTTCTACATTGTTGGGTAGATGCCAGTATTGTAACTGTATTGGAATAACTTGCCTGGAGAATGGTAGTTCTGGAGCACATGTTTTCAATACTATTTCCAGAATGTTGCCAGGGCCCCTTGCATCCAGTGAATACAACTATTTCTTGATGTCATGTGGAGTGAGTCAAATTGGCTGGAGATTCATATCTGTAATACTGGGACCACTGGAGGAGGTCAAGATAGATTACCCTCTCAGCACATCTGACTGAAGTTTGCTGCAAGTACTTCAGCCTTATCTTTTGCACTGATGTGCCTGGCTCTTCCATCATTGAGGATGAGGATATTTATGAAGCCATCTCCTCCTCCACTGAATTGTTGAATTGTCCACTACCATTCAGGACTGGATATGAAGTGCTGCACAGCTTAAATCTGATCCCCTCCCCTCCACCGTCGCCTCATCCCTCCTCCCCTCGTCCTGCCTCCCCTTACCACCCCCTCCCCTAGAGCTCCTCCCTCGGCTATGGGATTGCTAGTAATATTATCAAAAAACTCAAACAGTTTCATCAAACATGATTTCCCATTCACAGGTTCATGCTGATCATGCCCAATCAGATAATTATTACCCAAATCTATATTTATTACATCCTTTATAATAGATTCTAACATATATCCTACTATTAATGCAGGGCTAACAGGTGCTTGTGTTCCCATGCAGCTGGTGTCTTTGTCTTTCTAAGAGGTAGATGTTGCAGGTTTGGAAGCAGCCTTTGTGAGTTGCCGCAGTCCTTCTTACAGATGATTCACACTGCTGTCAATATGCATCATTGGTGGATGGGGTGAATGTTTGTAGCTGTGATACTGATCAAGCGGTGCTGGGTTTCGTGAGTGTTGCTGGAACTGTACTCATTCAATTACATTCCTGAATTGTGCCAGTTAAATGGCGAACGTGCTTTGGGGAATTAGGAGACAAGTTAGTCACCACAGAATTCCCAGTGTTTAGCCTCCCTTTTTAGCCATGGTATTTATATGACTGGCCCAATTCAGTTTCTGATTAATTGTAACCTCCAAGTTGTTGCTAGTGGGGGGAGTTCAGCAAAGGTAATGCCATTGAATGTCAAAAGCTGATGGCTAGATTCTCCCTTGTTAGAGATGGTCATTGTCTGTCACTTGTATGATTATAATACTTTCCACTTGTCAGTCCAGGCCTTAATGTTGTCCATTTATTGTTGCATATGGATACCAGTTTCTTCAGTATATGAGGAATATGAATGATTTGGAACACTGGGCAATCAACAGAAAACTTCTGAATTTATGATAGACGGTCATTGAAGAGGCAGCTTAAAAAATTAGGGCTGAGAACATGACATTGAGAAGCAGTCTGGTCAGAGACTGAGAGGATTGACCTCCAACAACCACGCCGTCTTCTTTTGTGCCAGCTATGACTCCAACCGATGGAAAGCTCTTTCTAATTCCCATTGACTCTCTTGCCATGGTGATCTACAGCATAGAACAAGGCCTTTCAGCTTGAATCTGTGCTGGTCAAAAGCAACCACATAACTATTCTAATCCAGTCCTTGGCCTATAGCCTTGTATGCCTTGATATCGCAGGTGTACATCTAAATACTTCTTAAATGTTTGCTGGTTTCCCCCTCTATCATCTTTACTGGCAGAGAGTTCCAGATTCCCATCACCATCTTGGTAAAAAGCGTTTTTTTCTCACATCTCCTCTAAACCTTCTGCCCTTTACCTAAATTTCTGGCAGCAGCATGGCATAGGCTAATACAGGACGTACGGGACTGTAGCAGTGGAGAATGAAAAGTCGGATTTTTTTTTATTTTAAGTTAACAAGAATAGTGTCTATGCATGGTGATGGAACACACTTTTCACTATAATTTTATGTTGAATATATGTGTCAGTAAATAAAAAAAATCTACTTTAAGGGACCTGTGTATATACACACACCAAGGTCCGGCTGACCTTTAGTGCTTCCAGGGTTCTGTCATTTATCATGTATTATCATGCCTTATTTGTCCTGCTGAAGTGCATCATCTATATTGTGCTCCTGAGATGCTGCTGGGCCTGCTGTGTTCATCCAGCCTCACATTTTATCATCTAGATTGAATTCTATTTGTCACTGATAAAATCATCTCACTACCCATCCATATTCTCCTGTAATCTTAGGCTATCCTCCTCACTGTTTAACTCACCAACAATGTTCATATCATCTGTGAACTTACTAATCAACCCTCCAAAATTTAGGTCTAAATCATTTATGTCTACAATTAACAGCAAGGGTCCCAACAAAGATCCCGGAGGAACTCCACTGGACACAGGCTTCTAGTCTCAGAAACACTCCTTGACCATCACCCTCGGTTTCCTCCACTCAGCTAATTCTGGATCTAATTAGCCAAAACTCCTTGATTCCAAAAGCCTCTTGCCTTCACTATCAGTCTCCCATGCAGGACCTTATCAAAATCCTTGCTGAAATCCAAGTAGACTATGTTGAATGCATGGTGCTTGTCTACACACCTGATTACCTCTCTGAAAAATGCAATCAAGTTGGTCAGACATGACCTCGCCTTATCAAAACAATGGAGTGTTCTTGATTAATCCAAGTCTTGCCAAGTGCAATTAGTTCTGCCCCTCAGAATTGCTTCCAATAGTTTCCCCACCACAGAGGTTAAATTGATTGGCTAGTTTATCCCTGTGCCCTTCTTGAATAATGAGAATAACAATATTGCCAGAGTTCCTTCCTTCCACGTGCCGTTAAATATGACCTTGATATCAAAGGCAGTCAATCACCGAGCCTCTGGAATTATCCATTTTTGAGCCAACTGAGGCAGGAGCAGGATAGGCTCGGGCAGAATGCAAGGGAGGCCTCAGTGAGCAGGTTATTGCTGAACAAGTGCTTATGATAGCACTGTTGACAAACTCTTCCATCACTTCACAAACAACCAAGAGCAAACAGTAATCAGCTGAGATGGATTTAATCTGCTTCTTGTGCACAGGATGTATCTGAGCAATTTGCCACATTTTTCAGATGCTAGCGTTGTAACTATACTGGAATAGCTTGGGTAGGTCACAGCTAGTACTAGGGTACAAGATTTTCTTTATATTGCCAGAATGCATCAGATCCTTAGTCTTTGCAGTATCGCCTGTCTTCGGGTTAACATCTCAATTTTAGGTGTGCATCGTGTTTCGCCTGGCATACCTTCTGCATTCTTCATTGAAACAGGATATATTGCTCAGCTTGAAAACCGTGACACTTCTTCAGAATGTGTTTTCTCTCCACAGATGCTGCCAGACCTGCTGAGTTTCTCCAGCAAATTTTTTTTGTAATTTTTCCACTCAGCGACAAAGCTGCAGAATTGAATTTTAAAGAAAACTGTCCGCACTGATTTCAGCACTGGAAAAAGAGCAGTACAAGGTTTATTGGACCCTAGATCTCACTGAGGAGCAGAGAAGCCAGACTGATGAAATTTTGAAGGCTTTAAAGGCATTCTGTGGATCCCGTATTAATATTATCTATGAATGGTATTTATTTGACATCAAATTTCAGGGGAGAGGGAAACTTTTCACTAGTATGTGATGATCCAGCTGAATCCTGAGAGTTTGGACAACTGAATTAATTTGCATCAGCTGGATTGTCCCAACATGGGAGCACAGCTGCTAAGAAAGGAGAAACATTTTCTAGGATGCTCTTGACATGCACAGAAGGTCTTGAGACGTCAGATATCAGCTACAACATGTTAATAGGAGAACAGGCAAAATATTATGTTGATATTAAAGGATGAACAAGAACATTTTGGAAAAATGTTTGCAGAAGATCCAGCTGTAAGATCAAGGCCAGAAAGTAGGATGTAAATACTGCAGAGGACATCACAGAAAGAAAGGGAAACAGGTCTAGCTTAGGAACAGCAGTGCTTCATCAGCAAGAACTTGAATCACTTTGCACCTAAGTATTCAGCAAGAAAGAAATAAAGCAAACCTATAAAGATGACTGCTGATGAATCACTCCATACTATACAAGTTCGCAGAATCAGGTGACTCTTTCCTGCATTCTGGTAATACAAGTAAAGTCTTGTACTCTAGAACTAGCTGTGACCTATCCAAGCTGTTCCAGTATGGTTACAACACTGGCATCTGCCCAGCAATGTGATAAAATGATTTGATTGTTAGACTTATGACTACAAAAGAAGAGCATCAAATTACCATGAAGTGTCAGATATCTGTGCTCTATGCCATCTTTTGAGCTTCCCACACTTGTGCAAAATGGCTCCAAAAACATCACCAAAAAGCCCTGAAAAATAAGGTTGAAAATATAAAATGATATTCATCCCACGAGGACTAATGAAGATTAGTAGTTCCAGATAGTATACTGTGCTGAAATCCTTCAGTTCTATCCATTTGTGTCGTGCTAACCAAGCAAATCCCCCACCCATGGTGGACAAAGAGGAGGCTGGAAGAACACAGCAGACTCGGCAGCATCTGCAATTTGTCTCTAAGCAAGCCATCCATGACTGGTAACATTTATGGAACATTTAGTTTCAAAGGTTGCTCAGTGGAAATGTCCAATACTGCCCAGAAACAGGGGAGGGACTGAGTGCAAGCTTTCAGTAGGTCACTTAGGACAGTTTTGAGGTGGGGGTAGAGAGGAGATGGTGTGAGTTTTGAACAGCAGTTCAAAAGACTGCAGACAGGGACTGAAAGTATGTCTAAAGGAGATACTTGGAGTACTGATTTTATCATTATTTCTGTATGGTTAGAGTGCTCAGAGAAATCCTAGAGAAATAAATAATTCTAAGTAACTGGGGCTCAGGGAGAAAGAGAAACAATCTTGCTGCAGAAATTACTTTTTTAAAAAAATATTCGTTCACCGAATGAGGAAGTCTCTGCCCATCTCTAATTGTCCAGAGGGAAGTTAAGAATCAAGCACCTTGCTGTGGGTCTGGAGTCACATGTAGGCCAGATGAGGTAAGGATGGCTGTTTCCTTCCCTAAAAGACATTGGCACAATACTGAATCTGTGTAATTGGGCTCCCAGCACAAAATAACAGCACTTCAATACCTCTATGCTGTTGGATCTGTGGTCAAGTTCTAGGAGTTATTCTGTAGCCAAAATATTGTAGTCAGAATTTAGGAAAAGTCCTGGAAGTTGTGATGGTTCACAAGCAGCAGAGTGGCATTAGTAGGTAGGTCCAGTTGAGAGTGGGGTCTGAAAAGCCCATTAACAGTATCTGCTTTATACACTGAGCCAGATTAAGTCACTGTGAAAACCCAACGATAACCCTGGAACTCCTTTATTGGTGGGTGTCCCTACACCGCCCCCCCCCCCCCCCCAGGACTACTGCAGTTCCAGAAGGATGCTCACCGTTACCTTCTGCAGGGCAGTCAGCAATGGGCAATCAACACGGCACATCTCAGTAATGTCCGCATCCCATGACCAGCATCTCAGCCGTCTCTTTAAAAGAGAAATTCAATTCATACTAAGTTCCTGTCCTTCCTCATTCCCCTATAAGAACTTCAATTCCCACTTTTATCCAAGTTACTTCTGAATTTTACTGGTGGTAGTACATTTTAGACAATGAATTCATAACTTGTTTACTTGGCCTTAAATCAATATCATCTGGCTTCCAATCATTTAGCCACTGGTGACCGCTCCCTATTTATCTGTTGGAATCCTTTCTGGATTTGTATGTCTCTCAATTCCCTCTGATTTTTTTCTGCTGGAAAGAGAATTGTCACTGTGTCGAATGTTGCTCTATTCTGCCTCCAATAGAGATGTGTCACAAACTTGTTTTTCCTTTCTTTTCGTGAGTTGATTTTGAATACAATCCAAGGACAGAGGCCTGAGACTAAACTCTGGGGCTCCCGGAAGGAATTGTTTGGAATAACTTATCCAGTTATCTCCTGTATTTAGAAATGCTGTGATGGTGGTGATGTTATCAATCATTTCTGTTCCAATCTGTGCATATTTTTATCAGCTCTAATCTGAAGGCCATTCATTAACCCTACACTTCACTTTGGAAACTCTTACCCCACCCTCCAAAGTAACTCCAAGGTCATAGTAGGATACTTTAGTAATCAGCTATCTGTCTGAGCCAGTGAGTCTACCCAAATGATTTGGTCAGTTTTTCAACAGGTGAATAGATTGCAAGGTGTGGTAAAAGTCCTAGGGCACTATTTTGAAGAGTTCTTTGTGGAGTCTAGGGCCAATATTTATGCTTCAATTGATATCAAATTAAATGGATTATCTGGACATTAATACATTGCTATTTGTGGGGGCTTGCTGTGCACAGGTTGGTTGTTGTGTTTTCAACAGCGCAACTGAGGCTACACTTCAAAAACATCTCATTGAGATTTTCAGTGATTTTCAGACTAAGTAAGGATGGCAGTTTCCTTCCTTAAAGGACATCAGTGAACCAGATGGATTTTTCCTGACAATCGACAATGGATTCACTGTCATCATTAGATTCTTAATTCCAGATATTTTAATGAATTCAAATTCCACCTTCTGCTGTGGCAGGATTCGAACCTGGCTGTCCAGAATATTATCTGGATATCCAGATTAATAGTAATTGCCTCCTCAAATCATGTTTGATAAGTTTCTCAATCCCATTCTTCTGGCTTCTCCTTTGATTGCTCTTAATCAAGAATCTGTCAGTCTTAAATATACTCAATGACCTGGCCTCCACAACCTTCTGTGGCAATGAATTTCATAGATTCACCACTCTCTGGCTGAAGAATGTTTTCCTCATATCTGTTCTAAAGGGTCTTCCCTTTACTTTAAGGCTATGCCCTCTCATCCTCATCTTCCCTGCTAATGGAAACACTTGTCCAACGTCCACTCTATCCAGACCTTTCGGTAATCTGGAAGTTTCAATTAGATCCCCCCCTTCATCCTTCTAAACTCCAAGTATAGACCCAGAGTCCTCAAACATTCCTCATATGTTAAGCTGTTCATTCCTGGGATCATTCTTGTGAACCTCTGGACCCATTCCAGGGCCAGTATATCCTTCCTGAGATATGGGGCTCAAAATTGCTCACAATATGCTAAATGTGGTCTGACTAAAGCCTCAGAAGTACTTTTGTGCTTTTATATTCTAGTTCTCTCTAAATAAATGCCAAAATTGCATTTGCCTTCCTCAACCTGCAAGTTAAGGTTAAAAGAATCCTGGACTAGGACTCCCAAGTCCGTCTGCCCTTCAGGTTTCTGAATTGTCTCCTTATTTTGAAAATAGTCAATGCCACTATTTTTCCTACCAAAGTGCATGACCTTACACTTTCCCATGTTGTATTCCATCTGTCATTTCTTTACCCACTCTCCTAACCTGAGTAAATGTTTCTGCAGCCTCCCCGCATCCTCACTACTACCTGTCCCTCCATCTATCTTTGTATCATTTGTAAATTTAGCCAGAATGCCCTCAGCTCTTTTAAAAGCTTTGGTCCCAACACTGACCCTTGCAGATCTCTACTAGTCATCGGCTGCCATCCTGATAAAGACCCTTTTATCCCCATACTCTGGCTGTTTGGGAGAAAACAATCCTCTATCTGTTTTAGCATCCTGCCTCTAACAGCATGAGCTCTTATCTTACTCGGCAGTCTCCCGTGTGGCACCTTGTCAAAGGCCTTCTGGAAGTCCAAATAGGTAAAATCCATTGGCCCTTCTTTGTCTAACCTGCTCATTTTCTCCTTAAAGAATTCTAACAGATTTGTCAAGCATGACCTCCCCTTGATGAAACCGTGTTGACTTTGCCCTATTTTACCACGCACTTCCAAGTATCTAGAAATCTCAACCTTCACAATGGACTCCAAAATCTTACCATGACTGAACTCAGACTAAATCGACCTGTAATTTCCCATCTTTTGCCTCACCCCCTTCTTAAAAAGGATGGAGGTGGGGGGCAAGGTTACATGAACAATTTTCCAGTCCCCTGGATCCTCCCTGACACCTCCACTATCTCCAGCTATCTCCTTCAGAACTCTGGGGTGTAGTCCATCTAGTCCTGGTGATTTATCCACTGTCAGACTTTTCAGTTTTTCTAGCACCTTCTCCTTGGTGATGGCCACCATACACATCTCTGTTCCCCAGCTCTCTTGATTTTTTGGAAAGTCACTCATGTCTTCCACCATGAAGACTGATGCAAAGTATTTGTCCAGTTCCTTGGCTATTTCTTTGTTCCCTATTACAATTCCTCCTGTGTCATTTTCCAGTGGCCCAATGTCCATTTTTGCCTCTGTTTTACCCTTTATATATCTAAAGGAACTCTTGCAATTTTCTTTTATTGTGCTGGTTGGCTTAGCCATATATTTAATCTTCTCCCTCCACATTTCATTTTTAGTTGTCCTCTGTAGGCATCCCAATCCCCTAGCTTCCAACTGCCCTTTACTGCATTATATGCTTTCTCTTTTGCTTTTATGCTGTCTCTGACTTTTCAGCCATGGTTGCCTCATCCTTCCTTTAGTATGCTTTCTCCTAGGGATGAATTTTTGCTGTGTATCCTGAATTATTCCCAGAAACTCCTGTCATTGCTGTTCCACTGCCTTTCCTGCTAGGCTCCTCTCCCCTTTCATTCCTCTGCAGTTACCTCTAGTCAACTGTAATACCATTACATCTGATTCCACCTTCTCCCTCTAAAATCGCAAGAGTAAATTCTATCATATAATGGCCATTGCCGCCTAAAGGTTCCTTCACCTTAAGCTGCCTTATCAAGTCTGCCTCATTACTCGTCACTAAATCTAGAATTGCCTGTTCCCTAGTGGGCTCCACCACAAGCTGCTCCAAAAAGCCAACTTGTAGACATTCCACAAATTACTTTCCTTGTATTCCACTACCAACCTGATTTTCCCAGTCTGCCTGCATGTTGAAATCCCCCATGATCATTGTAACCTTGCATTTCTTATGTGCCTTTTCTATCTTCTGGTGTATTTCGTGCCCCACATCTTAACTACTGTTTGGAGGCCTGTACATAACTCCAATTATGTATTTTTTTTAACTTTGTAGTTCCTCAACTCTACCTACACAGATTCTACATCATTTGATCCTAGGTTAGAACAAGAACAAAGAAAATTACAGCACAGGAACAGGCCCTTCGGCCCTCCAAGCTTGCACCGACATACTGCCCATCACAACTAAAACCCCCTTCCGGGGACTGTACCCCTCTATTCCCATCTGATTCATATATTTGTCAAGATGTCCTTTAAAAGTCATTATAGTATATGATTCTATTACCCCCCCCCCCCCCCAGCATTGAGTTCTAGGCACCTACCACCCTCTGTATTAAAAAAACTTGCCTCATACATCACCTTTAAGCCTTGCCCCTCGTACCTTAATTCTATGGCCCCCTGTAGCTATCTCTTCCACCCTGGGAAAAAGGTTTTTACTGTCCACTGTTTCTGTGACCTTCATAATCTTGTAGACCCCTATAGGGCGTCCCTCACCTCTGTTGTTCCAGTGAGAACAACCTAAGTTTCTCCAACTTCTCCTCAAAGCCAATGCCCTCCATGCTAAGCAACATCCTGGTAAATCTTTTTTATATCCTCTCCAAAGCCACCACATCCTTCTGGTAGTATGGCGACCAGAATTGAACACAATATTTCAAATGCTGCCTAACTAAGGTTCTATAAAGCTGCAACATTACCTGCCGGTTTTTAAATTCAGTGCCCCAGCCTTGTTGACTACCTTCTCCACCTGCATTGCCATTTTCAGTGACTTGTGTACCTGCACTCCCAGATCCCTCTGCCTATTAATACTGTTAAGGGTTCTGCCATTTACTGAATATTTTCCATCTGGATTAGACTTTTCAAAATATATTACCTCACATTTTTCTGGATTAAACTCCATCTGCCATCTACCTACCCAAGCCTCTGACCGACCTTTATCCAACTGTATCCTTTGACAGTCCTCATTGTTATTCACAATTCCACCAACCTTTGTGTCATCAGCAAACTTACTAATCAGACCAGTTACTTTCTCCTCCTAATCATTTATATGTATTACAAATAGCAAAGGTCCCAACACTGATCCCCAAGGATCAGAAACACACCCTTCCACTGGTACCGTCTTCTAAGACCCAGCCAGTTTTTTATCCATTTTGCAAACTCACCTCTGACCACATGTAACCTTATCTTCTGTATCAGCCTGCCATGAGGGATATTGTCAAAGGCCTTACTGAAGTTTATGTAGACCACATCTATTGACCTACCCTCATCGATCATCTTCATCACTTCCTCAAAAATCTCAACTAAGTTTGTGAGACACAACCTCCCCTTCACAAAACAATGTTGCTTCTCGCTAACATGCCCACTTACTTTCAAAGGGGAGTAAATCCTGTCTCGAAGAATCCTCCCCAATAATTTCCCTACCACTGAGGTTGTTTCTTGCAATTGATTTAATTTCATTTCTTACTAACAAGGCAACACTACCCCCTCTGCCCACCTGCTTGTCCTTTCAATAAGATGTATATCCTATTTAGGTCTCATTCCTGATCCCCTTGCAGTCACATCTCCATGATGCCCACTACATCATACTTGCCAATTTCAATCTGTGCCACAAGCTCACTTACCTTGTTTCTTATACCGCACACATTCAGATACAACACCTTCAGTCCTGTATTTACCGCCCCTCTTCTCATTGTCATCCCATCATCCGGTGTCTTTGAAGTTAGATTCCTAACCCTTTCCGTGCACTCTGGCCTATTTTGTGTTCTGGATATTTTAACTTCTCCTGAGTTCTCCCTTTTCACTTTTTTCCATGCGGTTGAATCCACCAGCTACCCCAACTTGCTAACCTGCTACTTTGTTTCTCTTCCAACCCCAACCTACTTTCAAATTTTGAAATCAGAGTTTAGTTTATAATCCCAAGATTATAACCTTTGAGGACCAGTTGTTTAATTTAGTTCCTGATAATTCCCAAACAGGCCCTCTTTCCTTATCTTGCCTATGTCATTTGTCCCCGTATAGACCACAACAACTGGATCCTCCCCCTCCCTATCCAATATCCTTTCAAGCCACTCAGTGATGTCCCTCATCCTGGCATACCCTGCAGACTCTCAATCCTGTCTACCAAGGATGCTATCTTTCTTTAATTATAGAACCCCCTACAACTACCACCTGTCTTTTTACTCCACCCTCTCGAATGGCCTTCTGTACCACGGTGCAGTGGTCAGTTGGCTCATCCTCCCTAAAACCCTGTTCCTTACCCACACAGGGAGCAAGTACCCCGTACCTTTTGGACAAGGTCAAGAGGTGAGGCTTCTCTATTCCTGAATAGAGAATCCACCTACCCACCCCACAGTCACACGCTACCGTCCCTGACCACTGACCGAATCTGAGGTACTTAATCCACCAGATGTGACCATCTCCTGAAACAAAGCGTCCAGGTAACTCTCCCCCTCCTGGATGTGCCGCAGTGTTTGAAGCTCAGGCTCCAGCTCATCAACTCTGAGCCAAGTTCCTCCAGCAAACAACACTTGCTGCAGATGTGGTCACTGTGGGTCTCAGCGGGATCATCCAGCTCCCACATCACATAGCCACAGCGCAACACTTGTCCTGCCATTTCTACTAGTTAATTATTAGTTAATTCCTAGCTAGCTAATTAATTTATTAATTGTGTTTTGTTCAAATTTAGGACAGATTTCCTACCAGCCATAGTTCCCCATGACCTCACTTTTTCAGCTTGGCTTCAGTTACTGTGCAGTCACTATTCTGTCTGCTTTTCCATCTTACTCCACTCCCTGGAAACAAGGCCACAAATCCCTGACGTAAGTTAGTCATTGCTTCCACTTGTGTGGCATAAATGTTACTTGCCATTTGTCAGCCCTTTCAAGCCCTATTAATTACAAATACTTGACTGGTATTTGAGAACTGGTGAAAAAAGACATTTTATCAAAGCTTTTCATTTTACACTCGTCGGGACAATCATAAGAGTACCAATGCAAGCAGGAAACATCAACACTGCATGAGAAGAAGGTAGTGATAGGACAGCCAGTGGAGTGTGATTGGTTGAGACTTTGCTACAGGGAATGGACCAACTGATGATGATGATTGACAGTTAACTGACAAGCTATGTTTACATTTTAAATTGGGCAGGTTAACTCTGATTAGTCAGGGCATTGTCCTCAGTAATGAATCAGCAAACAGCTGTCACATATTTTGGTGCATTTGCAACAGAAGTGGTATTTGCTACAAACAGGGTGCTGCTATCAAGCCAAGAGGACATTCTGCTTCTCACATAATGAGTAATATGGGATATGAATTTCAGTACCGGTGTGATGATATGTAGGAAGGTTGTACGCTCCAAAAACAGACAGATCATAGCAAACAACACAACCTTTTGGCTGTTGTAAAGACCACTTTTATATTTTTTGGATTGTGGACTAAAAATGGGAAAAAATAAATTGTTTTAAATCAAGAAAACAGTAAGAAGAAGTTTGCAGTTTTAAAAACAAGCTATTGGAACACAGTGTATTTACAATGTTGCCTTATTGGAGCAGAGAGAGAACTTGAAACAAAATGGCACCACTTGTGTATGTTTGGGGAAATTTTGACTAGAGAGTCTTTTGATTGCGTTGCAATTGATGGCAGTTGTTGTGGGGTTAGGAGAGGTCAGCATGGTAACAACTTCTTTGATACGTTCCTGGACAAGTTGCTACAGCTTTGTGGGTGGAGAATACAGCAGAAAACATGTAGCCTGCAAAACTCTGCATGCGGAGAAGTAAAAGAAAATTCCTAAAAGTTTGCTACTTTCCCTCACCTTACCCTCTGTGAGCTGCTTTCACTACAAACCCCTGTTAAAGGAAAAACCACTTTCAGTGACAGTGAAAGGACAAATTCTCAAATACTCAATGAAAGACTGGGAATTGGTGCATCAACAACTACTTTTCATTAGCAAACGGTCAAAGAAACCAAAAGAAACTGAATGAAAACAATGCATCATTGTGATCCATGCTGTTATTCCAGGACATCTTTTCCCCTTCCCCACCCATTATACCTGTCTTTTGTCTTGTCTTTTTGTGTGTCTGTTTGCAAGTGTATGGGAAATTTAAGAAAATGGTACAGTTTAAGTTATAGAGATATATTAGCAATTCAGATTTCTTTTTGTCATTGATTAAAAAGACAGCTACTTACTTGTTATATGAAAAAGACTCAAGGTACATTTTTCTTTAATATGACTTAGATAGCGAGGTAGAATTAGGCAATTCAGTAGTTTAATCAAATTTTTACACTTGTGCAAACACTGGAAATAGAGGAGCTTGATTTCTAGTGCATTACGCCAATGAATCATGACACTGCTGACAAGCAGCAAGGCACTCACAATATCCTACCAGCTCAGGCTTGCAAAATCTGCAACACAGAGTCCAATGTTAAATGTGATTTTGCAATTGGACATTAGCTGGATAATCCTGAGTGTACGAAAAATTTACACTGACAATCAATTTAGAAAACTACATAAATGTATGTTGAATTGGTATTCTTGTGAATTGTCCTGATGAATGCAAGATGAAAATGTATGTGTGTTGAGAAATTCTATTAAATGGTTAATTATTAATAAATTACTGAATTGTTTTCTTATTGTTTTTCATGAGATATTTCAGTAGTTTGTTACTATGTTTCCAATATTATAACAGTAAGTACATTACATAAAGGAATTCTAGATAATACATTGCAAAAGTTGTGGAAACTATAATATGAATCTAAGTCTTTTCCTCATTCCTTTCTGCACATGAATCCTACTTGACACTGCACTTTTTAGATAGGATGTGGCTTCTGTTATTGCTCAGTGCATGTAATGTCCAAAGGTCCAGTAATAAAGACGTTGCTCAGCACGGCTACATGCAAATCAGGACAAGCACCAGGTAGGAAAAGCGAGGCACCTGACACATTATCAGGCCTGCCTACTAAGAATGGAGAACGTGGAGTGTTTCAGAGTCTTGGGAGTTAGTCTTAACAACATTCCAGGAATAGTAATAAAGACTTGAGTACAGAATTAACTGCACCCCTAAGCAAGCTGTTACCAGTACAGCTACAACTCTGGCATCTATCTGACTGTGGAAAATTGCCCAGGTATCTCCTGTTCACAAAAAGCAGGCCAAATCCAACTCAGCTAATTACTGCCCTATCAGTCTACTTTTCAACCATCAGTAAAGTGACGGAAAGGATCATTGACAGTGCTATCAAGAGGCACTTGCTCAGCAACAACCTGTTCAATGATGATCAGTTTGGGTTGTGAGCGAACCACTCAGCTCCTGATCTCATTACAGGCTTGATTCAAACATAGACATGAGTTTGTTCTGTTTTCAACCGTTCTAGAAGCTTTGAAATCTTAACATGTGTGTTCTTTATTGGAAGAATTAGCGTGGACCACAAACTATGGGAGAATATTAGTGTTCTTTCACGCTGGTATAAAATACGACTGATCAAGATGTAGTTGTGTTGAGGCAGTTATCTCATTTGACTAGATGGCTGGATCACAGATGGGATTCAACAGCATGGGTTTCATTCCTGTCCTGCTGTGGCCACCACAAAAGGCCTTCTCAATTTTGTCCTTGCCTGAGGTGTGATGACCTTACTGTAAGATCTCTTTTTTTCTCAGTAATGAAAGTGCAGTCAACGGTCCTCGAGGATAAAGGTGACTCATCAGTGAGGGAAAAGCAAGGCTGTCCTTTTGCTGCTGGAGGCTGCTTTTCAAAAGCAGCTCAGGATTCTGTTGCTCCTTCAGTTGCTCACAACTAATTTAGCCCTTATTTATTCATTCATGGGAATACGGGTGTTGTTGACTGGGCCAGCACGTTTTGCCCAGCCCTAGTTGTATTCTACAAGCACTCATGCTTTAGCAAAAGATAAATATCCGAGCAATATTTGGGAGCAATTGGAGCCCAGGATAAGGCTAACCCCAAGGGATTTTCAATTGGAAAAAGGGGGGGAATGATTTATAAATGAAATTTGAGACTGCTGTCAAAGCTGCATTGGGTAATGGGGAAATGAACTAGGGATCTGTAATGTCAGTTATTTGGAAAAAGGGCAAGTCAGTAATGGATTACACAGTGGAAATGGGAAGCATGTATGTATGTGCAATCCATGGTGGGACAATGAAATATTTGTAAAATCTTTATTTGTAAAAATGTTAAAAAGGATTAGGTCTAGAACACTCCAAGAAAATAATACCCAATAATGCAAGAGGTGCAGTAAGTAGTATGAGTTATAATTTAGTACCTTGACTGAGATGGAATGGTTAGGTGGGCACAGTCCAAAACTAACTGACCCATTTGGCCCATCGTAAAATTGATGGGACCTATCAACAATCGATTACACAGACTGAAATTAGGTAACACCCAGGGAATACACAACAGTAGGTAGACCTACTACAATATTCATCTGTGTAGGGACAAGTCATATTGGTAGATACAGCCACTCAGGAGGCTGCAGCAACTGGTCTGGGGTATCAGGAAACACAATAGCAATTGAATTGAGAAGAAAAGGCTAATGACAGAGACAGGAAACAATTCTTGTGGGAGCTGTGCAAAGAGCTGTGGCAGGGGATTAGAGATCAGCTGAGGTCACCATTGTGGGAGATAAAGTTTGCATCTAGGTGAGTAGGTAATGAGGTAATTATGACTAGTGATACATGTGCTTATATTGTCAAAAGGAAAAGGGCACGGGAAATACTGGGCACGAGTGAAACATTTTACTAATTAATTTGTTTTAGAACTAATTCAACTAACCAACCAGGTTGGTTATTTGTTTAATTTACAAGATGTTTCTCATGCCACTGTTCATAGGATTGGTGCTTGTATCAGAGAGAATAAGTACCACACTACAGGTAATACAAAGTTCAACATTCAACAAAGTGCTCTGAATGTAACTGTATGACAGTAAGTAACCATGCAATTGACACATATGAATGCCTGGTGGAAACTCTCTGGAGACACTAGGTTGTCTGTTAAATTCCTGAATTTAAAATTGCTGGAAAATTAACATGTACCATTTAGTGATAAGAACTTGTGTGATAATGTGCACCACAAGCTGGTAACTGTAGTCGTAAACCTCTCTGACATAACCCTGCCTCAATAGTGTTCAATCCCAACTTGAACTCTGTTAACAACCTTAATGGATCAATTAATGATAGAAACAACTCTTCAGAATGGTGGAACATGGCTTGTAGTCTGGGAGAAAGAATCCAGGCTGAAATGTGACCTGATAAATTATGTCGCTATAGTATTCAATACAGGGGCCTTGATAGTTAATGCCATTGATTTAACTAAGAAAGTCCAAAGCCTAAATTCACAACTTAAGAAAATTTAAAAGGGTTGAGGGATTCAAGGTATTCAATCACAGACTGAGACCTCACTGGAATTGTTCAGAGCCTGATCACTACTGGAGAGTCATGTGAGCGCTGTCAATAAACTGATTCAGATGGCTAAAAATACAGATGATGTGAATAATGTTTGCAGTACCTACAGGTTATGGTACTCAAACAAACGCAGGAAAATTTAAGACAAATTTATGAGGGTACAGTTCCTTTGTGGATAACAGAAGCACATCTCTAACTTTCAGCACAATATCATGGTTTAACCACTGGCCAACATAAAGATCTAACACAGCCAAATAGGACTAGTTTAGTTTGGAAACATGGTTGGCATGGATTGGTTGTCCTGAAGGGTCTGTTTCCATGCTGTATGACTACGTGCATATAGAGCTGCTGCTGAATGTATTTTAGATAATCATAGTGAATAGATGTTGTCTACATCCAACAGGGTAGAATACATGAGGGTAGTAAGGGGAAATCAACACACAATTGTATGCAGCAGAGATAGGAGGTAGTACAGTTGAGGATGTAGTATAGAAGCCACTTCAGTTATATATTCTCAGCTGATGTATGTGACAGAAGAGGCAAGATGTGATTCAATGCTACAACTAATTGTACAACAGAAACAATATGGGAGACTAAAGAGCCAAAACATGTTTCACCCCTGAGTGATAGGAGATACTGTATTACCATGTGGCAGCAGGGGTTTTGAAATGGGAACAATCATTCGTGTCCCATTCCCAACCAGGATGTTTCCACCTACAGCAGCTGGTAACATGAGTGAAGGTAGAACTAGTTGAAATATTAAAAAGGAAAAGCTACCGTTTAAGCTGAAGAAAATACGAAAGTCAACCTCACACAATGCCTAAATGAGTTCTCCTATGTTGTTCCACACTTGCCTGAGCATGTCACCCTAATCTGGGATGAGGTATGGTGAGTGAATAGGACATACCATACAACCCAGCAGCAGACTCAGGCGTTAGTTGGTGACATTGAACATATTGATACAATCGCCCGATGGGAGTGATTATAGAATTGGGAAAGAATTATAGATTCATCCCTGGATTGGGATAGTTGCCCCATGCCTTGGTTGTCATCCAGTGATTATTGACTTTACATCTGACAGGTTCTGATTAATTGCACGAGCAGATCACACAGATGACTTTTTCTACACAGAAGATAGTTCAAATGTGTAACGAACTGCCACAGGAAGTGCTAGATGCAGGAACAGTTACAACATTTATAAGCGATTTGGACAGGTAGATGAATAGGAACAATTGAAAGGGATATGGGTCAAATGTAGGCAAATGGGACTAGTTTAGTTAAGGAAATTTGGTCAGCATGGATGAGTTGGACTGAAGCATCTGTTTCTGTGAATGTAACTCCTCCTCTGGCCTTAGCCTCTCTCCTGCATTTGAGATATTCTTTCTGATTCATATTGCTATTATTATTCATCGACTTCAGAAAGAAAGGAGAACATGCCCCCATCTACTTCAACAGAACTGAGGTTGAGAGAGTGAACAACATTAAGTTCCTAGGAGTGACATTAATGGATAATCTGTCCTGCACTTCCCACGTAAATGTGACAGTCAAGAAGGCACAACACCACCTCTTCTTCCTTAGGCGGCTCAGGAAATTTGGCATGACTATAAGGTCCCTCACCAACTTCTACAGATGCACCATAGAAAGCAAACTGTCCAGGTGCATAATAGCCTGGTATGGCAACTGTTCTGCCCAGGACCGTAAGAAACTACAGAAGGTGGTGTGCACAGCCCAGACCATCACAGACGCCAACCTTCCATCTGGGGAGATCCATCCATGGACTCCATTTATACAGCTCGCTGCTGCAAAAAGGCAGCCAAAATCATCAAAGACCCATTGAACTCCCGGTAATGATCTCCTACAACCTCTTGCGTCAGGCAGAAGATACATAAGCGATCCCACACAAAAGCAGGGTTCAGGAATAGCTTTTTTCTGGCTGTTACCAGACTGTTGAATGTACTCTAGCCTCAAATAATGTATCTTGCAATGCAACCTGTATACTTAAGTCTTTTTGATCTGTACATCCTTTGCCTGCTGTGATCTGCCTGTACCACTTGTAAACAGAGGTTTTCATTGGATTTTCGTACATGACAATAAATCAATCAATATTCCAGTATGCACCATATGCCTCCTTTGTCTTCCTTATTATCTCATCAATACCCCTAGTCATCCAGGGTACTCTAACTTTGGAAATCCCGTATTTACTTCTCACGGGTATGTACCCAGCCTGCATCCTATTCATCTCCACTTTGAAAAATCCCATATTTCATCCGCTGTTTTGTCCACCAAAATACATTTCCAGTCAACATGGCCCATTTCAATGTTTATACCCCTAAAGTCTTCCCTTTTCCAATCTGGCGTCTGAATGATTAACTGGTTCTTATCCTTTTCCAAATTAATATGATCACTCTTTCCCAAAAACTCCCCCACTCTGATGTTATTCATCTGACCTGTGTCATTTCCTAGGTCCAGATCTAACATAGTCCCTTCCTTGGTAGAATATATACTGCTCCAGAAAGTTCGCCTGCCCACAATGCAAGAATTTCTCCCCCCTTCTGAGCTCCTCATTCTACCTTTTTCCCAGTCTCGTCACCAACTATCACAACCCTACTTGTCCTGCAGATTTCCATTATCTGCCTACAAATGCTCTCTTCTACTTCCTTCCTGTTATTTAGAGGTCTATAATACCCCCAATAAGATCACTGCTCCCTTCCTGTTTCTCACGTCCATTCATACAGATTTTAATTCAGGAACCGGATCTCATTCCAGAGCAATGGTTCAATGTTTGAAATGGACTACTGTACCTCCACCTCTTTTACCCACCCTATTTCTCCCAAAAGCCTTATAACCCAGAACATTAAGTATCCAATCCTGCTCTGGATTGAACCATATTTCTGTCAATACTGCTACATCTTATGTCCTAGAGCAATTTCTGCTTCCAGTTCCCCACTTTTGTTTGCTACAGTCTGTGCATTTATATATATACTATTTAACTCTGCCCTTACCTCAGGTCATACAGTCATTCAGCATGGAAACAGATCCTTTGGTCCAACCAGTCCATGCCAAATATAATTCCAAACTAAACCAATCCCACCTGCTTGTTCCTGGCTAAAATCCCATCAAGTCTTTCCTTTTCATGTATCTATTTTATTACTTGTACCTGGGTCCACCATTTCCTCGTGAAATTCATTCCACGTAAACCACCTGCTCATTAAAAAAAATCACCTCTGCTGTCTTTTAAAAAATCTCTCTTTCTTGCCCATTAGAAGGCATTCATTTCCTTGTTCACTATATCCTTCCCTCACTTCCTTTTCCCCTTCATTACCTTCCCTCTTTTGCCCTCTCTGATATTCCCTAAACTAGACCCATTTGTCAGCTCAACCCCTACCTAACAATTTTTCTGAGATGATTTGTAGCTCAGGTTGTAGATGAGGATTTGGACATGCTCGCTGAGTTGGTGTTTGATTGCAGATGTTTCATCACCCTGCTAGGTAACATCATTGGTGCACCTCCGGTGAAGTTCTGGTATTCTGCCCCGTTTGTTATTTATATGCCTCGGTTCACTGGGAGGGTTGGTACTATTCCGGTTCTGTTTTTCAGTGATTTGTACATCGGGTCCAGTTCAACGTGTTTGTTGATGGGGTTCCAGTTGGAATACTAGGCCTCCAGGAATTCCCTGGCATGTCTGTATTGGGCTTGTGCTGTTATGGATGTGTTGTTCCACTTGAGTTCATGTCCTTCTTTGTCAGTGTGTACAGAGACCAGTGAGAATTGGTCACGTCTTTTGGTGGCAAAGACATGCCAGGAAATTCCTGGAGGCCTGGCATTCCAGTCAGAAATCAATCAATAAACACTTTGAACTGGACCTGATATACAAACCACTGAAGAACAAAACTAGAGGTAATACCAATGTATATAAATAACAAGAGGGACAGAACACCAATGCTTCACCGGAGCTGCACTGATGCTGTTACCCAGCGGGCTAACGAATGACGAGCAAGTCTACAACCCCTTCCTTTACAATTTTAAATCTACTGCCACAACACTAGTTATTCTTCCAGGCAGGATATTAGTCCCTCTCTGCTCAGGTGAAGTCCCTGTCTTCTTAATGGCTTTCACCTTTCCCAGATATAATCCTAAAGTGTCAAAAATCTAGGTCCCTCCCTTCTCTCCTATCCTTCAAAGCCTCCCTGATATGCCTTTACCTAAGCGATGAAGTTTGTGGCACAGGTAGCATTTCTGAGATTACTGCCCAGGAGATCTTGCATTTCAACCTACTCCCCAAATCCTAAAACTCGTCTTGCAAGTTCTCCACGCTATCCCTCCCTCTGTTGTTAGTTCCCACATGAACCCAATTTCTGGATTTTCACTCTCCTTTCTTTGATCTTTCACGATCCCCTTCTGGGGGGACGGAGTCGACTTCTCCCAGAATCCTCCTGAGTTGTTTCTCAGTGGCAGCCCCTGTACGATGTACAGACCATGATCTCACTGAAAAATCAAACAGACATGAAAGGGCACAAAGACCTTCCTCTGTCCCTAATTAACAGACAACATTCAGAAACAGTCTGGTATAAAGCAGTTTGAGAATGTGGAGGTCACAGAGCGTGTGAGTGAGTTCAGACTGAAAAAATAATTCCAAGAAGCAGGCATGGTGGCCTGTGGTGCCACTCTGAAAACTGACAGTGTAAAAAGAAGAAGTCATATCCTGGCAGTCACATTTGCGAAATGAATTGCAGGATCTATAGGGATGGACCGTAGCCGAGAGCTTGGCCTGCATTCCTCTTCTAATCTGTTTGTTTAACAAACAGGGAGTGGCTGTGATCAAGCCTGCAACAAGGCTCAGGGTTCATCACTTGGACAAACTCGTCAACACAGTGAGTAAATAAGCACAGAGTGATTACCAAGCCAAATGCACCCTTCTTTTCCTCTACAGAAATTAGTGTACGCACGGTTGGTAAATCAAGCTCTGTCTAACCCTTTGCTGTCTCTGTCCTGGGAATGTTTGATGGGGACAGTGAAGATGGAGCTTTACTCTGTATGTGAACTCGTGTGTCTGTGTCCTAGGAACATTTATTGGCCACAGCGTCAAGGTTGCTTTACTTTCATTTTAAAAACATCAAGGAAACTTTACGCTGTATCTAACCCATGCTGTTCCTGTGCAGGGAGCATTTCATGGAGACAGTGTTGAGGCAACTTTTCTTTCAGTTTAAAAGAGGAGAAATAGCTTTACTTTCCATTTACTTTTAGAACATTTAAAACAGTAGAGAGTATCTAACCCTGTTCTGTCCTTGCCCTGGGAAAGTGGATGGGGACAGTTTAGAAGGGGTCTTACTATTTCTAACCCTATGCTGTACCTGCTTTGGGAAAGCTTGATAAGCACAGCGTACAGGTAGCTTTACTTTGAGTTTGAGTAGAGTTGAGAGAGATTTACTTTGTTTTGGTAGCAGATGGGACAGCTACTGCACCAGCTCAGATACAGAGTAAAGTTTCCCCTACGTTGTATCTAACTTGGTGCTGTAATTGTCCAGGTGACACCGAGGAAGCAAGTGTAATGGGAGCTTTATTCTGGCTTCAAACTACCCCCCACCCACTGAATTCATAGGAATATACTGACAAGAAGCAGGCATAAGTCATTCAGTCCCTTGAGTATGCTCCACCGTGCATTAAAATCTTAGCTAACTTAAATGTTGTCTCAGTCTTGTCCCTTTCTTCAGGATGGATGTCAGGAATTGTTCCAAAGAAATGATCATACTTTCCCTAGCCCCCACCCCTCCCCTCTCTATTTCTGAGCTCCCTTCCCCCTCCCTACCTGTACGCTATACTTGTCAAGCTTTCCCAAAGCAGGTACAGCACAGGGTTAGAAATAGTAAGATCCCTTCTAAACTGTCCCCATCCACTTTCCCAGGGCAAGGACAGAACAGGGATAGATACTCTCTACTGTTTTAAATGTTCTAAAAGTAAATGGAAAGTAAAGCTACCTCACCTCTTTTAAACTGAAAGAAAAGTTGCCTCAACACTGTCTCCATCAAATGCTCCCTGCACAGGAACAGCATGGGTTAGTAAAGTTTCCTTGATGTTTTTAAAATGAAAGTAAAGCAACCTTGATGCTGTGAAGGGTCTCGACCCAAAACATCAGCTTTCCTACTCCTCTGATGCTGCCTGGCCTGCTGTGTTCCTTAAGCTCCATTCTTTGTTAGCTCTGACTCCAGAGGTTGTAGTTCTTGCTATCTCTGATCGAAGTAAGTTTGCTAGCTCTGGTTTAATCCGAGGTTTGATCACATTAATGTCTGCGGCAACTTAGAAATATTATGCTCCCCATTTGCAGTAAAACATAGCAATAAAGCCCATAACTTGCAAAGCGTGGATCATAGTCTAGTCCTTAATTATCTCTCTTCAAAGGGGATTGATGTTGGATAATAAATGCTGGCTTAACCAATAAATCCAACATCGCAAGAAAGGGAAAAAATGATTTCAGAACTTAAAATCAATGACAGGAGAGAAAATACTAAAAATACCATCTTTCAGCGTGGAAAGGTGCTACTTGATCAATTGTGTTTCTTCTAACTCTTTGAAAGAGCAGGTAAATGAAGTACTGTACTCACCCGTTTTCAGCCCTATTCTTTTCAAAAGTTACCATTCAAATAACTTCCACTTTCCTCCAGGCAGTGCACAGGCTTGGAAACGAACACAAGTTAATACAATCTGGGCATCAATACATCAGACGGTACAGTTTCAGAAGTAATCTCAACTGCCTTCCAGATACTCCAAACAGCATTAACATGCTCAACTCTCATTTTAATAGTTAAATGACCATCACATTACTTAAGAAGCTGAAAGTCACAGGCTGATTTCTGGTTGTTAGGATGAAGAAATCAGATTGTGCAGAAATCAGAGTCATTTGCATTAATATTAAAGTGGTAAGTGGGATAAATTACTCGAGTTTTCACACCACAGCAATTTTGAGCATGTTTTCTCTCCCACAGTCTTAACAAACACTTTGATATGGAAATTGAGGGAATCATTCTGATCTCTCAGCACTAAACACCATTCCTTTCTTTCCCAAAAATTAAATGCTCCACATTGTCTTTCTTGAAATGTTAAGTTTCCTGTGATATTATTCTATGAAGTCATTAGTTACAGGACTTCAGCTGAAGATTTATCTTTTTAGCAGACAGGCCATGGAATTAAGTTCAAGAGAAATCAAAAAGTAGGGAGTATAGGTAAATTGAGGTAACTAGCAGAAGAATTAGAGGCAAGATAAGGAAATATTCTTACATGCAGCAGACTGTGCTCCTACCACAGGTTGTGTGCCACGATGGTGGTCCAGAGCTAAATGCATGGTGCAAACAGCCTGAGTGAACCTGGTCCCTCCACGTGACAGCAATTCTGGGTCGTATCAGTCTGCCTCCACTCACGTACGAGTGACATCACTCTAACTCAATGCCATTGGGCAGGAACAATGTAGAAAATACATTCAACTGGTTCCAACAACACACCCCAGCTCACCGCTGCCCCAACACGAGCACACGTGCCAGCTCACCGCTGCCCCAACACGAGCACACGTGCCAGCTCACCGCTGCCCCAACACGAGCACACGTGCCAGCTCACCGCTGCCCCAACACCAGCGCACGTACCAGCTCACCGCTGCCCCAACACCAGCGCACGTACCAGCTCACCGCTGCCCCAACACGAGCACACGTGCCAGCTCACCGCTGCCCCAACACCAGCGCACGTACCAGCTCACCGCTGCCCCAACACGAGCGCACGTACCAGCTCACCGCTGCCCCAACACCAGCACATGTACCAGCTCACCGCTGCCCCAACACCAGCACATGTACCAGCTCACTGCTGCCCCAACACGAGCACACGTACCAGCTCACCGCTGCCCCAACACCAGCGCACGTACCAGCTCACCGCTGCCCCAACACGAGCACACGTACCAGCTCACCGCTGCCCCAACACCAGCGCACGTGCCAGCTCACCGCTGCCCCAACACGAGCACACGTGCCAGCTCACCGCTGCCCCAACACCAGCGCACGTGCCAGCTCACCGCTGCCCCAACACGAGCACACGTGCCAGCTCACCGCTGCCCCAACACCAGCGCACGTACCAGCTCACCGCTGCCCCAACACCAGCGCACGTGCCAGCTCACCGCTGCCCCAACACCAGCGCACGTACCAGCTCACCGTTGCCCCAACGAGCACACGTACCAGCTCACCGCTGCCCCAACACCAGCACATGCGCCAACTCACCGCTGCCCCAACACCAGCGCACGTACCAGCTCACCGCTGCCCCAACACGAGCACACGTACCAGCTCACCGCTGCCCCAACACCAGCACATGCGCCAACTCACCATCACATACAATGACGACCCCACACAACCAACACTGCACAGCAGCCACCACACACAGGAACTAGTGTAAACGAGAAACTAAAGATGCTGGAATTTAGTTCTTAAAAAGGGGTCAGTGCACTTGAAACATTGTTGCCAGAGCTGCTACGTTTCTGTTATGAGAATAATATGTTACAAAAACTAATGACATTGTGTATCCTCCTGGGAAGTGCTCAAAGTCAGAGAGGTCTACAGCACAGAAAAAGGTTCTTCAACCCACTGATTCTGCGCCCGTCAAAAACCATCTAACTATTCTAATATTACTAACAACAGTGACAATGACACTAGTTACGACAGCTACTCCAAGCGTTCAGGTTTTGTAAATAGATGTTTTTCACAGAAAATCTACAAAGTTCAGGTTGAACTGCAATGAAAACAATTTCCTCAGCAATATTCTGAAGGCACACCTCCAAGCTGGATGTGAGAGACAGGAACTCTTACGGTGCCAGAGAGACTGGAATTCATTTCCACCCTGTTGGTGTACAGACAGGGTCATTTTTGACGGCACACAGCAATACTTCGTTCCTGTAGATTCAGCTTATTGTTCTATCTAGTGATGCCTATAAATTCAGCCTTCATCCAGACAGGGGAAACTCTATCTGAAAGGGTGATGGAAGCGGAAACATGCATCAAATGTCTCTATCTATCCTCCTCCCCCTCATGATTATTCAGCTTTCTTTCTGCATTTGTGAGCTCTACTTCCCAACAACTCTCTGGGTCCAATTTCTCCCAAACCTTTTTCTTTCAGTCAAGAAATTAAGACAAGACCCTGCCTGCTCCCCCAGGTAAACAAGAAGAATCCCATCACATTATTTTGGGAAAGAGCTTAGGGACTTCCCTTGGTGTCCTGGTGAACATTCACCCCTCAACCACCGTAACAAAACAAATGATCTGATCATTTTTCACATTAATGTTTGTGGGAGCTTGCTTTGCAGAAACTGACTCATTCCCTGCATTACAACATTTCAAAAAATAATTTATTTACGATACTAAACTGCTGCACAAACAGTCTTGGTATATACAATCCTTTCTTGAGGCTGCAGGTAAACAGTACGGAAGCTTCTGAAAATTATTACAGCTTGATCATTACTCTGAATTTGCAGTAAATTGAGCAGACTGTAGCCAGCAGCCATTCCTGCCTTCGAGAGTTCAGTCTGTCAGTGTCCTTGCAAAGGTAGGTCTAGTCTCTCTTTCTCACACCTGACAATAGCAGCTTTTCAAATCGTTAAATCATTTGAACTTAAAAGCTGGTAATCAGGTTCTGCTTTCAATCTAGGAGTGACGAGTCCTTGCACACCCTATCCGCTCCATCCACAGTTCTACTATCAATCACAAGACAGTCTGCGTTTAGGGGCTCAGACTGCCACCTGCTGGACAATTGGGCTTTGTCTCACCTCAAGCTAGACCCAGGCAGACAGGGAGCTCGGATAGACTAAGACCACAGACAAAGGTGGGCTGGGAACATGGAGTACAAACAGAAATGGCAACTTTGTAAACTTTTCACTGTACTCATGTCCAGTAGCTGAGTATATGTGACAATCAAACCAAATTCTAAAGATTTGATGTTTCTCACTCTGGCTGGTGGGAGATTTCCAGGAGGACAAGAATATTGAATTGGCCCGATGTGTAGTTTGAGGTCACGTTACAAAGCCAACTTGAATGACAGGAGAAATATAGGCCGGTCCCCAGGATTAGTAACTAAGGAATAGGGAGGCAGGTGGGTTAGCTGCGAAGCCTCATGCAGTTCACCTGCTCACTAGCGGAGAGGCATCCCATCAAAAACTGTTGGGGGAAAATAGAACTTAAATACGGAATTTTTTTTGAAGATGTGTTTCGGCGTGAGCCCAAACCTGTGCAGGTTAAAGGGACGCTGAACACCTTGTTTCCCCAAAGTAAGCAAGGCTGAGAGCCTTGATGCTGACCAGTGAGGAAGGGAACTTCTACACTCAGTCACTCTCACTGTCACTTTCTTTCTCCTCATCTCCTTCCACAAGATCAGCAAAGAAGTCACTTCTGGAACCAAAGGCCTTCCTGCTCAGAGATTCTAGCTTGCCATGTTTCTTCCTTCTTCTGTAGTCATCAATGACAACCTTACGCAAGTCAGAAATATTCCAAAATTTCAACTTCTGGTCATGCGCACAGCTGGCCAGGAATCGGCCCTCACGGGACACGGCGATCTGTTCAATGGGCTCTCGCATGTGCTGCCCCACGCTCCCAATCACTCGGTTAGGTAAAATATTGACAGCCCTGAAAGAGATGGACATAGTCACTAGATGTCTCCCATGCTGCAAGGGGGACTGTCTCTCCAGTGGGGTCTCATACTCTCTCCCTGCCAACTCTCTCACAATGACAGGGTTTCTCTCTCTCTCTCTCCAAACTCTCTACACTACACTCAGTGAAGGGTGTCTCGCCCTCCCTCACTCCCACACACAGCGACGGGGTCTCATCCTCCCTCCCTCACACGCAGCGACGGGGTCTCGCCCTCCCTCCCTCACACGCAGCGACGGGGTCTCGCCCTCCCTCCCTCACACGCAGCGACGGGGTCTCACCCTCCATCCCTCTTACACAGCGACAGGGTCTCGCCCTCCCTTCCTCCCTCCCTCACACACAGCGACGGGATCTCGCCCTCCCTCTCACAAACACAGCGACGGGGTCTTGCTCTCCCTTCCTCCCTCCCTCTCACACAGTGACGGGTCTCGCCCTCCCTCACTCTCACACAAACAACGACAGGATCTTGCCCTCCCTCCCTCACACACAGTGACGGGGTCTCGCCCTTCCTCACTCTCACACACACAGCGACGGGGTCTCGCCCTTCCTCACACACACAGCGACGGGATCTCGCCCTCCATTCCTCTCACACACACAGCGACGGGATCTCGCCCTCCCTCCCTCTGTCACACACAGCGACGGGATCTCGCCCTCCCTCCCTCTCACACACACAGCGACGGGATCTCGCCCTCCCTCCCTCTCACACACACAGCGACGGGATCTCGCTCTCCCTTCCTGTCTCCCTCACACACAGCGACGGGGTCTCGCTCTCCCTTCCTCTCTCCCTCTCACACAGCGACGGGGTCTCGCCCTCCCATCCTCCCTCCCTCACACACAGCGACGGGGTCTCGCCCTCCATTCCTCTCACACAGGGACGGGGTCTCGCCCTCCCTCCCTCTCACACAGGGACGGGGGGGGTCTCGCCCTCATTCCCTCCCTAACACACAGCGATGGAGTCCCGGTCCCTTCCTCCCACACACACAGCGACGGGGTCTCGCCCTCCCTCCCTCTCACACAGCGACGGGGTCACGCCCTCCCTCACTCACAGCGACGGGGTCTCGCCCTCCCTCACTCACAGCGACGGGGTCTCGCCCTCCCTCACTCACAGCGACGGGGTCTCGCCCTCCCTCACTCACAGCGACGGGGTCTCGCCCTCCCTCACTCACAGCGACGGGGTCTCGCCCTCCCTCACTCACAGCGACGGGGTCTCGCCCTCCCTCACTCACAGCGACGGGGTCTCGCCCTCCCTCACTCACAGCGACGGGGTCTCGCCCTCCCTCACTCACAGCGACGGGGTCTCGCCCTCCCTCACTCACAGCGACGGGGTCTCGCCCTCCCTCACACACAGCGACGGGATCTCGCCCTCCCTCTCACAAACACAGCGACGGGGTCTTGCTCTCCCTTCCTCCCTCCCTCTCACACAGTGACGGGTCTCGCCCTCCCTCACTCTCACACAAACAACGACAGGATCTTGCCCTCCCTCCCTCACACACAGTGACAGGGTCTCGCCCTTCCTCCCTCCCTCACACACAGCGACGGGGTCTCGCCCTTCCTCACACACACAGCGACGGGATCTCGCCCTCCATTCCTCTCACACACACAGCGACGGGATCTCGCCCTCCCTCCCTCTCTCACACACAGCGACGGGATCTCGCCCTCCCTCCCTCTCACAAACACAGCGACGGGATCTCGCCCTCCCTCCCTCTCACACACACAGCGACGGGATCTCGCCCTCCCTCCCTCTCACACACACAGCGACGGGGTCTCGCTCTCCCTTCCTGTCTCCCTCACACACAGCGACGGGGTCTCGCTCTCCCTTCCTCTCTCCCTCTCACACAGCGACGGGGTCTCGCTCTCCCTTCCTCTCTCCCTCTCACATGCGACAGGGTCTCGCCCTCCCATCCTCCCTCCCTCACACACAGCGACGGGGTCTCGCCCTCCATTCCTCTCACACAGGGACGGGGTCTCGCCCTCCCTCCCTCTCACACAGGGACGGGGGGGGTCTCGCCCTCATTCCCTCCCTAACACACAGCGATGGAGTCCCGGTCCCTTCCTCCCACACACACAGCGACGGGGTCTCGCCCTCCCTCCCTCTCACACAGCGACGGGGTCACGCCCTCCCTCACTCACAGCGACGGGGTCTCGCCCTCCCTCACTCACAGCGACGGGGTCTCGCCCTCCCTCACTCACAGCGACGGGGTCTCGCCCTCCCTCACTCACAGCGACGGGGTCTCGCCCTCCCTCACTCACAGCGACGGGGTCTCGCCCTCCCTCACTCACAGCGACGGGGTCTCGCCCTCCCTCACTCACAGCGACGGGGTCTCGCCCTCCCTCACTCACAGCGACGGGGTCTCGCCCTCCCTCACTCACAGCGACGGGGTCTCGCCCTCCCTCACTCACAGCGACGGGGTCTCGCCCTCCCTCACTCACAGCGACGGGGTCTCGCCCTCCCTCACTCACAGCGACGGGGTCTCGCCCTCCCTCACTCACAGCGACGGGGTCTCGCCCTCCCTCAATCTCTCACACACAGCGACGGGGTCTCGCCCTCCCTCTCACACACAGCCACGGGGTCTCGCCCTCCCTCCCTCACTCCCCCACACACAACAATGGGGTCTCGCCCTCCCTCCCTCTCACACAGCAATGGGGTCTCGCCCTCCCTCCCTCCCTCTCACACAGCAATGGGGTCTCGCCCTCCCTCCCTCTCACATACACAGCAACGGGGTCTCGCCCTCCCTCCCTCCCCCATACACAGCGATGGGGTCTCGCCCGCCCGCCCTCCCTCTTACACACACAGCGACGGGGTCTCGCTCTCAATCCCTCTCACACTCACAGCGACGGGGTCTTGCCCTCCCTCAATCTCTCACACACAGCCACGGGGTCTCGCCGTCCCTCCCTCCCCCACACACAACGATGGGGTCTCGCCCTCCCGCCCTCTCACACAGCAATGGGGTCTCGCCCTCCCTCCCTCTCACAAACACAGCGATGGGGTCTTGCCCTCCCTCCCTCTCACACAGCGACGGGTCACGCCTCCCCCACCACCACCCTCTCAAACAGCGATGGGGTCTTGCCCTCCCTCCCTCCCTCACACACAGCGACGGGTCACGCCTCCCCCCCACCACCCTCTCAAACAGCGACGGGGTCTCGCTCTCGCCCTCCCTCCCTCTCACACAGGGACGGGGGGTGTCTCTCCCTCCCTCCCTCTCACACAGGGACGGGGGGGTCTCGCCCTCGCTCCCTCCCTAACACACAGCGATGGAGTCCCGGTCCCTCCCTCTCACACACACAGCGACAGGGTCTCGCTGTCCCTCCCTCCCTCTCACACACACAGCAACGGGGTCTCGCCCTCCCTCCCTCTCACACAGGGACGGGGCGGTCTCTCCGTCCCTCCCCCATAAACAGCGACGGGGTCTCGCCCTCCCTCGCACTCACACAGGGACAGGGGGGGGTCGTCTCTCCCTCCCTCCCTCACACACAGCGATGAGGTCTCGCCCTCCCTCCCATACACACAGCGACAGGGTCTCGCCCTCCCCTCTCCCTAATACACAGCGACGGGGTCCCGATCCCTCCCTCACACACACAGCGACGCGGTCTCACCCTCCCTCCCCCACACAGAGCGACGGGTCTCGCCCGCCCTCCCTCCCTCCCACACAGGGACGGGGTCTCGCCCTCCCTCCCTCTCACACAGGGACGGGGGAGTCTCTCCCTCTCTTCCTCACACACAGCCATGGGGTCTCGCCCGCCCTCCCTCCCATAAACACAGCGACGAGGTCTCGCCCACCCTCCCTCCCACACAGCGACGAGGTCTCGCCCACCCTCCCTCCCTAACACACAACGACGGGGTCCCGATCCCTCCCTCCCACACACACAGCGACGGGGTCTCGCCGTCCCTCCCTCTCACACAGGGGCGGGGTGTCTCGCCCTCCCTCCCTCACTCACACAGCGACGGGGTCCCGAACCCTCCCTCCCTCACACACACAGCGACGGGGTCCCGAACCCTCCCTCCCTCACACACACAGCGACGGGGCCCCGAACCCACCCTCCCTCCCTCACTCACACGCACAGCGACGGGGTCTCGTCCTCCCTTCCACACACACAGCGACGGGGTCTTGCCCTTCCTCACTCTCACACACACAGCGACAGGATCTCGCCCTCCCTCCCGCTCACACACAGCGACAGGATCTCATCCTCTCTCCCTCCCACACACTGCGACAGGATCTCGCCCTCCCTCCCACTCTCTCACAGCGACGGGATTTCGCCCTCCCTCCCTCACACAGAGTAACTTTTCATTTTATGCATTAGTGATCTAGATGAAGGAACTGAGGGCATTCTGGCCAAGTTTGCAGACAATACAGAGATATGTGGAGGTACAGGTCGTATTGAGGATTTGGTGAGGCTACAGAAGGATTTGGACAGTTTAGGAGAGTGGGCAAAGAACTGGCAGATGGAGTACAACATGGGAAAGTGTGAGGTCATGCACACAGAGGGAGGCAAAGGCCTAGTGGTATTAACATTGGACTGTTAATCCAAAGACTCAGAAAAATGCTCTGGGGACCCAGGGTTGAATCCCGCCATGGCAGATGGTGGAATGTGAATTCACTAAATACCTGGAATTTAATCTGGAGTCCAGTGATGACTGTAAATCCATTGTCGATTGTCGGAAAAACCCATCTGGTTCACTCATGTCCTTTAGGGAAAGAAACTACCATCTTTAACTGGTCTGCCCTCTATGTGACTCCAGACCCACACAACGTGGTTGACTATTAACTGCCCTCTGGTCAGGGCTGGGCAACAAACGATGCCTTGCCAGCAACACACTCATCCCATGAATGAATAATGGAAGAAAAAAAAACTTTGGTCAGAATAGAAACATGGACTATTTTCTAAATGGGGAGAAAAGTCTGGAAGTGCAGAGAGACTTGGGAGTTCCAGTCCAGAATTCTGTCAAGGTAAACTTGCAGGTTGAGTCAGTAGTTAGGAAGGCAAATGCAACTTTAGCATTTATTTTGAGAGGACTTGAGTGGACAGCCAGAGACTTTTTTCCTGGTGGAGGTAGTTATTACGAGGGGGCATAGTTTTAAAGTGAGTGGAGGTAGGTACAGGAGAGACGTCAGATGTAGGTTCTTTACTGAGAGAGTGGTCAAGTTGTGGAATGCATTGCCCGAAAGGGTAGTGGAGTCGGCCTCATTAGGGGCATTTAAATGGCAATTATACATGCATATGGATGACAGTATAAGGTAGGGGTGGAGGTTAGATAGACCTTAGGTTTAGGTAAAAGATCGGCACAACATTGTGGGCCGAAGGGCCTGTACTGTTCTATAAAAACAGGGATGTACTTCAGAGGCTCTAAGGCTCTGGTCAATTCATATTTGGAGTATGATGCAGTTTTTGGCCCCATATTTTAGTAACCATGTTCTGGCCCTGGAGCAGGTTCACAAGAGTGGTGCCCAGCAATGAAAAGCTTAATGTATGAGGAACATTCGAGGACTCTGGGTCTATATTTGATGGAGTTTAGAGAGATGACAGGGGATCTAATTGAAACTTTCAGATTACTGAAAGGTCTGGATAGAGTGGACGTTGGGCAAGTGTTTCTATCAACAGGAAAGACCAGGATGTGAGGGCAAAGGGAATACCCTTCAGAACAGAGATGTGGAAAAACTTCTTCAGCCAGACAGTGGTGAATCTATGACATTCGCTGCCACAGAATACTGAGGAGGCCAGGTAATTGAGTATGTTTAATATGGAGATAGATAGGTTCTGAATTGTCAAAGGAATCAATGGTTACGAGGAGAAAGCGGGAGAATGGGGTTGAGAAACATATCAGCCATGCTTGAATGGCAGAGCTGACTCGATGGGATGAATTGCCTAATTTCTGCTCCTATGTCTTATGGTCTTATAGTCTATCTCTCCACCAATCCACTTATCCTGCACATCTTTGGAGGAAACCAGAGCATACGCTGGGTGGGTGGGTGGGTGGGCGCGGTGCATATACAGGGTGGGTGTGGGAGGCTGGAGACCTGGGAGTGAGGTGGAGGCCATGGGCAGGAGTTAATGCTGATGCAGGGTCTGGAAATGCCAGGGTGTGGGGTGGAATGCTAGGGGTTTGGGGGAAATGCCAGGTGGATGGGGAAGGCAGGTAGGGTTCTTCCTGTGCGCCGTGACTGAAACATTTCCAAGCCATGCACACTCACCTGATGACTCCATCCATTGAGGCTGTGCAGAGAATGGTGTCACTGATGGGAACAATACAGTCAATAGATTCTCCTGGCACCAAGAATCGATCACTGGTGGCTCCAAACCCATCCCAGTTGAAGAGGTAGATCATTCCCTCAGTTGAACTGCAGGCCACCTTTCTGCCTCTCTAATCAGAAAGAGGGTCAGCAGTAAAAAAACATTTGAAATAATAGCACTGAATGAGAACGAACAGGGTGCTGGCAAGGTCTGTGACCATAATAAACTGCTTGTGAACTTTTCACCAAAGTCAAATAAAGATGTCTCAGTCCGTTAGAGTCCACCTGATGGACTTTACAACATCAGTTCATCTTCAGAACCCGGTCCATGCAACGACCCCAGGTACAGGAGCTACTGGCTTCAGCTGCTCAACTGGCAATTCAAAGATCAAGAGTTGAAATTCAGAATTGCCAAATGATATGTCATAGACATTTTAAAATTTGATAAATAAAAAGCAACAGACTGCGGATGCTGGAAATCTGAAGCAAACACAGAAGGCTTGAGAAACTCAGCAGGTCTGGCTGTATGCGTGGAACAAAAACAGAGTGTCATGGTACTGTGCCTTTAACAGAGATGTGTTCTGTGCTATTTCTCTTGCAGAGGGGTCTGCCACAGTGGTATTGGAATGTCTCCTTCCGGCAGGCAGTTGGTAAACAGCTTTTGAGTTCTCCCTGGGTGGTTTTTTAAATTGAGACTAAAGATCATGTGTGGGCGGCCTCAGGGCTCACACAGACCCAGGAAAGTTTTTAGTTTTGCATTCAGTTAGAAGATTTCTGCTAGCTGCTGAGCGAAACGCTCGAGTTTCCAGCCACTGAAGTGGTCTTAAATAATGAGGCTTCCTCTTAAAAACTAAAAGGGGCAGACTGTTTCTTTATTCTTGACCAGAGACAGCGTACGAGAACCATAACTGTTTTGCTGAACTGCGTTTTTGTGAAAGGGCGTGTTTATGGGATGCTGCCTATATTGGAACAATTGGGGATTAGTGGTTAAATAATACATTATCTAGTTAAGTATTTCAATAAAGTTATGCTGTTTTTGTATTTTATTGATGTTGTAGCATAAAATGTGTTTTGAATAAAGTCTTGTGGTGAACTAATCGAATCAAATCTGGAACACAGCACCTTACACTTAGAATGATAGAATTCCTAAGTGTGGAAACAGGCCATTTGGCCCAACAAGTTCACGCTGACTCTCCGAACAGCATGCACCTGACTCACCCTCCTACTGTATCCCTGTGACCCTGCATTTCCCACGGCTAATCCACCTAACCTAGGCATCCCTAGACACTATGGGCTATTTAGCATGGCCAATCCACCTAACCTGCACCTCCTTGGACTGTGGGAGGAAACCGGAGCACCCGGAGGAGACCCACGCAGACACGGCGAGAATGTGCAAACTCCACACACAGTCATCCAAGGCTGGAACTGAACCTGGGTCCCTGGCGCTGCAGGCAGCAGTGCTAATCACTGAGCCATCGTGCCACCCTTGCCTTTAAACAAATATAGAAGTGCAAGAATTATTGGCATACACTGGACATTAACTGTTCCTGTCTCCACAAATATTGCCAGACCTGTTGAGTTTCTCCAGCACTTTTTTCTGTGTTTATTGAATAAATATGTTGATCTGTAGGGCAGGTACCAGGAAAAAAAGAGCATGATCAACATGATATAAACCCCAGTGGTCACTGATGTTCTTCCATCCCTGGTCTGAGTCACTCAAGCCCCTTAATTTTTTTTCTGACTCCTGTAGATTGCCATTAGATGATGCTAGTCCTAATCCTAGAGTACTGATCTAGGTGGCCATTACTTGCAGAGGGAGAAGTGCTCTCTTCCCTCAAGGTGAGATTTTGAATACCTGCTGCCCTGTGCTGAATAAGTTTCAACTCTGAAAGGACTTACCTTCATTATAGCCAATGATGTGAGGTCACCATCCTGAAATTCTGACTGCAGGTCAAAACGACGCCTCTTGATGTTAAAAACACACATCGTACCATCACCACTGCAAAGACAGAGAGGTGGAACAACATTCCAAACACAGAAATAGGGAGAGGGGTTGGGGAGGCAAAAAATAAAGGGGAGAGAGATGAACATGAACTACAAAACAGTCCATAGCCTACCCTCCTGTCAGGTTTGCATGGTGGCTGGGAGTGAGTGAGCAGTCAGTCAGCCCCAACAACAGCTCAGAAATTTGTAAACCTCCACCTTCACTTGGCCTAATTGAACCTTGAAGGAGAGTCAAAAGTACCAGAAGAATTACAACGCAATTCAATACAGCAAAGGAACACCAAACCTGCGCTGATTCCCAATCCTAAATTAGGCCCCCCACTTATCGCTCATGTGTAGTTTCTATCCCTCTGTTTCCCTCCCTCCACATATCCATCAAAATATGTCTTGCTAACGTACCTGCTTCCACCACCTCCACTGGCAGTGTGTTCCAGGCACTCACCATTCTCTCTGTGAAACATTTTCCTCACAATTCTCCCCTCTGAGCTTGGAGTTGCCCGCTTGGATTTAAACTTTCAAACCTGGGAAAAGGCCTCTGACTATTCACCCTATCGATGCCTTGCATAATTTGATAGATATGTATCAGGTCACCCCTCAGCCTCCATCTTTCGAGTGAAAACAATTAGTGTTTACTTGCAGGAAAGTCTCTGGCTGATCCTCTCTTATAGAGGATGCAAGTGGATTTGAGCGATAGTGACCTGTAAGTGTTAAATAACTGTGTCCTCCTCCCCCTTGTTAACTGTAGTGCCTTCACTCAGCAGATTATTACAGCAAACACATAGGCAGCAGAAGATCCCACAAACAGCAATGTGACATGTGGAACTGGAAGACGTATTTATTTTCCTAGGTTTTGTGTGAAAGCAAACTATAACCGTGAATGAGAATTATGGGTAGAATGGGCAATGCTAATAGTGACTGCTGGCAGTTGCTTGCAGGCAGTAAAACATCCCAAGAAATTTTCATAGCACATCAGATATAAGATGACGCTGAGCCATTAGATGTTAGGGCAGGTTTTGGTTCACAAGGTAGGTTTTAAGGAACAGCACAGGGGTATACAGAGTTTATTCCAGAAAAGCTCAAGCATTTATAATGGGACCAGAAAGAGAGGAGTATAGAGCTGTCAGAGGAAGGTTATAAAGTTGGGAAAGAATCTTGTGCAAACTATACAAGAAGTAGATATTTAACATTTTATGTAATAAAATAAAACAAAATAAAAAGAAGAACTGTGGATGCTGGAAATCTGAAGCAAAGCCAAAATTGGAGAAACTAAGCAGGTCCGGCAGCACCTGTGGAGGCAAAGCCCAATGTTTCGAGCCCAAGGACCCTTCACCAGAATGTTTCAGATAGATTGCCTTAGCAGCTGCACAGGGAAGTATGTTCAGTTCAGAGAATGGAGCAGTTGATTGATCAGAATTAGGTCTATATGGTTGTAGTCAGCAATCTGACCGATCACCATGGGGCACAAAGCCCCAGAAAGAATCTCAATCACCTAAAGTTCATAAAGTAACAATGCAACAACTTCAAGTGCGAAATGTAACCAACAGGGAACAGGAGACAGCTTCTTCAGGGCAATTCAGGACCGGTAATAAATGCTGGCCTTGCAAGCAAATCTCACATCCCACTGAAAAGTTAAACTACAGCCTCACTACTGCTTTGAATGGTCCAGTAAACTGCAGCATTCACGTGGCTTTGATACAGAAGTCAAACTGATATCTAACGGGCTACAGAGAACCTAAGCCCAAAACAAGCTTGGAAACAAACAGAGGAAACTCAGCAGGTCCAGTAGCATCTGGAGAAACAGAAAAATAGAGTTAATATTTCAAGTCCCAAAAAACTCTTCTTTGGAACTGGAGAGAGGTGGAAAAGTGATGGGCTTTCTGTTTTTGCAAAATGGAGATTGGATTAAATAAAGACAAGCTCTGCCTGAAAGCTAAACCAAGACAGACAAGATATCGACACTGTCGGTTGGGTGGTGATGGCGGCATCAGCAGGGGAATCAATATGGAGGACAATCTTCATGTTCTGAAGTTGTTGAACTCAATGTTGAGTCGTGAAAGTTATACTGTGCCTAAATAGAAATAAGACGCTGTTCCTTCAGCTTACATTGCAGCAGGTGTAGGGCAGAAAAGTGAGCATTAGAGTAACATGGCAAGAGACAAGGAGGTCATGATCAGGTCTGCAGACATAATAGTGGTATCCTTCAAAGTCATCCCCAAGGCTGTGTTTAGTCTCGCCATAGTACAAGAGACTGCATCGTGAACAGTGAATACTGTAGGCTAAATTGAAAGCAGCACGAATAAAACATAGAAAAGAGGGTTGAATCAGAGATAATGGGAACTGCAGATGCTGGAGAATCCAAGATAACAAAGTGTGGAGCTGGATGAACTCAACAGGCAAAGCAGCATCTTAGGAGCACAAAAGCTGATGTTTTGGGCCTAGACCCTTCATCAGAAAAAGGGGATGGGGAGAGGGTTCTGAAATAAATAAGGAGACAGGAGGAGACTGACCAAAGATGGATAGATGCGAAGATAGGTGGAGAGGAGACAGACAAGTTAAAGGGGCGGAGATGGAGCCTGTAGAGGCGAGTGTAGGTGGGGAGGTAGGGAGGGGATAGATCAGTCCAGGGAGGACGGACAGGTAAATTTCCCCTCCCCCCATTGCAATTCCAAAACCAGCCCAGCTCATCCCCGCCTCCCTAACCTGTTCTTCCTCTCACCTATCCCCTCCTCCCACCTCAAGCCGCACCTCCATTTCCTACCTTCTAACCCCATCCCGGCCCCTTGACCTGTCCGTCCTCCCTGGGCTGACCTATCCCCTCCCTACCTCCATTCACCTCTACTGGCTCCATCCCCACCCCTTCAACTTGTCCGTCTCCTCTCCACCTATCTTCTCCTCTATCCATCTTTGATCACCCTCCCCCTCTCTCCCTATTTATTTCAGAACCCTCTCTCCATCCCCCTTTTCTGATGAAGGGTCTAGGCCCGAAATGTCAGCTTTTGTGCTCCTAAGATGCTGCTTCGTCTGCTGTGTTCATCCAGCTCCACACTTTGTTATCGCAGAAAAGAGGATTTGTGGCTTTAGACAGTGAAGAGGTAAAATGTGCAAATGTAGCACCTTGTGAGAGTGCATGGAAAGGATTGAGATTGATTGAGTGGACCAGGGCGTCACATAAAGTATAGGCTCCACAGAAAGCTGACAGTGTTTAGTGGTATTATGTTCGAAGAGACGGAAATGGCATAGCAATGATCAAGATCCGATCCCTTTTAATGTTTATCACGGATAATGAGTTGTTCCAGGAAAGCTTTAAGCTCCTCTTCCATAGGGGATCTTTCACATCCATAAGCTCTTATTTAACATTTCACCTCCAAATATGATAGTACAGCAATGAGGAAATTGCACTGAGAATCAGGCACGATAGTGTGTTTGAGCATCCAAAATGAGATGTGCTGACAGAGAAGAGACTGGTACTGAACTATAGTGAAGTGCACTGCCCTCATGTTCTCCAGCCTGAGGAATTCCTGTACCTGGTCGTGAGCAGGATCTTCTTGTTCTGGTCGATTGTGATGTCACTGATGTAGTCGTCATGGTTTTTCATCTCCATAAATGAGGTTCCCTTCCGTAAGTCCCACACTTTCAACAAACCATTGTCATCACCCGTGGCAAAGAGGTTTTCATCAATCAGCTTCAAGCTATTAATGGCAGCACTACAGGAGAAAAAGATCAACAGAGGCAGAGTCAAAAATTCAGTTACAGTGACGTCTTGTCAGCCAGGGCCAGTTGGGGGTGGGTGGGGGGAGGGAGCAGAGGACACGGGACAGACAAGAGGAGTGAGTTGAGGTTACAGTTTAGTTAAGAGGAGAAAGAGGATTTGAATTTATTCTCTCAGTTCCTAATACAAGGTGATAATAACCTGGTGATTAACAATATAAACTTTAGAACTGAGAAAGAGATAGACTAAACAGACTGAGAAACAGCCAACTACAAGAGAATGAAATGAAACTCAAGGATGGGATTTGAGGAAAAGCATCATTAGATGTAGACAGGTTTCCTGATCTTATTTTCAATCCCACATTCAACAACCCTCCCTCTGATTCTCATCCTTCACCCACTGCTCACAGGTGACCCAATGCCCCCAAACAATAACACCCCTACTGTTGTTTGCTTTCTCCAGGCTGTTCATCAGCCACATCACATACCTGTGAGCTTTTGGAATCTTTGTAACCAATTTGCCTCTTTCAACATCAAGAATGTGAATTGATTTATCTTTGGAAACTGTGAAGAGCTCTGGAAGAGGAAAAATGGTGAATTCTGACAATATTATAATGCAAGATGCCTCTAGCTGTTTGTACCAACTGGCACATTGAGGGATTCCAACGTTCTCAATTTTAATAACAGAAAAATTAATAATGTAAACATTAATTTTGTAAAATACATAGTATAATTAATATTAAATTATCAAGAGATCAGCAAAATTCCAATTTGTAAATTCATTCAGACATTAAACAGCAAAATATTCACATTTCAACACGGGCAGCGCTACCACAGGTGCGAGGGGCTCAGGCAACATCAATGAAGGGTGAGAATATCACAGTGCTGCTGGAGGCCTTGCTGATATATGAGTGAAACATTCAGTCAGCCTAATTGCCCTGTTTTGCTGATGGGACGTTGATGGGAGTGCTCACCATGCCCATTCTGGGTAAATTCCAGCTGGCGACAGGATTTCAAGTGGTGTCCTGATGACCATAGTTCCTCATTTCCAGATTCTTCACATGAATAGGAGATTCTGCAAATTAAATTTAGTGCAAAGTTCATTTTCCTTCTCATTTCTTTGAGATTTATATCCTCTTGCTCCCACCCACTGACAATTTGCTCACCGCGTCCACAGACACCACTGATTCATGCTCTGCTTAAACCTCTTAACCTCTTCTTTGTGTCATAACCACACAAAAGCGATACTCACCTCTCCCCTCATTGAATTAAAAAAGCAAAATGTCGATAAATGAGTAAGTAATTTGCTGGAAAAGCTCAATAATTTTAACTAAATGTTGTGAGGTTACAGTGTCTTCCTGAAATAAATCCATTTCAGTATGCTTTCTGTCAAAAGAAATCCACAGACAAATCTGAGCAATTTATAATTGAGTAATAGCATGTATTCAACAAATTCTTAAAACTTTTTAGCAATCAGTTGAGAGTTAGGAAGTGTACTGATTGCAGTTTGCAGCAATTTTTCAATTACATAAACACTACAATATGTACTTTCAGGCAGGAATTTAAAGGCCTGAGCCAGCTATAAAACAGGAAAAGTGATCAGAAGCATTATGGATGCAACAAACACCAGAGATTGGCCAAGAGAGGTGGTGAACAGGCAAAACCAACAGGAGAAAGTGGTGTCTGATGGTCTAAGGAGGCCGAGGACCTTTCAGATTCCATTCAGCTTGCCTTTCTCCTAGTGACTCAATGCTATCTCCTCCAGTGCTCTCCCCAACACACCCCACCTTCACCACTCCCGTTCTTAGTGTACCCGATCTAAGTTTTAAAAATATGGAAATATAAAGCTGGGTTTGAAATTGATGACCACAAAGCTGTTGACTAATCCTAAAATCAAAGCTTCACCAATATTCTTTAGGAAAAGAAACCTCTTTACTTTGTCTTCTCTCTCTACATAACTGCTGCATAACATTTCAGTGTGATTGGTTCTTATCATTTCCTGAATTACTTCAGATATTTGGAGGTTTAAGCTGCTAGATAAAAGTGGTGGAAGATAACGGATGCTAGCACATTCTCAGGAAATTTGGCGCTGGGCAACAAATATCAACTTTAACAGCATTGACCTCAAAAAAACAAATTTAAAAAATATGTTTTAAAAAGAATAACAGTCTGAATTGGTGACCAACCTCATGATGAGTTCCTTAATGACCCTGGAATGTGCGACAACTGCGCTCTCACTGACACAAGGAGAAATAACATTGCAACTACAATGCTGGAAAACATTATCAGCATGTCAATTCAGTTCCTCAGAGACTGCCTTGCACCAGTTAGCATCACAGAGTTGAAAAGCACAGAAACAGAGCGTTTGGTCCAACTTACCCATGGTGACCAGATATCCTAAATTAATTTAGTCCCATTTGCCAGCATTTGGTCCATATCCCTCTAAGCCCCTCCTATTCATGTACCTAACCAGATGTCTTTTAAGTGTTTTATTTATATCAGCCTCCACCACCTCCTCTGGCAGCTCATTCCATACACACACCACCGTCTGCCTGAAAACGTTGCCCCTTAGGTCCCTTTTAAATCTGTGGGGCTGGATGAACACAGCAGGCCAAGCAGCATCTTAGGAGCACAAAAGCTGACGTTTCAGGCCTAGGCCCTTCATCAGAAAAGGCGGGGGGGGGAAGAGGGTTCTGAAATAAATAGAGAGAGAGGGAGAGGCGGACTGCAGATGGATAGAGGAGAAGATAGGTGGAGAGGAGAGTATGGTTGGGGCGGTAGGGAGGGGATAGGTCAGTCCAGGGAGGACGGATGGGTCAAGGAGGCGGGATGAGGTTAGCAGGTGGGAATTGGAGGTGCGGCTTGAGGTGGGGGGAGGGGACAGGTGAGAGGAAGAACAGGTTAGGGAGGCGGGGACGAGCTGGGCTGGTTTTGAGATGCAGTGGGGAGAGGGGAAGAACTGGGCTGGTTTTGGGATGCAGTAGGGGAAGGGGAGATTTTGAAGCTTGCGAAGTCCACATTGATACCATTGGGCAGCAGGGTTCCCAAGCGGAATATGAGTTGCTGTTCTTGCAACCTTTGGGTGGCATCATTGTAGCACTGCAGGAGGCCCATGATGGACATGTCATCTAAAGAATGGGAGTGGGAGTTAAAATGGTTCACGACTAGGAGGTGCAGTTGTTTGTTGCGAACCGAGTGGAGGTGTTCTGCAAAGCGGTCCCCAAGGCTCCGCTTGGTTTCCCCAATGTAGAGGTAACCACACCAGGTACAATGGATACAATATCCCACATTGGCAGATGTGCAGGTGAACATCTGCTTGATATGGAAGGTCATCTTGGGGCCTGGGAGAGGGGTGAGGGAGGAGGTGTGGGGGCAAGTGTAGCACTTCCCGCGGTTGCAGGGGAAGGTGCCAGGTGTGGTGGGGTTGGAGGGGAGTGTGGAGAAGACAACGGAGTAGCGGAGAGAGCGGTCTCTCCGGAAGGCAGTCAAGGGTGGGGATGGAAAAATGTCTTGGGTGGTGGGGTCCGATTGTAGATGGCGGAAATGTCGGAGGATGATACATTGTATCCGGAGGTTGGTGGGGTGGTATGTGAGAACGAGGGGGATCCTCTGGGGGCGGTTGTGGCGGGGGATGGGGTGTGAGGCATGTGTTGCAGCAACTCATATTCCGCTTGGGAACCCTGCAGCCCAATGGTATCAATGTGGACTTCACAAGCTTCAAAATCTCCTCTCCCCCCGCTGCATCCCAAAACCAGCCCAGCTCGTCCCCTCCACCCACTGCATCCCAAAACCAGCCCAGCCTGTCTCCGCTTCCTTAACCTGTTCGTCCTCTCACCCATCCCTTCCTCCCACCTCAAGCCACACCTCCATTTCCTACCTACCACCTCATCCCGCCTCCTTGACCTGTCCATCTTCCCTAGACTGACCTATCCCGTCCCTACCTCCTCACCTATACTCTCCTCTCTACCTATCTTCTTTTCTCTCCATCTTTGGTCTGCCTCCCCCTCTCTTCCTATTTATTCCAGTTCCCTCTCCCCATCCCCCACTCTGATGAGGGGTCTAGGCCCGAAACGTCAGCTTTTGTGCTCCTGAGATGCTGCTTGGCCTGCTGTGTTCATCCAGCTCCACACTTTGTTATGATGATAGTATCATAAGCCTACAATGAAATACATACACATATACATCTCCATCCACATCCCCAGCTGCGATGACATCCCGCGTTGGGTGAAAAGCTATTGAATTTACAATAGCATCAAAGATGATATCTTCTGGGGTATCTCCTACCCTGGGCTCCTTCACCTTCTCCTCATCTTCAGAATGATCCTATTGGAAACAGAAGGTTAGATCCAAGAGCATGGTGAACCACAGCAAATCACAGGGCTTCGTACAATCCTAAACTTAAAACCGAGAGTAATTTACAAGCAGTGAGTTAATTGTTTCCTGCAAAGGCTGTAGATAATCAGAGACACCACGAAGTAGAATCACTACAGAGCTATTTTAATAGCTGGGGTTTAGCCAATCCAGGCAAGGAAGAGGAACTCCCCTCTATCGCTCTGCCAGTTGGAAGGATTCTTGTTGTTCAGCCACTTCCTTGGGGCGGGGGGGATGCATAAATATACCCAAAATTTGCTCTCCAAATAACTTGTGCTTTATTCCAAATATAATCCTAGCTGTTTCTGGTTTGTCTTGTCTAATGGTCAACATGAAGGGTCCTGAGATGTTGCTGTTTGATTTTCACTCTGCATCTTCAACCATCCTGGATCTGAGCCAAGAGTTATTTGAATAATAAAAATGGAACAATTGCCATTATTGAGATAAAGTGAAGCAACACCCTCAAATTTCAGCTATGGATTTCATCTCTCCCAGCCAAAAATTCACGGATTCAAGCCCCACTCCAGCGTCTTTAACACATAGTCCAGGTTGACACTCCAAGACGTATGGAAGGAAGAATCAAGAATCCAAGATCTCATTCTGGACTAGACAGGAAATATCTAGCACTTGATGGATGGAAACAAAAAGGGGGCTACCATATAAAAGTAACCGGAAGAGCGTTAGCACAGAGCAGGGAAATATCTAAAGTTATAGAATTAATTCCAAGGTTAGTGACTGAGGAAGAACTTATATTCATATCGAACAATTACACTGTCTCCTTTGTCCAGCTGTCCAAAGATGAAATGATAGAACGTTGTCAGCGAGACAGCTCGGAGTGAGATGAGGAGAAATTTCTTTATTTGGAATGCAATGCCCGAGTGTGTGATGGAGGCAGATTCATAGAACAATACAGTGCAGAACAGGGCCTTCGGCCCTCGATGTTGCACCGACCTGTGAACTAATCTAAGCCCATTCCCCTACACTATACCATCATCATCCATATGCTTATCCAAGGACTGTTTAAATGCCCCTAATGTGGCTGAGTTAACTACACTGGCAGGCAGGGCATTCCACGCCCTTACCATTCTGAGTAAAGAACCTGCCTTTGACATCTGTCTTAAATCTATCACCCCTCAATTTGCAGCTATGCCCCCTCGTACAAGCTGACGTCATCATCCTCGGAAAAAGACTCTCACTGTCCACTCTATCTAATCCTCTGATCATCTTTTATGTCTCTATTAAATCCCCTCTTAGCCTCCTTCTCTCCAATGAAAACAGACCCAAGTCCCTCAGCCCTTCTTCATAAGGCCTTTGCTCCAGTCAAGGCAACATCCTGGTAAAGAGATAATGGGAATTGCAGATGCTGGAGAATCCGAGATAACAAAGTGTGGAGCTGGATGAACACAGCAGGCCAAGTAGCATCTTAGGAGCACAAAAGCTGACGTTTCGGGCCTATACAGGTCTAGGCCCAAAACGTCAGCTTTTGTGCTCCTAAGATGCTGCTTGGCCTGCTGTGTTCATCCAGCTCCACACTTTGTTATTGAACATCCTGGTAAATCTCCTCTGCACCTTTTCCAATGCTTCCACATCCTTCCTGTAATGAGGCGACCAGAACTGCATGCAATATTCCAAGTGAGGTCACACTAACGTTTTGTACAGTTGCAGCATGACATCATGGCTCCTGAACTCAATCCCGCTACCAATAAAACCTAACACGTCGTAAGCCTTCATAACAGCACTATCAGCCTGGGTGGCGAATTTCGGGGATCTATGTATATGGAAACTAAGATCCCTCTGCACATCAACACTACTCAGAATCTTTCCACTGACTCAGTATTCTGCCTTCCTATTATTCTTCCCAAAGCGAATCACCTCACATTTATCCACACTGAACTCCATTTGTCTCCCTGCAACCTGCAACGTTCTTCAACACTGTCCACCACTCCACCGACTTTAGTGTCATGTACCAACTAACTAACACATCCACCTATGCCTGCATCCAAGTCATTTATAAAAATGACAAACAGCAGTGGTCCCAAAACAGATCCTTGAGGCACGCCACTAGTAACCAGACTCTAGGCTGAATATTTTCCATCAACCATCACTGGTTGCCTTCTTGCAGAAAGCCAGTTTCTAAACCAAATTGCTAAATCTCCCTCAATCCCGTGCCTCCGCATTTTGTCCAATAACCTACCACGTGGAACCTTATCAGACGCTTTACTGAAGTCCATGTACACCACGTCAACTGCCTTACCCTCATCCACATGCTTGGTCACCTTCTCAAAAAAACTCAATGACGTATATGAGACACGACCTGCCCTTGACGAATCCATGTTGACCATCTCTAATCAAATTGTTGCCTGCTATCTCTCATAATCCTTTTCAAAACTTTTCCTATAACAGACGTAAGGCTCACTGGTCTATAATTGCCTGGGTCATCTCTACTGCCTTTCTTGAACAAGTGCACAACATTTGCAATCCTCCAGTCCTCTGGTACTAAACCTGTAGATAATGATGACTCAAAGATCAAGGCCAAAGGCTCCGCCACCTCCTCCCTCGCTTCCCAGAGAATCCTCGGAAAAATTCCTTCTGGCCCAGGGGACTTATCTACCTTCACACCTTCTAGAATTGATAACACCTCCTCCTTACTAACCTCAATCCTTTCAATTCTAATAGCCCGTAACTCAGTCTTCTCCTCTACAATATTCTCCTTTTCCTGAGTAAAAACAGATGAGAAGTATTCGTTTAGCACCTCTCCGATCTCCACAGGGTCCACACACAAATTCCCACTTCTGTCTTTGACTGGCTCTGTTCCTACCCTAGTCATCCTCTTATTCCGTACAATGTTTCAAAAGATAGCTGGATGTACACTTGAAAGTATGAATTCAGAGGACTACAGTGATAGGGCTGGAGAATGGGACTAGCTGGCTGGCTCTTTCAGGAGCTGCTACTGACATGGTGGGTTGAATGGCCTCCTCCTGTACTGTGAAGCTGTATGATTTTATGATAAAGGAATAAGTCAGACAGACATTAGGAATATTTGGCCACTTGGAAGCTGCACATTGTCATGGACTTGTTGGGCCTGTTTATGGTACATTCTGCCTGGGTGAATTCCTCCAATATCCCTGGCAAACATTCTCTCTTGACCATTACCACCTAAAACAATGCGCTGGTTCTGCATTCACCTCCTAATTATGAGCCTGTACTGTAAAGTAGTAACAAAAAGGATTACTTTTGGACAATAACCCATGAGTTTAAAGCAATGTGAAAGGTTAAACTATAGAAAGTACAGAGTCTGGGTGTATTATGGCCTGGTACTACAACCGCATTGCCCAGGACTGTAAGAAATGACAGAAGGTTGTATGAGCAGCACAGACCATCATGGAAGCCAACCTCCCATCCATGGTCTCCATTTACACTTCTTGCTGCTGTGGTAAGGCTGCCAACATCAAAGACACCTCCCACCCCAGTAATGCTTTCCTACAACCACTTCCATCAGGCAGAAGCTTGAACCCATGCGCCATCGCCTTCAAGAACAGCTTCTTCCTGGCCATTATTAGAACATTGAAAGAACTGTCCAACTTTAAATAATGCTGATCTCATTAACGTCCATCTTGCTTTGCTGTGTAACCAGCATGCTTTACTCTGTCCAAGATTTTCTTCTCACCTGTTGGTCTGTATATCCTTGCTCATTATGATCTGCTGGCACTGCTTGCAAACAAAGCTTTTCACTGTGGTTAGGTGAATGTGGCAATAAATCATATCAAACAAAACTGGCATTTACATAGCACCTTTTACAACCTCAAAAAATCCAAAGAGTTTCTAAGGCAATGAAATACTGTTGAAATGTACTCACTGTCATTGATGTAGGACAACAATGTAGCCCTATTTGCAAACAATATCTTGCATTAAAATGGTCGGTGAATATTGAGAGTTACTGTTGGCCAGAATGCAATGCAAAGACCTCTCCTGCTGTTTCTCAGGGTTGTACCACATCTACTTTTATGGCCATCTGACAGAGATACAGTAAAGGGAACCTCCCACAGTTTGGCGTGCCCTCAGCACTTACACTTCAACAGGGCGGCACTCCAACAGCACAGACCCTCTGACAGGGTAGCACTCCCTCAGCACACACCCTCTGACAGAGCAACATGCTGTCAGCACAGCTTTCCCTCTCAGTAACAACCATTTGGCCATTGTCAATCTCCCTCTGTTGAATTATACTTAATTATTACTTAAATGGTGATCTATCGGGAAATGTGGACATGAAAAGGGATCTGGGTGTGCTTGTACACCAGTCAACGAAAGTACACAGTCAGGAGCCGCAAGCAATTCGCAAGGTAAATGTATATCGGCCTTCATTGCAAGAGAATTTCAATTTGGAAGTCGGAATGTCTTACTGCAGTTATACAGGGCATTGCTGAGCCCACACCCAGAGTACTGCATGCAGTTTTGGTTGCCCAAAAGTATACACTTGCCATAGAGGAGTGTAGCAAAGGTTCACTTGACTGATACTGGGAGTGGCAGGGCTATCTCACGAGGAGAGACTGGTTCCGCTGGGCCTGTATTCACAGGACTTTAGAAGAATAAGAGGTGATGTGATTGAAATGTATAAAATTCTAACACATCTGGCCAGACTAGATGCAGGGAGGTGGATTTCCTTTGTTGAGCAGTCTAGATCTAATAGATAGTCACAGGGTACAGTGTAGGACTGAGACGAGTAAAAATGTCTTCAAAGTGTAGTGAACTTGTGGAATTCTCTATAGAAAAAAGTTGTAGAAGCCAGGTCATTGAACATATTCAAGAGACAGTTAATTTCTTTTAGATTTTAAAGGCATCAAGTGGAATGGGGAGATGATGGGAATATGGTATTGAGATAGTCGTGACCATACTAAATGGCAAAGCAAGTGCGGTCAAACGGCCTACTCTTAGTGTCTATGTTTGTGTGTTCAAGTGTCCAAAGGGAGACTCGAATCTACAAGATCTGACTCCAATGCCAGCTATAGTGGAGTTGAGTAACTGTGGGCCAGGTTGAGGGTTTCAGCTGGAAACTCAATGCTGGTGATAATGGAAATTCCTGTATCATTAAAAGCAAAATATTGTAAATGCTGGAAATTTGAAACAAACTCAGAAAATACTGGAGAAATGCAGCAGGTGTGGCAACATCTGTGAAGAGAGAAACAGAGATAACATTTCAAGTTCAGTGTAACTCTTCTTTAGAGCTTGTGGGTACGAGTGAGTTTTGGCAAACACTCGCAAGGAGGTAGAAACCAACGAAAGCGATCAAGCCAAAAGATTAAAAAGGAAATCACATTGGAGAGAAAAGCAAAATCGAGAAGTGGCAATGAATTCAACACTCAAATAGAAGCAAAATATTGTGGACGCTGGAAATCTAAAACAAACAAGAAAATGCTGGCAAAACCCAGCAGGTCTGGCAGCATCCATATTCTCAAGAGGGGTCACCAAACTCAAAATGCTAACTCTGTTTCTCTCTCCACAGATGCTGCTTGCCCAGCTGAATTCTTCAACATTTTCTGTGCTTGTTCGTGCATCATTACCTCAGCTGTAAAGATTGTCGCCTTTTCAGCTTCACATCTTCTGGAATCTTCCTGCTGTGACCTTCCTGCCTAGGTGGAAAAAAAAGGGGGAAGCATAGGAAACTGCAAACATTAGTTATCCACTCTGTCAAATTTATATTGTCCTCCTGTCCCATCTCACTGTTGCCACTCAATCTAAGCCTCATGAGAAGTGTAGCCCACAAACATTTAGCTTAATAAGGGATTGAAAGATGCTATATATCAGCAAAACGACTGAGCAAGTTTATCAAATGTTCAGCCAGGCCAGACAGAGCAGTGTTCTCGGCGTCAATCTGTGTTACCATTCAGCCTGTTTTACACGGGCAGATTACCGATGGTCAATGCATTGCTATTCCTTCTTTTACACATTGCACATGTGGATGTGCAGAGGAGATGTTAGTAATTCATTTTTTTTAGATTGTTCATGAACTTTCGCTTCAATCTGGCAGTACGTGTGCATAAAGTGTAAATCATCGAGTGATAGGTAGGCTAAAATATTTGTTTCAATTTATCTGTAAATCAAATTTTGCAAAGAAAGGCATCCACATCTAGAAGGGGGAGAAGCAGATACTTGAGGACACCACCACCTGCAAACTCCCCTTCAAGTCACTCATCCACCTGACTTGGAAACATATCACTGTTCCTTGGGTGTTGCCAGGTCAAAATGCTGGAAGTCCTAAGCTTATGGTATAGTGAGTGACCCTCTAACCCATAGGCTACATTGCTTCAAAAAGGCAGCTTGCCCATGCATTCTCCATAGCAAACAGGACTGGGCAATTAAAGCAAAATACTGCAGATGGTGGAGTCCTGAAATAAAAAAGAGAGTAAGTGGTGGACAAACTCAGCAGGTCTGGCAGGTTGGAAAATGTCAATCAATTTCTGTAGCTTGGGAGACTCCTTTTGATGAAGACAGTCACTGATCAGAAAATTCATCATTGCCTCCAACAAGCCAGCTCAAATTCTGGTCAGCTGAGAGAGCGAATACATAAGGACCAGGATCTCAAACCCAATGCTAAGTTCAAGGCTTAATGGTCGGGAGCGATCTCTAGAAGCTTCTGAGACCTGGATGAGAAACAGCAGGCACATCAAAGCATTGGTGCCTTCTCAAGATCCTTCAAATCTAGTACAAGAAAGGCTGCCAAACAGCAGCATCCTCTCCCACATACCCAGAATTGAGGTTCTAGTCACTCCAAACTAGCTCCACTGCACTGTCATTCATACCTGACACCAGATTCCTCCAGCAACCTCCATATCCAGAACTCAGTTGCAGATGGACACTCCCAGGGGATCACAAAATTGTTTTCAGGATGTCTCTAAAACATTGCTAAGTAGACCAAACTTGGCCATTAACACATGGGACAACCTAAGTTGTGCAAACCAAAATGGAGGAGGTTCTTTTGTCAAGAGATTCATCAGGAACATGTAGGTGTGAAGCTGAGGTATCAGGGAACATGCACAAACTTCCATACACCTCAGTTAGACTGACCTTCAAGAACACCAAATATGGCAGAGTCTGCAGATTGTGCATTGGACTGAATAACCATCTTTAAACCCATTCGGCAGAAATGGAAGCAAGTCACTCTCAAGTGACCACCCATGACATTTGGTTACATCCAGACTCACGTCCAAATAATCATTACACTGGGCATTCAGTCACAATAGCATGAAGTCATTTCTTGAACTGCTACAGTCTGTGCAGCTTTGGTTACACCCATAGTACTTTTAGGAGGGAGCCAGAAGATTTTGTTCCAGCAACAATTACAAATGTGTTGCATTCAGTCAGGATGATGTGAACCGTAACTGGATTTTGTACCGTGCATCTGCTGCCCTCATCCTTCCAGAGGGTTGAATCATGGGCCTGAACAGCAATAATAAGGCTGCTGCAGTGCATCATGTGGAAGGATCACTATACATTAGTGATGGATACGGTAAATGTTTAAATAGTTGGGTCCCATGGAAGGGAGGTGGGAAGTTAGGTTTTGACAGAAGGAGGGAGAGGCATCTATGAGAGGGAAAGAGGTCTGTCAAGAGGAGGGAGAGATGTCTGAAAGGGAAGAATGACAACTGAGGGAAGGGGCTCTGGAGGAAAGGGAAGAGAGAGGGGCGGCAGGGGAAAAGAGCCAAGGCAGAGGGGCCCCCTCGGGGGTTGGGGTGATTGGGAGGTAGAGAGGAGGGGATGCAGGAGGGTCCAGGGAAGTGATGGGGCCAGTGGGCAAGGCAGGAGGTCAAAGAGGCAGGAGGAGGTGCCTGCAAGGGAATGGTCCATGCTGGGGTTCTGGGTGGAAGGTTGGTCAGGGAGGTGGATGGATAGGTGTTTGGTGGGGGCGTGAGTAAATGCTGGGTGGGCTGAGGTTGTGGGAAGGGTGAGGGGTGGTGCGGGTGACCATCAGGTTTGCATGACAGGTGGGGCCAGTGAATAACTGGATGCATATCCTAGAGGAAGTTTATATTTTAGAAAAACAGATCATGGCAGAGATTTATTTGTTTGACTCAGTGTTGAGTCTTGCAGATGGAAAGTGCCAAATTATAAATTTGATATTTTGTTCCAAGAACTTATGATAAGACATCTCTCCCCCACATTCCTCTCCCTCCCCCACCCCTCAAACTCCAGCTCACAGATACCTGTCCACTTCTCACAGCCCGTCTCCTCAGAGAGAGCCCACCCACTCACTGAGCACTCCCCCATCCCACACTTGCAGTCCCCTCTTCCCTGCCTTCTCACAGACCCCTAGTGCTCACCCACACCACTACCACACCCTCAGAGATACCTCCCTCACCCTCACAGATCCCCACATCTCAGAACCACCTCCTGCCCCCGATAGGCGCCTCCCCCTCCTGAAGACCTTGCCCACTCACAGACCCTGACCATCCTCCTCAGATCCCCTCACATACTCTGACCCGTCCTGAAGACATTCCATTCTCCTCTCCCTCACAGGCCCCTCTAACTCCCCATCATAGGTCCTTCTCTCTCCCTAAGACCTTTGTACTGCCCCCACTCAGGACAGCCCTCCCCTTTACGAGCCCTCTCCCTATCCACACTCAGTCTCATTATCCCCAATTACTCCACGCTCTCTAACCTGCCTTCTCACAAACCCCTCTGCACAAACTCCACACAAACTCCACACCCCACCCCCTCACAGAACCCACTCCCAAACCCACCCCCTACACAGCCCTTCCCATCCTCCTCAAAGACCACTCTCCCCGCCCACCCCATCAGACCTGTCCCCTCAGACCTCTCTTTCTCTGGCCCCTCCCCTTCCTTCATACAGACCCGTCTTGCTTTCCAACCCCACTTCCTCACAAAGCCATCTCCAAACCCCCTCACTATCACATGTTCCCCTCCCACCCTTCATAGGCTCCCCCCCTTCCCATCCTGCCACTGGCCCTCTTTCACACTACCCCTTTGTCCCCTTCCCTTCCCAAAGACCCCTCCTCATTCCCATATAAACTATCTCTCCCTGCTTTGCGCTCATAGATCCCCACCATCCCCTCACAAACCTCTCTCCCAAGTCCATCTACCTGCCCTCAGAGACCCCTCCACCACCACCGACCCTCTCCATCCTCTCAGCCTCGCACACACATCTCCTTATCTTTCTCCACCAACCCACACTCTCTCACTCAGACCTTGGTCCCTCACCTTGACCTAGCACTCCTCTGCCCTCTATTCCATGCAGGGTCACCTCTCCCGCCCAGAACCCACACACCTTCTTCCCCCTCACAAACACCTTTTTCTCCTCGTGCCCTCACCCCACCTCATTGTCACCATTCCCTTCCCCTCTCCATCTTCAGCCCTGTCCCAAACATCCCTCTCACAGTTCGCTCTCATTCCCCCTCACACGTTCCCTTGCCATCCCCCTTACAAGCCCCTCTCCCATCACCTCCGACAGACCCAACTCCTGGGCCTCCTCAGAGCCCATTCCCTCACCCACCTCTTCATGGACCCCTCTCCCTTCCACAAACCACTTTCTCCGCCTACGCCCGATTCCAATCTCTGTACCCGAGACCACCCTCCCCCATCGACTCCAAGACTCCTTCCCCTCACCTACACCTCTCCTTTTCCATCGTGGCCCCTCATAAAATCAACCCCATCAGACCCCTCTACCACCCCTCTCTCTAACCATCCCTGCCATCTCTTTCTCTCCACAGACTCTCAGAGGCATCTCTGTTTCCCCCTCACTGCCTGCTCTCCCACACCTTCCCCTTGACAAGCCCCCCCCCCACTCCCTGAACTGCTCATTCCGTCCTCGAGACAGAGCTCTCTCCCACCCGATCACAGACCTTAATCTCACCGAAATTCTGTCTCACAGACTACACCTGCTTCCCCTGGCCATTCCACTTCCTTGGATTCACAGGTCCCTCATGCCCTCCAATGTCCCTACAGGCATTTGTACCTTTCCCTCAGAGTCCCCCAGAGCCCTCCACTTTACAGACATCTCTCCCTCCCTAGCCCCTTTCTGCTCCCCTCTCTGTCAATGTCAACCGTCCTTAAAGTCCCCTCTCCTTACCCCTCCCCACCAAGCTCGCACCCTCATTCTCCTATCCTACTCACAGTCACTGACACTTTTCATCACCCAAACAGGTCTCGATCCTCCTCGTGCTTCATAGATCCCTCTCCTTCCCTGACCCTCTCCCTCCCAATCATCCTCACAGGTGTGCCTATCCCTCCCCATCCCAGACAGATACCCACGTGCTTATCCCTCCCCCTCCCAGACACATACCCGTGTGCCTATCACCCCTCCTAGATACCCGTGTGCTTATCACCCCCCCCAGACAGATACCCGCGTTCCTATTCCCTCCCCCGGCAGAGACCCGCGTGCCTATCACCCCCCCTCCCAGACAGATACCCGCGTGCCTAATCCTCCCACTCCCAGATACCCGCGTGCCTATCACCCCGCCTCCCAGACAGATACCCGCGTGCCTATCACCCCGCCTCCCAGACAGATACCCGCGTGCCTATCACCCCGCCTCCCAGACAGATACCCGCGTGCCTATCACCCCGCCTCCCAGACAGACACCCGCGTGCCTATCACCCCGCCTCCCAGACAGACACCCGCGTGCCTATCAACCCCCCCAGATACCCGCTTGCCTAACCCTCCCCCTCCCAGACAATAGCCACGTGCCTAACCCTCCCACTCCCAGACAGATAGCCGCGTGCCTACCCTCCCCCCCAGACAGATACCCGCGTTCCTATCCCCCCCCCCCCCGGCAGATACCCGCGTTCCTATTACCCCCCCCCCCGGCAGATACCCGCGTTCCTATTCCCCCCCCCCGGCAGATACCCGCGTTCCTATTCCCCCCCCCCCGGCAGATACCCGCGTTCCTATTCTCCCCCCCCCGGCAGATACCCGCGTTCCTATTCCCCCCCGGCAGATACCCGCGTTCCTATTCCCCCCCGGCAGATACCCGCGTTCCTATTCCCCCCCCCCCCCGGCAGATACCCGCGTTCCTATTCCCCCCCGGCAGATACCCGCGTTCCTATTCCTCCCCCCCCCCCCCCGGCAGATACCCGCGTTCCTATTCCCCCCCGGCAGATACCCGCGTTCCTATTCCCCCCCCCCCGGCAGATACCCGCGTTCCTATTCCCCCCCCCGGCAGATACCCGCGTTCCTATTCCCCCCCCCCCCCCCCGGCAGATACCCGCGTTCCTATTCCCCCCCGGCAGATACCCGCGTTCCTATTCCCCCCCCCCCCCCGGCAGATACCCGCGTTCCTATTCCCCCCCGCCAGATACCCGCGTTCCTATTCCCCCCCCCCCCGGCAGATACCCGCGTTCCTATTCCCCCCCCCCGGCAGATACCCGCGTTCCTATTCTCCCCCCCCCCGGCAGATACCCGCGTTCCTATTCCCCCCCCCCCCGGCAGATACCCGCGTTCCTATTCCCCCCCCCCCCCCGGCAGATACCCGCGTTCCTATTCCCCCCCCCCCCCGGCAGATACCCGCGTTCCTATTCTCTCTCCCCCCCCCCCCTCCCCCGGCAGATACCCGCGTTCCTATTCTCTCCCCCCCCCCCCTCCCCCGGCAGATACCCGCGTTCCTATTCCCCCCCCCCCCGGCAGATACCCGCGTGCCTATCCCTCCCTCCCAGACACATACCCGCGTGCCTATCCCTCCCTCCCAGACACATACCCGCGTGCCTATCCCTCCCTCCCAGACACATACCCGCGTGCCTATCCCTCCCTCCCAGACACATACCCGCGTGCCTATCCCTCCCTCCCAGACACATACCCGCGTGCCTATCCCTCCCTCCCAGACACATACCCGCGTGCCTATCCCTCCCTCCCAGACACATACCCGCGTGCCTATCCCTCCCTCCCAGACACATACCCGCGTGCCTATCCCTCCCTCCCAGACACATACCCGCGTGCCTAAATCTCCCCCCAAGACACATACCCGCGTGCCTATCGCCCCCCATCGACAGATACCGGCGTGCCTATCGCCCCCCCCAGATAGATACCCGCGTGCCTATCCCCCCTCCCAGACAGATACCCGCGTGCCTATCCCTCCCCTCCCAGATACCCGCATGCCTATCTCTCCCCCCACCCCGCAGACAGATATCTGTGTGTCTATGTCTCTCTTTCTCTGCTCAAGAGGAGTGTCTCTCACCGTCGGCGCGGCCATGACGCTCGTCGAACGCAACCAGCGGCGTGTGAGCACACTTCCGGGTCACAGAGGTCATTAGACCCTGGCCCCGCCCCCTGACCTAAGGGCAAAGCCCAAAGAGTGACTGTTGGGATGGGAGAGGAGTGAGCGCCTGAGGGGTTACAACCTCCTCAAAAACAACACAACGAAGACATCGGCAGACATCCCCAGTGGAGGGATCGCTATGTGGGAGTCCTCCCTCTCTCCGTCGGGGATCTGGGGTGGAGGGTTTTGCACACAACAGTCCCTAGTAGCCGCGGACTGTGGCGACTCCCAGCCCAACTGTGCGCTCTGGACATTGGGTGCGGGCGTTTGCAGTCTCTTTTTACTTACCCAAAAGGACCTGCTCCTGCTTTTGGTTCCATTTCAGCGCCACGCTCCTGACCTTTGGACAGCTGGTGCAGAGGGGAGTGGGCAGATCAGAGGATTTCCTCCGGGATCTGGCCAGGCAGCGGGCCGTCATGGCCAACTGCCTGCTCCTCTTCCGTGCCCAAGCTTGAGAAGGACTACACGGTGTCCACAAATACTGTTGATGTCTTTATGGAGAGCTGGACATTTCCCCATTCCAATTCTATTTTGATATGATCCCTACCTTTACTTCACACTTTCTTCCACATAGGCATTGCTCGCCACTGGTTTTTAGCCACATGGGTGTTTTTCTTGGTGGTGGGAATGTTAGTAGCTTTCTACACAACTGGTGTTTTCACTGAGTCTGGCACCTACCCACATAACCACTGCATGTGTATATTGGGTGTGGTCATTTGTACCCCCTTGTTAGTTAACTAAAGAACCTTCTTTTGCGTTTTTGGCTGCAGTTCAGCCCCCACTCTTGATCTTTGGGCACCTGGTGCAGAAGGGAGCATGCAGGTCCAAAGATGATCTTGTAGGCCTGGTCAAGTTGGTCATTAAGAGGTCTAGGCAGCAGATCGGGGTGGGGGGGATTACAAATGTCTGCTTGCCCCTTTTCCGTGGCTATGTTCAAGTCTGGGTGTCCCTGGAGAAGAAGCGTGTTGTCGACAAATACTGTCGATATCCTTAAGGAGAGGTTTGCACCTGTGGGGAATGCTGTGCTTTCTCCCCCGCCCTTCCAACTCTATTTTGATTTGATCCTTACCCTGCCCTTCACTGTTTCTTTCACATAGACATTGCCCCATGGAGCTTTGCTTGTTACTGGTTCACCGGTCACACATTTTTCCTGGTAGCGGAAATGTCAAACTTAAAAATATAACCAGAAGATCAGAATCTCCTCAGTTCAGACGACTGACTGTAAGCTGGTTGGCCACAGCCAGTGTATTGTGCACAAGTAAACAATGGGTGAGTGGGTGATGGGATAGCAGCCTCTGTGCAGTTATTTCACATTTTGTCGTAAGAAAAACTTGGTCGCACCACAATGAAAATAAAATTCCACTTTTTCCAGAGTATACTTTTACATTCACATGCTTTTAGTACTGTATTGACCATTAATAGAAATTTTAAATATTAAAATCCCATTGATTTTGCTGAGAAGTTTTATTGGTAAGATGTAAAATGAAATATGAGGTTATGATTTAACATTAGTGAGAAGCCTGTAGTTGCATTTCATTGGCAGGCATGTCAGTTTTTAGGGTCCCATATAGATGACCTTCATGTCACTGGTTGAGAACCACTGATTTAACGTATAATCTTGGACTGTCTACTCAGGCATCAGAAAAGGGGTTTGAACCTGATGCCATCTGGTTCAAGTGTGGCATCAGATTTCAACTGTGACCACTAGCCTATGAGGCTTGAAATCATTTCAACTCCTAAGATTCATGAAGAGAAAAAGACGTTGACCAGGGAGAGACTACATGGGAGGTTTATTAAAATGGTACCGGAGATGCAGATCTTCAGTTACATTGAGAAATTGAGGCTACTTTTCTGGCAGTGAAAGAAGCTTTAAAAAGAACAAGAGATGTTATGATCAGAAATTCACTAAATCGAGAGGGTGGTGAGTGCAGACTCAATAATTTTAAAAGGGGAATTGGATAGTTACTAGACAAATGCCAGTAGAACTAGAGTGGCTTTTTCCAAAGAATTGGCAGACAACCAAACAATCCTATGCCTATGAGAGATAACGGGAACTGCAGATGCTGGAGAATCCGAAATAGCAAAGTGTGAAGCTGGATGAACACAGCAGGCCAAGCAGCATCTTAGGAGCACAAAAGCTGATGTCTTGGATGAAGGGTCTAGGCCCGAAACGTCAGCTTTTGTGCTCCAAAGATGCTGCATGGCCTGCTGTGTTCATCCAGCTCCACACTTTGTTATTCTATGCCTCTGGCCTTGCTGTTGCTATTACCTCCTGCCATTACAGTAGTTTCCTTCAATTCCTCACTCTCTAGCAATGATGCCTGGCAGGCACATGCTACTACAACAGGTTAGAATAATTAGCTGCCTTTAGCTTCCATTGTTCTTGGTTTATTTGGAATGTTTGTTCCCGGAGTGTATGAATTTAAGAAGGAAGATTGAACATTCTCTGGATCTTTTGAGGAATTCCATTATTGAGCTCTGCACATAGGAAGTCAGATGAAGGCTCCAAAATTCCCACTTTGAATTGCCAGCTATAATCATTACTTCAGCCAGCAAAAAAAAATGTTTCCCTTGTATACAAAGAACAAAGAAAATTACAGCACAGGAACAGGCCCTTCAGCCCTCCAAGCCTGTGCTGATCCAGATCCTCTATCTTAAACCTGTCGCTTATTTTCTAAGGATCTGTATCCCTCTGGTCCCTGTAGGCAGGGAGTAGAGAGATACCAGTATAGTAAACAGATTAAACACAAACTACTTATAAAGTTATTGCACAGTTTTATAAAAGGCACCAATTTATCAGATTTGTGTCTACAAATGCTGATGAGAAACTGCAAATGTGTGAAACATTAACCCTGAGCAACTTGTGATACATTCACCGAGTAACTTTCAAACAATGAACATCATACCATAGTTCCAAAACCCTTGAAACAAAAGACTACATTGTAAGGGAACATGAACAAGCTAGCACTGGGCATATACCTGTAATCTACAAGCATCTTAAAGATTGCTTTCTCCTCAAAACTAAGTGTTATTATTTTTTGTACGCACAGACTGGTTTTCTACATGTCCTAACTTGTCAGTGATTTAGTGCATTGTTGCAGTCAGGTAATATACATTGCAGCTATAAGACTAAATCAGCAACTTGAATGTTGAACGAGAAAAGGGCAATGATGCATTGTAACAATCTGCCCAGAGTGAAACCAGTCACCTAACCTTAGAATTGTATGAACTTAACATATCAGTTCAAAAGTAACTTTGAAAGCTCACTATTGCTTAAACTTAAGTCAAGGTGGTCAACTGCCTGGTAACTTCCATCCATGTATTTTGTAACAAATATCTTTAAACTACTAAAAGAACTGCAGCAGCAAACTAATAAACAGATTTCCACCGGATTCATATAATAATTCCAGCACAATGGACATATGCTTTTCACAAATTATATGAAAATTAGAAACTAGATTTTGATTATGGTTTAAAAGCGAAAACATGAACATTATCTTGAGTGATTATATGGATATTGGTGTACATAGTGACTACTGATAATTCTTACAGATGTTAGGAAATAATTGCCATCCAGCAGATCTCTCACAAAGTAGATGAGGTGATTCCACGGCAGGTGGGGGGGGCGGGCGCTTAGGATATGATTTACACAGAGAATAATGACTATTGCAGTGATTTACACAGAATAATGAATATCAGAGGGATTTGCAGAGAGAATAATGAATCAGTGATTTAGAGGGTAATGAATATTAGCAATCTACACAGAATAACAAATGTCACACTGTTTTACAGAGAACAATGAATGATCCATACAGAATAATGAATAGAATGATCTACAATGAATATCCAAGTGATTTATAAAGAGAATGATGACTAACAGAGGAAATTATACAAAATAATAAATATCAGAGTACTGGTACCAAGTAATGGATATCAGCGAGTGGTTACAGTGAAAGATGGAGATCAGAAAGTGATTAGACAAGGCAGTGTGGTTATGCAAGGGCGACTCTATAGCGAATGAAACTAGATAGCAATGGAATTTTTTCTAAAAACAAAATTTCAGAATGAGGATTACAAGTTCATCGAGAGGGTTTGCAGAGCACAATAGAACAGAATGACTGGTAGAAAAGATTAAGGTCCTCCTCTCCCCTTCAACATTGTAGCTCTGACAGAAGGACTTATCAGTGTCTGATGTCAGCTCTCCTTTATCAGAAATTAGTCACCATCTACAGCACTGGATGTTGAGCTGTCCAGCCCGCAAGACCCTAAACTTCTCCAAGGACGTACAGGAGCCTTCCTCACTGTAGTTATTTGGGATTTGAGTTATCAGTCCACAACTGTTCAAACTGAATACAGTTTTAAAACAAAAACTATAACTAGAACTTAGTGACAGATTATGTGTGCACACACGGCAGACTCTTTCCTGTAATGAGGCTGCTAGTAACACCTTCACTTCCCTTTAAAATACAATTGTACTGGTTTGACATTTCTTTTCACAGATGAAGTGCCAGCATAAATAGATGAAATCTTAACTCATGCAATTGAGAACCATGTTAAAACCCTGGAGGACCAATTGATGCAATGAAATGAAGGTGCTCTCAGCTGATCAGTTGCGTAGCTCTGGACCCAACAACAACTGAACTCCAAAACTTGCACTGAATTTATAATTTTACATCAACCTCAATACCTCACCATGAGTCACTGAATGCCCTATAAGGAAGATGAGTGCAAGTCCAGCCAGACTTCAGGTTACTGTTGTGCAATCCCAATGGATTAAAGTGCAAAAATTACTATTAGGGAAATTTAATTTGCATCTACTCAGTGTGTGGCTAAAAGGCATTTTGTGCAGCCACAAGCCGGTCCGCCATGTTCCTGAAGAAAGCCTCCCTGTGACTTGTATTTCTATAGTATCTCTGACAACCACAGAATATCCCAACATGCTAATACAATCAAAGCAGTACATTTTAAAATGTAGTCACTATTCTAACAGGAACTGTGGCAGCCAATTCACACACAAATTTGCAGAAATGCTAAAATCGCCATTATTGGGTAAAAATTGAGCAATAAAACATATGTTGAAAAACATCACTAAATTATTTGTCTATTCTGTAGACTGAATATTAGAACATCCACTGCTGTACCTCCAGAAGTTCACTCATTTATTACCAAATGACCTGTTCAAAGGGTAGACTTGCTCCCAATTGCCCTGTTCTCAGGACAGATCTTCTCCTAACTGCCCTCTTCCTATTGAAGAATTGTGCTCCCAGGGCACACCCATTTTTTCCACTGACCATGTCACATCCCCACGACAGTTTAACAGTATAGTTACATACTCTTTAGGGTATTTTGCCTTTAGTCTACGTGCTGAGAGTGTGCCTGTAATGGCCAGAAAACAGCCATCAAGACCTAAAAACCAGCGCTGAAGAAATAATTGGACTGTCCTAATGTTGGACATTGGTCTAGCTTATGGATGTATTTGAAGTTGGGTAGTGTCGGAACTTTATAACAAAACTTCCTCACCCTATTATTATCGCGTGGTGCACAAGACATAACAGTTGTTTGGGACAGCTCTTTGAACATACGCAGTGTCCCCAGTTCTCAATGACTAAATTAATTAGATCGTTAGTGTAGGACCAACTCACTGGTCAGGAATCACTTCCTCACTCCTCATCATCACAGCTTTACGGGCAGCTCTGTTCACATTACCAAACACAAGCACCAGGTCCTCCTCGAGCAAAAAGACAGGCAGCATTTGAGAGCGTGGCTCAAAACTCCTGGCGGCAAGAGTGATCTGGACATTTTCTTTTCCTTTTGTTTCTGTTTCTTTAATTTCAGCTCTTAGTTTTTAAATCTAAATTTTTTATTCCAGCTACTGTATTCTGGGACAGCGCTGGAGACTGGTGACTCTACATTTTTACTGTACTCCTACACTCCTACATGTGACAACTAAATCTAATCTAAACAGTTAACTCTAGAGAACAAACACAGATGTTTGAATTTTTGAAACTGGGTGTAGCAAGAAATCTAATAGATGGGTTCAAACAGGTATTGAATCCATTACAGCCAGCGTTGCTGAGGCTAATATCAGGGTGACGGCAGAATTCAGAAATTGAGGTGGAGAACCCTGAAAATGCTCCATCCCAGTGATGAGTCCAGTCCCCACATTTGCAGGTCCTGGCTCATATCCTGACCTTAATCTGTGTCCGTCAGTGCAGGTAGCTAGTGTGAATAAACAGAATTTCTGCTCGCATGAAAGCTCTAACAATTCAGACAGCTCTTTAAGCGGGTATGTTCTGCTTACCAGGCACCAAGGATAATATTTAAACAACTATGCTGCTAATACCTACATAGAGCAGAGGCTTCTCCAATCTAGGCTGCATTTAAAGTCAGACCCTTCAGGTAAGAGATCACACCATAACCACCTCCAGTAACTAAACTCCATTCACAAGCAGTAACTGAATTGCGTGCCTTGTAAATGGCCAGGCTCTACACAGGAAATGTCTGTAACAATGTAACTTCTACCCTTCCAGGCACTCAATGCACCTACCCTTAGAACAACTTCAAATTTCATTACAATGATGACATGATTAATTTCACTAACTCCAAAGACTGGGAGACACTGAGAAAGGGAAAAGGCTGGACTTTCCTCTTGCTCCTGCAATTTCTCCTGCAAGTCCACCATCTCCCTGCATAACAACAGCATGAGACATTTTAGATCAGCTACCAGTCACACTCCCAGTCCCTTTTGCATTCTCCCTTTCTACCTTTATTCACCCTTTCCTTCCCTTCCCGTTACAGTGGAGCTTACAAGATCAGTACTTGCCTACTCCTGCCCCCTTCTCAAGTTTTCAGAGAAAAAAAACTGATTTAGGTAAACCCAGAGATATCCCAACCCCATTGATATTAACACACTATGATCATTAAGTATCACAAACTGTTCTGTTACATTCAGAGCAAAACAAAACCCAGTTTTACATTGGAGGGTGAAAAATGCCAGAATCTTTGGAATAGTATGTTTGGGACATCCAGAAAAATTGGACGGCACCCTGTTTAGGAATGTTCTGGTTTTCACCTCTTACAGTAAGTGGAGGTTTGATATTCACGGGTGTAGGCATGGAGATGTCCATTTCTGCAAAAACAACAGGCACTTGTGGATTCTTTCTAACATCTCTCAACAGGAGGGTCAAACCTCTTAATGCAGAACTTTAAACAGTGGTCCCAAAGATTGCATCATCTTGACCAGGTTCCTCCATGTCATCCTCACTAACTGAGAAATTTCGGTCACTGGGGCTGGTGTTCATTAATCCATTGGTTCCCAAGAAGGGGGACTGTGCATGGTCATCAAGAAAGCCAGGCTGAGCATCAAGGTTTGGGACGTGGTCACTCTGTGAGCGCTCAGCCTCAGCCATGTATGACAGCAAGTTGTCGAGCAGGGGCCGGCTGCGGGTGATTTTATCCAGCAGCTGACTGCGGTGTCTCAGCTGGGCGATCACGTTGTCTTTCTCCTTCATCACAGTCTGCAGCCTCTGCACTGTCCCTTCGCAATCCTGCAATTTCTCCTGCACGTCCACCATCTCCCTGCAGAACAACAGCAAGAGACATTTTAGATCAGCTACCAGTCACACTCCCAGTCCCTTTTGCATTCTCCCTTTCTACCTTTATTCACCCTTTCCTTCCCTTCCTGTTATTGTGGATACAATTCATTAAGGATTTAAGGCTTCATGGCTGGCACACCCCTGCCACACCACCAATACTATCAATCCAGGCAACTAACCCTAGTTCAATAAAGCATGCAGGAGGGCATACCAGAGCAGCAACCAGGCCAACCTAAAAATGAGATGTCAACCTGGTAAAGCTAACACTTGGCAGGAATTCTTGCATGTTAAACAGCATAAGTGGCAAATTTAGACGGAATTAAGCAATCCCACACCCAATGGGTCAAATCTAAGCTCTGCAGTCCTGCCACATCTAGTCGCAACTAGGCAAGTCAGTGGCGCAGGAGGTTTCACGAAGTTGCCTTTCTTCAATGATGTGTGAGCCCAGTACATCAGCGCAGAGGATAAGGCTGAAGCAGTTGGCAAAAGTGCCAAATGCATAATTAATCTCAGCCCCTTCCAAAGGTCCCCAGCCTTCAGTAACTTCAATTCACTCCACAGGGTATCAAAAAACTGTGGGAGACACTGTATACCAAAAAGACCATGGGCACTGACAACATTCCAGCAACACTAATGAAGACCTGTGCTCCAGAACTTGCGAGTCCTGTAGCCAAGCTGTTGCAGTACAGCTATAACACTGGCATCTACCCAGGAATATGGAAACTTGCCCAGTTACTTCCTGTACACAAAAAGCAGGACAAATCCAACTTGACCAATTACAGCCCTATCAGTTTACTCTCAATCATCAGTAACATGACTAAAGGCACTATCAAAGAGCACTTGTTTAGTAATAACCTGCTCACTGACACCCAGTTGGGTTGAGTGAGGGCTACCCAACTCTTGATCTCATTATAGTCTTGGTTCAAACAGAAGTGAGGTGAGAATCACTGACTGGCCTTGATATAAAGGTTGCATTTGACTGAGTGTGGCATCAAGGATTCCAAACAAAACCAGAATAAGAGGGAAAGAGGGGAAAAACTCTATGCTGGTTGAAGTCATTTCTGGCACACAAGATGATGGTTGTGACTACTGGAAGTCACAGAACCCCTGCAAGTGTGGAAACAAGACCATTCGGCTCATTGAGTACACGCCGACCGTCTGAACAACATCCCACTCAGACCCACTCCTGTACACTATCCCTGTAATCTGCCGTTTCCCACGACTAAGCCACCTAACCTGCACATTCTTGGACACTATGGACAATTTAACATGACCAATCCTCCTAACATGAAAATCTTTGATATGTGGGAGGAAACTGGAGTACCTGGCAGAAATTCACATGGACATGGGGGGAATGTGCAAAGTCCATATAGTTGACAAGGGTGGAATTGAATCTGGGTCCCTAGCACTGTCAGGCAGTAGTGTTAACCACCGAACTACTGTGTTGCCACCTTTCATCTCAATTCCAGGACGACTCTTCAGGATTTGTTCATAGTAGATTTTTTGATCACCTTGTTCACAGATGTTATAGTACACTTCTGTAGCAGGTAGTACTTTAACCCAGTCTTCCTGGCTCAGACGTAAGGATGCTACCACTATGCCACAACACCCACTTTAATTCCTCAGGGTAGTATCCTATGCCCAACCATCTTCAATCACCTTCCCTCCATCACAAGGTCAGAAGTAGGGTTGTTTGTTGATGACTGCATAATGTTGAGCACCATTTGCAACTCTGAAACATCCCATGTTCAAATACAGCAAAGCCTGGGCCATATTCAGGTTTGGACTGATAAGTCATAGGTAACATTCATGCTACAAGAGAGACAATCTAGCCACCACACCCCACAATACCATTACTGAATTCGCAACATTCTAGGGTTATCATTGACCAGAAACAGAATTGGACTAGCCATCTAACCGTAGTGGCTACTACAGCAGGTTAGGGGATAGGAATCCTGCAACAAGTAAATCACTTCCCAATTCCCCAAAGCCAATTCACCACCTGGAAAGGCACAAGTCAGGAGTATGATTGAATAGTTTCCACTTACCTGGATGAGTGCAGCTCTAACAATCCTTAAGGAGCTTGACAACATCCAGGACAATGCTCAAGAGCAGCAGTATGTAACATCTACAAGATAACACTACAAAAAAATCACGAAAGGTCTTGACAGCAACTTCCAAACCCAGGGCCACTACCATCTCAAAGCACAAGAACGGCAAGATACAAGGGAACACCACCACAGTTGTCCTCCATACAACTCACCATTGTGACTTGAAAATATATCACTATTCCTTCACTGACGCTAGGTCGAAATTCTGCAATTTCCTCAAGGGCACTGTGGCAAGAGTTCAAGACAGCAGTTCACCATCAGTTTTTCAAGGGCAACTGGGGGCAAGCAATAGATGCTGGCCAACGACACCGACATCCAATGAGTTAATCAAAAACGCGGAGTGACCGCAGCTACTTGCAGGAAAATCCACATCAGGGAAGTGGGAGACGCTTAAAATGCCATAAGATAAAATGAATAGGTGGATGTTTGATGACCTGTGTGACTGGTACACTGACAGTCCTCTCTCTTCAAATGCAAAGACTCTCTGACTTTGCCTCTTTCCTCACTAACCCCCCGACTTTCCCTCTCCCCTGGCGAGCTGGCGCGCGTTCCTATCCCTCTGGCGCATTCCCGCAGCGGCTTTGCCTGCTGACCGGTCCTTGCGCAGGGTGAGCTCCCGGATCGCGGCCTGCAGCTCGCGGTCTTTGCCCATTAGCCGCTCGGCCTGTTCCCGCACCGTCCGCTCGGCCGCCTCGAGCCGCCGCTCCAGCTCCGTCACCCGGCGATGCACGGCCGCCAAGTGCGCGTTCGCCTCTTTAATCTGTACCGGGCTCAGCACCGACATACTGCGTAGCGGTGACCACGCTCATATACGGAGACTGAGCCCGAAGGTACATCAACTTCAGTGCCGCTGCGACAGCACCGGGAAGGCCCCGAACCGGGCGGACAACGCGCAGGCGCATCGTGCTGGGAAAGGGCCCCGAAACGGGCAGACAGCGCGCAGGCGCACCGTGCTGGGAAAGGGCCCCGAACCGGGCAGACAGCGCGCAGGCGCACCGTGCTGGGAAAGGGCCCCGAACCGGGCAGACAGCGCGCAGGCGCATCGTGCTGGGAAAGGGCCCCCGAACACGGCAGACAGCGCGCAGGCGCATCGTGCTGGGAAGGGGCTCCGGTTCGCTTTCTGAGCTTGCTTTGTAACGATAGATCATATGTGAGGCTGAGGGCGTGGGTCTTCAAGAAAATGCCTAGAAACAAGTCGGTAGGAGAGTGGCGATCGACTCTGATAGGCAGGCGAGAGTTGAAATGGAATGTAGATGTATGATTTGAGGCAGTGATAATGCGAACTGCCGATGCTGTAGAATCCAAGATAACAAAATGTGGAGCTGGATGAACACAGCAGGCCAAGCAGCATCTCAGGAGCACAAAAGCTGATGTTTCGGGCCTGCACCCTTCATCAGAAAAGGGGGATGGGGTGAGGGTTCTGGAATAAATAGGGAGAGAGGGGGAGGCGGACCGAAGATGGAGAGAAAAGAAGATAGGTGGAGAGGAGAGTATAGGTGGGGAGGTAGGGAGGGGATAGGTCAGTCCATGGAAGACGGACAGGACAAGGAGTTGGGATGAGGTCAGTAGGTAGGAATTGGAGGTGCAGCTTGAGGTGGGAGGAAGGGAATGGGTGAGAGGAAGAACAGGTTAGGGAGGTAGGGACAAACTGTGCTGGTTTTGGGATGCAGTGGGGGAGGGGGAGATTTTGAAGCTGGTGAAGTCCACATTGACGCCATTGGGCTGCAGGGTTCCCAAACGGAATATGAGTTGCTGTTCCTGCAACCTTCAGGTGGTATCGTTGTGGCACTGCAGGAGGCCGATGATGGACATGTCTGAGGAATGGGAGGGGGAGTTAAAATGGTTTGCGACTGGGAGGTGCAGTTGTTTATTGTGAACCGAGTGTAGGTGTTCTGCAAGGTGGCCCCCAAGCCTCTGCTTGGTTTCCCTAATGTAGAGGAAGCCACACTGGGTACAGTGGATACAGTATACCACATTGGCAGATGTGCAGGTAAACATCTGCTTAATATTTGATTTGAGGCAGGACCGTTCGATCCGAAACATTAACTCCGATTTTTCTCCACAGATCTGCTGAGCTTTTCCAGCAATTTGTGGTTTTGTCTGTGTGTTTTGAGGAACTGGGTAGGCGGTAGCCTAGTGAGAAACTCGCATATAAAGTTCTGCAGAATCGGGTAAGAATGACATGTGCCTGTCTGCTTCTCGTCACCTCACCTGGTGAAGAAGCAGTACTTCCAAAGCTTGTGATTTCAAATAAACCTGTTGGACTACCCTGGTATAACAAGGTCTGGAGCTGATGAACACAGCAGGCCGAGCAGCATCAGAGGTGCAGGAAAGATGACGTTTTGGGCCTAGACCCTTCATCAGAAGTGGGCTGGTGTCGTGTGGCTTCTGACATTGTCCACGCCTGTTCAACATCAGCACTTCCAAAACATCACAAATTAGTGAAGTAATAGCTGATGTTGTCATATTGATAGACTGAAGCACATAATCAGCCACTTGCAGGATAGACCAGCAAAGGTATAGGCAAAGTGGTATACAGTGGGATGGAATCACCCTGGCAGTCCTCATCATTGACTCCACATGTCATGAAGACTCATGGCTTTAGGTTAAACATGGGCAAGGAAACCTCTTGCTGATTTCCATGTACTGTCATCCTTTGGCTGATGAATTAATATTCCACCATAATGAACAACACTTGGTGGAAACACTGAAGGTGGTAAAGGTGCAGTATCTACTGTGGTTAGGGGATTTCAATGTCAACCACTAAGAATGACTTGGCTGCAGAACACTGATTGAGATGATTATGTCCTGAAGGACATTGTTGTTTGATTGGGTTTGCAGCAGGTGGTGACAGAACAAAAAGGAGGTGAAAAATATATTTGACCTCAGCCTCAACTATTACCTCACCTTGCCTGCCATAGATGCGTCCGTGACAGTGTTAGTAAGAGTGACCACCTCACAGCCCTTGGGCAGACAAGGTTCTGCCTTTACATTGATAACACATTGTCATGTGTGGCATGATCACAGTATTAAATGGATCAAATAACTGAAATTGGGCATCACTGGGGCATAGGGGACATGCCAAATACTGTACCAGAGGTAATAAAGTGTGAAGCTGGATGAACACGGCAGGCCAAGCAGCATTTCAGGAGCACAAAAGCTGACGTTTCGGGCCTAGACCCTTCATCAGAGAGGGGGATGGGGAGAGGGTTCTGAAATAAATAGAGAGAGGGGGGAGGTGGACCGAAGATGGATAGAGAAGAAGATAGGTGGAGAGGGTACAGGTCAGTCCGGGGAGGACGGACAGGTCAAGGAGGCCGGATGAGGTTAGTAGGTGGGAAATGGAGGTGCAGCTTGAGGTGGGAGGAGGGGATAGGTGAGAGGAAGTACAGGTTAGGGAGCTGGGGACGAGCTGGGCTGGTTTTGGGATGCAGTGGGGGGAAGGGGATGAGCTGGGCTGGTTTTGGGATGCAGTGGGGGGAAGGGGATGAGCTGGGCTGGTTTTGGGATGCAGTGGGGGAGGGGGAGATTTTGAAGCTTGTGAAGTCCGCATTGATAAGTACCAGAGGTAAAGTGATGTGTCAACCTGGTGAAACTATGAAACAGGACTACTTCTGTGCCAAACAGCAAGAGATCGATTCCCCAACCAACAGATGTGCAGTCTTGCCACAATGAGTCATGAATGATGGTGGGCAGTCAAACAACTCACAAACAGGAGGTTCCACAAATATTCCATTTTCAATAATGTGGGAGCCCAGCACATTTGTGCAAAAGATAAAGGCTGAAGCTTTTACAGCCATTTTCAACCAAGTGCCAAGTGGATTATCTATCTCGGCCTTTTCGAGTAGACCCCAGCATCACTGATACCAGTCTTCAGCCAGTTTGATTCACTCGAAGTAATACCATGAAATCACTGGAGGCACTCGATACTGCAAAAGCTATGGACCCTGACACATTCCAGCTAATAGTACCGAATACTTCTGCTCCATATCTAATGACACCCCTAGCAAAACTGAATTTGAATATGATTTTTTTTTAAAAAATCTGTTTTTGAAAGTTAAAAGCAATCCTTACACCTGCTCCCTAAGATAACAAGGTGTAGAGCTGGATGAACACAGCAGGCCAAGCAGCATCATCGGAGCAGGAAAGCTCCCTTCTATTGATAGGCACTCCATTCTGAAATAGATGTTTTAAATAAATGCATTTTGTGACAAAAACCAGTAAGATTGTCAAAGGCAAATCATGCTTAATTTTGTTACTTTATTGAACTCAATCCAATGAGAAGGGCAGGAGTTGATATTGCAATTGATGTGCTCACAGGTTACAATATTGCCATCTTCAAATTTTGGAAATATTCCCTGTACACCCAGATGTGCGGTCATTAATACATTAAGAAAAACCCAGTAGTCTGAGTGCCAATGTAAACCTAGCTTATTCAAAAGACAGTTTGTCATCACTATTACTCGTTTCTATTTTTCAGCCAATTTCCTCTCCATGCTGTCACTGTCCATTTTATTCCATGTTCTTATACCTTGCTGACAAACCTAATGTTTAAAATTTTATCAAAGTGATTTTTGGAAAATCACCTAAATCACATCAATTGCAATATCACACCTGCCCTTCTCATTGAATTGGGTTCAATAAAGTAACAAAGTTAAGCTGATTTGCCTTTGACAATCTTACTGGTTTTTGTCACAAAATGCATTTATTTAAAACATCTATTTCGGAATGGAGTGCCTATCAATAGAAGGGAGCAGGTGTAAGGATTGCTTTTAACTTTCAAAAACAGGTATTTTTTTTAAATGGCTAGAGTTTGTCAACTGGTTTAAATCATAGCACAAAATATGATGTTCAATGATGCTTCATATGCCAGCATATAAATATGCAACCTCTCATCATTGGACTATGCATCAGAGTTGTGAGCTGGGTGGTCAGCAGAGATAGTCCTTGTTACTCAACGGTCACCCTCTGTTGAAAGTAAGCATGCAGAGGCAACAGGCACTAAAGAAGGCAAACTATATAAAATCCAAAAGGACTGCGGATGCTGTAAATCTGGAACAAAAACAAAGTTACTGGAAAAGCTCAGCAGGTCTGGCAGCATCTGTGGAGTAGAAAACAGAGTTAACATTTTGGATCCGGTGACCCTTCGTCAGAAGTTGAGAACCTGAGTTCTCACGATGACTGACATCACTATTTACCTGGCAAACACTTTTAATGTCTGCGCTAACCCGAAAAAACAGCTAGGCTGAAGGAGGCCTACTCCTGGATAATAATGCAGTCAAAGAATAACTTACCGAACCCCAGCTCAACAGCAAACAGGTTGAGTACTGATTGCAGAATAAAATCTCAGTGTTTAAATCTTCACTGTTACAGTTTACAGCAACACATTGAGTGAAAATCTTATGCTGATCAGTCACAATGACTGAAACAATGGTTTCATCAGAAAAATTTCATTTCTATCCAGTTTGCAGACCGACGAAGTGAACCTTTTCTCTGCCATAGAACAAGTGCTTGAAGTTGATGGTGAATGATCAACTGATTCTGTTCAAAGTCTCTTCAGAGTTCCAGCAACAAAACTGTGAAAGGTCTGTGTGGAATTCTCAGTCCAAAGTTCAGTGGATGAGACTACAGCTGCCAAAAGAAAATGCACTCTGCAGTTTCTGTCCCTGTAATTACACTGTACTTTGCTTTCCCTTTTTGTTTAGTTCCTTAGGTGGAGAAATTCTTAGTGCTGACACAAAGACGCAGCTCAAGATAGTGAGTGAATGAACATTTGCTCATAACAAAACATATAACGTGGCAAACAGTTTAAAAATCCATGAAAAGATGAACAAAAAAGAAAAGAAAATAAACAAAGGCAAATCAGACAGTTAACCATATTGTTGTGGGTCCGGAGTTACAAGTAAGCCAGACAAGGAAGGATGGCAGTTTCCTTCCCTAATAGACATTAGTGAACAAGATAGGTTTTTCGGTAAATCAACATTTCATGGTCATCCTTAGACTTTTATTTCCAGACTTTTAGTGAACTCAAATTCCACCATCTGCCATGACAGGATTCAGATTATTTTACTATTAGTAACATAGAAGAAGACAGAAAGTGTTTGCGGAAATATATTAAAAGGAAGGCAGTGTTGCCTGGAACAGGGTGTCTCCAAGACCCCACAGATTCCTCGACCAGCGTGCATGATATTAGTTTACCTAGGCACCTTAGCAGGTATCAGGAAAGGACCAGGAGCCTTCTGTCAGTGAACCAAGTTGCAACTTAATTTGAATAAAACAAAGGTTAAGAGTTAAACTTTACACTTATAACAACTCTATTTCTAACTGTCCAATTCTTCAGAAACTTAAAATACTTCGCAGATATTCATAACTTATGCTGCTCTATCGAATTGTTCAGTCTGTACCTCTCTTCATGAGTTAATTTTCCTCTCTGGTCAGAGGGCAAGCTGCTCTGCTCGCTGCTATATCCCGATGTACCTCTAGGTAGGCTGGAGAGTGGGGTTCTTATACCATCCTTGCGACCTTCTGGAAGTTTCCAAGGACTTGACCAATCAGACGTATCAAATTAATTTTTCACCTTGAAATGCTGCTAATGGCTCTTGACGGCTTGCTTACTGAGGTACGTCCGACCCATGCATCTCGTGTTATCTGTTTGTCAGGAAGGGTTGAATTGCTCTTTCACATTTCCTAATGTGTTCTGGAACCTCTCTGGTTGCAGTTGTCTGGATTTACATCTTGCAAGGACTTGCCCCTAGGCCGAATTGTCTCGTGCTTGTCTTGGTTCACACATTCCCAGCATACTTTGCTTTTTTGCCAGTTTCGATGGCCTGCCTGTTTCATTTGCTGTGCGTGTATCTCTGGCCTCCCTTCTTAATGATTTTGTGCACTTGTGCAGTCGCAGGCTGCTACAGCAGCAATTTCCAACGTCACACAGCACCTCTGGGGAACAAAAAAGGTTCTCATCCCTGTTCTCTTAATTTTAAAATTAGTTCCACGTACCAATCATTCTCTGTGTGAAAAATAACAAAAGAACTTTGGCTGCTGTAAATCAGGAACAAAAACAGAAGTTGCTGGAAAAGCAACTTTCTGAGGGTCACTGGACCCGAAACGTCAGAGGATAAAGATTTATAAGGGTCCTGAGAGGCAACTTTTTCACACAGACAGAAGTTGCTGGAAAAGCTCAGCAGATCTGGCACCATCTGTGAAGAAAAAAATCAGAGTTAACGTTTCGGGTTCAGTGAGCCTCAGAAATTTGCTTTTCCAGCAACTTCTGTCTGTGTGAAAAGGTAGCCAACGGGTCCCTTATAAATCTTTATCTGCTGACTTTAAATGATGACGTGTAGCTTGGAACCACCCTAGCCTAGGGAAAAGACCTTTATTACTCACCTTATCTATGCCCCTCGTGATTTTGTAAACCTCTATAAGGTCACCTCTCAGCCTCTGACACTCCTGGGGAAAAGGGCCCAGCTTATCCAGCCTCTCCTTATAACTCAAATCCTCCAATCTGAGTAACATCTGGGGCGGCACAATTGCTCTGTGGTTAGCACTGCAGCCTTACAGCACTAGGGACCCAGGTTCAATTCCAGCCTCGGGCGACTGTCTGTGCAGAGTTTGCACATTCTCCCTGTGTCTGCGTGGGTTTCCTCCGGGTGTTCCGGTTTCCTCCCACTGTCCAAAAAAGCGTGCAGGCTAGGTTGCCCATAGTATGCAGGGGTGTGTGGGTTATAGGGGGATGGATCTGGGTGGGATATATCAAGGGGCGGCGTGCACTTGTTGGGCCAAAGGGGCTGTTTCCACACTCTAGGGAATCTAATCTAAATCTTTTCTGCAGGGACACCACAACTGTACATAGTACTCCAAAAGTGGCCTTACCAGTGTCCTGTACAAGCTCAAAATCATGTTCCAACTCCTATACTCAGTGTTTTGAGCAATGAAGGCAAGTGTGCTGAACACCTTCTTTACTGCTCTGTCTACCTGTGATGCACCTTTCAATGAACAATGTACAACACTCCCTAGAGCCATTTCCCCTACTATTCCTCATCTCCACCCGAAACTGACTCTACGTTATGATCTCCTGAACCAAGGTCAGCTATTACAATAATGTTACCTCTTCATCTTTACCTAGTTTTCTATTTTTCTTCAATATCATAAACACCACTATTCTGGACCTGAACCTTGTCATCTTGAAGCCATGCCTTCGTATTGACTATCAAAGCAACTTGGTTACTTAAAGTGTGCTATGAAATCATTTGTTATGAATGCCAAATGCTGTATTGTGATGTAAACTGTGGAATTTATATGTATAATTGTTGTATGTTAGTTGCTCTCAGCTTAGATTCTGGGGTTTGAGCCAGTAACTGGTGGGTTTTTCTGTGCATAATTAATTTGTAAGTATTTTGTAACTATAATGATTTCTTTTAGAGCAGGCTTTGGAAGCTAGCTTTGGAGTCAAGGAGTTTTGGTAAATTAATGGAACTTTGTTTATTTTAGAGCTTTTGTGACACAGAATGATGACTAACGTACCCTTGAGGGTTTGCTAAGAGTTCTGAAAACTAGTTTGTTTTTAAGCTTGGTGGAGGTACCTTTGGGGAGTAAGAAAAATGTTTCACTTTTAATTTTAGGTTATGTTTTAGTCTTCTGAAGACCTTAGAACAATACTCCAGAGAACAGAAGGCTATTGAGAGTTAGGTCCTCAGAATGAAGTGTTAGTGTTGTTTCCAGACCAGATAAAAGCCTGGAAATTGTTAGTTTCACTGAATGCAGTGAAGGTGCAGTATACAACAGCTCCACAGAAGCTATTACAGTTCCAGTGTAAATATCAAACTCCCAAATGACTCAAAACTTCTAAGATGTTACATACAGGAATACTGATGTGAGTATTACATAAAAGGTGTTTTGGGAATTGTATCAGGAGTGGTGTTTTAGACACTATACAAAAGCTGTTTATTCTTTTTTTTTTCAGTTTATAAAGGTATGTTTTGAAATTTATGGATTTATACTTTTACCATCTGTTTAAAATCTTTTAATTTGTATTATAAATATGTCATAGAATCATGGAATCCTTACAGTGAGGAAGCAGGCCATCAGCTCGTTGCATCCTCACTGGCCCTCCAAAGAACGTCCCATCCAGAACAACAACACCCTACTCTACCACTGTATTTCCCATGGTTAATTCACTAGCCTGTACTTCCCTGGACACTATGGGCAATTTAACATGGCCAAAGCATCTAACCTGCACATCTTTGGATTATTCTTTTTATCCTTTAACAATACAACAAGTTTATTACAAAAGCAAAATCTGCTGTAATGCATGCTAATGTTTCAACGAGAGACTACTTTGTAAAATCAAAACAAATAAAATATGATCTGTCAAGCCTATAGCTGACAGGGACATGACTTATCTGGTAATAACATCAGCTGGGATCATAACAGCATTCAGATACAAAGCCTTTAGCTTTATCTTTTTGTCATCATTGTAACATTTATTTTTGATTGTTGGTGTATTCCTCAGTTTTAATTCCCTGCCCTTTTCTGACTGTTATTTCCCATATGACTATTTTCCTGGCCTCTACTCTTCTGCATACTGTATCTTTTCACATTTAATCCTTTGACCCCACTATTTAGTTTAAAATCCTCCTGACTTGTGGTTCACAAGTACACTGGCCCCAGCAAAATTAAAGGTGTGGACCACCCTGACACAAAAGCCTTCAGTTCCCCAGTACTGGTGCGCATATCTCACGAACTAGAATATACTTCTCTCGCACCAGCCTTTGAACCACGTATTCATCGCTCTAATTTTGTGTACTCAATGCCATCATGACCATCTTGAGATTGTAATTTTTAGGTTCTGATTTTCAATTTAGTGCCTAGCCCCTCATATTCACTATGTAGAACCTCTTCCTTGTTTAGTGGTGGACCATGACCTCTGAATTCTCCCCTTCCCATTACAACTTTCTTCCCATCCCTGAAAAGATGTTCTGAACCCTTGCACCATGTAGACAACATAACTGTCTAGATACTTATTCTCTGCCTCACTGCTACCTGGTTTTCCAAATTTTTGCCAGGTCAATTATCACTAAACACTAACAAATAACAATTCAGCCTTTTCTTCTGACAGGGTCATTTGATGCAAGGAAGCCGTTTTCTGACTGCAGTCCTGCAAATTTTCCACATACTAATGATTTCCACACTTACAAATCATCTCTTATTAAAAAGCATTTATTTCAGTTAGAACTAATTAGAGTACAATGTCAAAGAATCAAAAACAGCAAACTGTCTGAGTAAAAATATGGCAAAACTTACTATAAACAATGTATTGTGTATCTTTTGGAGAAAACTATAGTCAAAGTGGCAGCAAGGGAGGCACCCAGCTATAAACACCATTCCCAATAAACACAACCATGTAATCTGATGCAACAATTAGTTGATATTTTGATCTTGCTTCAAGTGTACTGAGATTAATTAAATACAATTGTCCAAAACTTCTGATTCCAACTTAGATGGGAATTGCTGGTCCATGATGTCGTGTTAGCTGGCTCAGGGTGCTGCTGATGTAACCAGGTACAGGTGGCCTAGAATTGCTGGATATGTGGGTTTTTGGGAATATATTTCAACTCCACCATGCAGTTCTGAGTCCTAACACTTTGAGCAATCGAATCGGCTGTCCTCTGGCTGTTAGTTGTTGCTGTACCTGCCTTAATATAGTCAGAAGAAACACCATTGAAAAAAGAAAGCTCTGACCACATTGGTCACATTTCTTTATGAGATGTTGCAACTACCAGTTCTGGAGAATAAATTAATTTCTGCTAGTTTGCAAACACATGGTGAGCTCAGTTACAAGCATCTAGAGTAAAAATTGGTCTGTGCCAATTTTCTGCACACAGGATATAAATCACACTGTGACTAAACTCTTAGAGATAGAGGGCAGCAGCACACAAATTGTCATGATGACATCATTTAGCTTATTCACTGTGCAGTGTGTGCTATTGGCACATGGTGCCATCAACCCTCTGTTCTTAAACCCAGCCTGCCCCTCAAAAAGAAGCTGCATTAAATCACACAAGCTTACTGGATGCTCTTGGTGCAATTGTAAGTAAGGAAAATGAAACACCAGGGCAGTGACAAATCCAGTGTGAAAAAGTGGTGTGGTCTGCCTGGACCATGCTGAAAGCAATTAGCAGAACACTCAGGAGGGTGTTCAATTGCCATTGCACCAACCAGCTACAGATCCAAATTTTGAGCCCTTTGTCCCTTAGTCCTAGATTGTTTTAAGGCCAAGCGATGAGACTGCTGTAAGTGCAGTCTATGTATTGATCCTATTCAAATCAAAGTAGTCATGTTCAGAGATAGTAGGAACTGCCAATGCTGGAGAATCTGAGACAACAATGTGTAGAGCTGGATGAACACAGCAGGCCAAGCAGCATCAGAGGAGCAGGAAAGCTGATGTTTCGGGTCTGGACCCTTCTTCAGAAAATTGACCTGTCAATGTTCAGGTGTCATTTGTGTCATTGTTTAGAACAAGTGAGCTATATGCATTGGGATTTCCGTACAATCTCAATGAGTAAACAAACAACAAAACATAAAAGAAAGGAAACTTCTGTACCTGTACTCCAACATCGTCATAGATAGTGCTGTAAATGTAGAGAGCACAGACAGTTACGGAGAAAAAGCGTTTAAACACACTGCAATATGGTCGTTATTCATTTGGAATAATAATTACTACTAAAGTGGAGGTAAGTGAATATTTTAAAGTCATATAGCACAGAAACAGACCCTTTGGCCCAATTCACCCATGCTGACCAAATCTCCTAAACTGAATGAGTCTCATTTTCTTGCATCTGGCCCATTTCCTTCTAAACCTTTCCCATTCAAGTACCTGTTCAATTGTCCACTCCAGGTTTACATGTAGTAATTGTATCCATCTCTACCATCTTCTCTGGTAGCCCATTTCATGCATGCACAATTAAAAAGTTGCCCTTTAAGTCCCTTTTAAATCTTTCCTCTCTCACCTGAAATCTATGCCCCCTAGTTTTGGACTGCTCTATCCTTGAAAAAAGACCTTGACTATTCATCTTATCAATGTCCCTCATGATGTTATAAATCTCTTTAAGGTCACCTCTCAGTATCTGATGCTCCAGGGTAACTGAGGATCTGTTTCCATGTTGGATGACACTGACTCTAAATGTTATCTCTCAGAATGCCCTACAACAACTTACCCACCACTGATGTTAGGTTCACCTGGTCTATAGTTCCCTGGCTTTTCCTTGCAGCTTTTCTTAAACAATGGTACAACACTGGCCATTCTGCAGTCTTCCAGCACCTCACCCATGGCTGTGGACGACAAAAATATTTTTGCAAGAGCCCCGCAATCTCCTCCCTAGCTTCCCAGAATGTTCTAGGATATGCCTATTCAGTTCCTGGGGTTGTGTCACCAAAAGAACTGAGGATGCTGTAAATCAGGAGCAGAAACAAAGATGCTGGAAAAGCTCAGCTGGTCTGGCAGCATCTGTAAAGGAAAAAGCAGTGTTAATGTTTCGGGTCCAGTGAGGAAGGGTCACTAGACCCGAAACATTAACTGTTTTTTCTTCACAGATGCTGCCAGACCTGCTGAGCTTTTCCAGCGACTTTGTTTTTGTTCCTGGGGTTTCATCTATCTTTATGCATAATAAGACCTCTAGCATCTCTTCTGTAATGTGGACTCTTTTCAAGACATCTCTATTTATTTCTCCAATTTCCCTAGCTTCCATTCTTCCTCCAAAGTAAATACTAAGGCAAAATATTTGTTTAGTGTCTCATCTATCTCTTGTTCCACACATAGACAACCTAGATGATCTTTAAGGGGCCTTATTTTCTCCCTAGTTACTCTTTTGCTCTTAATGTACTTGTAAAATCCATTAGGATTCTCTTTAACCTTATTTGCCATAGCTATCTCATGTCCCCTTATTGCCTTTCTGATTTCCCTTTTAACTGTACTCCGCTCTCCCTTTACTCCTCCACTTCATCGCAACTGTCTATCCCTGACATAATTAGTTAATTATGTTTAGTTTAGTTAATAATGAGAATTGGTAAATTGTAACAAACTTGTTAGCAGTACAGGAAGGTCACGTGTCATTAGGTTTGGTCATCATTAATGAGATACTACTGTTACTAATTATGAATAATAATAAAGAATAATAAAAGAAAAACCAAACTCAATTTCTATAAAATCTACAGCTGTGAGAACAGGTCAGGTAGTCTCAGACAGCATCATAGGGTGTGTAGCACTCAAAAATGCCTCATTTTATACAGTTTCAGCACATCCTCCCCTCTCTTAAACTCCATGCCTCAACTAATAAAGGCATGTATCCTTAATTTTGTTATCCACCTGTCCTGCTACCTTAATGGACCATTGGACATTTACAACAAGGTCATTCCGATCCTCGGTGCCTCCCAGGGTCCTACCATTCACCATGTATTCCCTTGCCTTGTTTGTCTTGTCCAAGTCCATTACTTCACACTTATCCAGAAAGACTTGAGAATTCTGTCACGAGCAACTCACCTCTTGACTCCCCAAAGCCTGTTTGCCAAAATCACTATCATCTTCTTAGGATGGGCATTAAAAGCCAGTCACGCCCACAGCCTGAGCTTCTCATAAATGGACTTACCTCAGATACTGCTATTCTCATTGCTACACTCTTCACTAATTTTGAAAGTTAATTCTTGTTTTGCTTGCCTTTCCTCCTCACATGTTTTGGGCCATCTAGAAATTGAGCTGTGTACACGTGTACACCCAATCTAGCTCAAAAAAAATAGAATCAAGACCAGGCCATTGAGCTCATCAAGTCTGTCCTACCATTTATTAACATCATGGCTAACCTGATTGTGGCTTTAACTTCACTTTCCTGCCTACCCCTCATAATCCTTATCTCCCTTCTCAATAATAAATGTCAAACTCAATCTTGGACATATTCAATGATCCAGCCTCCACTGCACTCTGGGGAATTCCAAAAACTAACAACCTTCAGAGAAAGAATTGGTCTTCAACCCCATCTTCAGTGAAAGACTCCTTATTTTGAAACTGTATTGCCTCATTCTAGATTCTTTCACAAGGGGACACATCCTTTCAGCATTCATCAAACCCTCCCATGCCCCCCCAAAGAGAATACTGCCTGTACTGTTCATACATAAAGCTTATCACTGTATTTTGGTATACGTAACAATAAAATCAATCAAAAATAATAATAAATCAATCAAAATATTTCAATAAGGTCACCTCTGATTCTTCTAAACATCAACGAGTATATCTCCAGCCTGCTCAACATTTCCTCATAAAACAACCCCTAGGAATTAGCCTAATTAACGTTCCTTGAACAGTTTCTAATATAAGTAACTCTTTCTTAAGTAGACCAAACTGTATACAACATTCTACACATTGTAGCAAGACTTACCTACTTGTAATTGTTAATGTATACCAAGCAAAGCAGTGTACCTGGGAAGACCAGGGGCTGAAGTGGAAATCACAGGAATCAGTGCTGCTCCTGTTTTGAGATTTGTGCTCCTTGTAAAATAAGCCCATTGCCACCCTGAGCACAGCAGCCCAGCCCTTTGGCCCTTCCCCCTCTAAGCACAGTGGCCCTGCCTCTGACCAAAGCAAATTCACCTCTCCCATGCCCCCTTGAGGTCCACGCCCGGATTTTTGGGCCCTTGAATACCACTGTCAACATTTCTCCAAACTGAAAAGCAACGATTCACCACCAAATGGTGGTGTCATAGAATCATATAATCCCTGCAGAAAGAGGCCATTCAATTGAATCTGCTTTTACTCTTGGAAGAGTATCCCTCCCTATCCTCCGTAACCCCTCATTTACCAATGGCCAATCCACCTATTCCATACATCTTTGGACTGTGGGAGAAAATCAGAGCATTCGGCAGAACATGCGGAGAACTTACAAACTCCACACAGTTACCCAAGGTTTGAATCAAACTTGGGTCCCTGTTGCTGTGAGTCAGTGCCATTGAGCAACCATGTTGACACTTGGATTACCCTCATCAATTCTCTCTGTGTTGGCATTGAAAAACTCACTTGAGTTAAATAAGATCCGCCATTGTCAAATCCATATTGACTCTCCTTATCTAATTCACATTTGTACAACGTTAATAAATCTTGGTGTGTTCTGGGAAATAAAGCATTTCCTGCCCTATGGAGTGGGTAGAAGGCACTCCCTTGTTGACTCCCAGGTTCCCAGTGTTTAATGATAAGGAAATTATAGGTAAACAGGTGGGTGAATCAAAGCATGAGCAATTCCCATTACATTGGACATTGGCTGCTTCTCAAAATGACCTTGAGTAACCTCAGTGATGTCAGGATGAACTGAACCTCATTAACCAGAATTGTAAACTACCTTTGCAGTGAATTAAAAGTCTGTTGTTTAACAGCCGAGCATGCAGGTTGCTGTCATACAAGATGCATTTTCTGCCTGGAAAGCTCAAAAATGCAAAGAATAAATAAACAGGGTGAGTGTTTGAGAGGTGAGTATTAAAGAGCCCAGCTAGATTTCCACATCATAATGACCTTTTCAGATAGTATCAGGCTGAGCCTAGGTACAGATGAGGTCTTATCATTAAAATGTATTAACAGGTTAAGGATGAACCTGCGGAATTTAGATCAATGATGGGCAAAAAGATACACTCACTGTGGCAACTAGACTCCAGCAGGATAACACTGATACATTTTGAATGTACTGTTTGGCTGTGAAGTTTTTCATGTGAAATCATGTGAAAGGCATGAGAGAAATGAAACTTCTTCATTCTTACACTCCTTAATATTTTCTCAAACAAGATAGTGGTAACACTTTTACTTGAGTTAATGGTTGAAATAAACTTTTAAGGAACTTGTCAAAAACAATTCAGCCTCCTGTCTTACCAACTTGATAGACTTCTTTGAGGAAGTGACAAAGTTGACAGATGAGGGAAGGGCTGTCGATGTCATATACCTGGAATTCAATAAGGCATTTGATAAGGTTCCCCATGGTAGGCTGATGGAGAAAGTGAAGTCGCATGGGGTCCAGGGTGTACTAGCTAGATGGATTGAGAACTGGCTGGGCAACAGAAGACAGAGAGTTGTAGTGGAAGGGAGTTTCTCAAAATGGAGAACTGTGACCAGTGGTGTTCCACAGGGATCTATGTTGGGACCTGTTGTTTGTAATATAAATAAACGATCTGGAGGAAGGTATAGATGGTCTGATTAGCAATTTTGCAGATGACACTAAGATTGATGGAGTAGCAGATAGTGAAGGGGACTGTCAGCGAATGCTGCAAAATATAGATAGATTGGAGAGTTGGGCAGAGAAATGGCAGATGGAGTTCAATCCAGGCAAATGCAAGATGATGCATTTTGGAAGATCCAATTCAAGAGCAAACTATATGGTAAATGGAAAATCCCTGGGGAAAATTGATGCACAGAGAGATCTGGGTGTTCAGGACCATTGTACCCTGAAGGTGGCAACACATTTCGATACAGTGGTCAAGAAGGTATACAGCATGCTTTCATTCATCGGACAAGGTATTGAGTACAAGAGTTGGCAGGTCATGTCACATTTGTATAGGACTTTGGTTTGACCACATTTGGAATACTGCGTACAGTTCTGGTCACCACATTACCAAAGGGATGTGGATGTTTTGGAGAGGGTGCAGAGGAGGTTCACCAGGAAGTTGCCTGGTATGAAGGGCGCTAGCTATGAAGAGAGGTTGAGTAGATTAGGATTATTTACATTAGAAAGACAGAGGTTGAGGGGGGGACATGATTGAGGTCTACAAAATCATGAGAAGTATAGATAGGGTGGATAGCATGAAGCTTTCTCCCCAGAGTTGGGGACTTAATTACTAGGGATCATGATTTCAAGGTGAGAGGGGAAAAGTTTAAGGGAGATATGCGTAGAAAGTTCTTTACGCAGAGGGTGGTGGGTGCCTGGAACTTATTGCCAGCGGAGGTGGTAGAGGGGGGTATGATAGTGTCATTTAAGATGTATCTAGACAGATACATGAATGGGCAGGGAGCAGAGGGATACAGATCCTTGGAAAATAGGCGACAGATTTAGATAGAGGATCTGGATCGGTGCAGACTTGGAGTGCTGAAGGGCCTGTTCCTGTGCTGTAATTTGTTTTGTTTTTTGTTCTTTGTTCAATTCTAACCCACAGGCAGAATTGCAGGTGGAGGAGCGAATGTTGGGAAGGGAATGCAAGGGGGTGATGATGGAGTGTGGTATGAAATGGGGTGGAAGGAGGGGAATGGAATGGTAGGGTTAGGAGGGTCAGAGACAACGGAGGTGAGTGGGTGAAGGGAGACTGGGACAGCCCTTAAAAATCCTGATCTCAGCAGTTTGGGGTCCTGGTAACAAAGCCACAGACTCCTTCTGAATATTTTGAAGCTTGACCAACACCATCACTGGGCAAGAGGAATCTGCGAAGTGAGAATTAGTTCCCAGGGGATTTCTAGTGACAAAGAACCATCTAGCCGACACTGAAGGAACAGTCATTGATGTTCAGTTAAGTCGTAAGGAGAGGAATTGGGGAAGAATATGTGTTTGAGAACTGTCTTTGAACCCCACACTTCCTCATCATAGTTGTTGTAATGTGGAGTGCCATCTGGATATCATTGAACATGAGTTCCCTGATTAGGGTGTTAATCTGGCCTAATCAGGGAGCCCTGGCTGACAGATAAATAAAAAGGCATGTGTGAGTGGTAGGGTCTAATACTAAGTGCTTGTAATTACAAGGTAGAACACTATCCAGGAGGCCGAGTAGCGAATGCGAATGCATTGAACCGCCTCCCATTAGCAGCTACACCACCAGTAGTGATAAATTTTCTGGCCATGCTCCCAGTCACAGCGGACAATATCAGACTTTGGAAGCAGAAACATCCAGTCCTTTCAAAACTGAAGCAGCTGGTGGTGATGGGGGAAGCCAAGGGCCATCACAACTAGAACTGAAACCTTTTTGGTCTCACAAAGCAGCTCATAGCAGAGGATGGCATATAATTATGGGGAGCAAGTGTGATTGTCCTGAGCAAAGGCTGCTGCCAATTACTGGCTGAACTTCTCGAGGGCCACCCAGGGGTTTCCAAAATGAAGATGTCGGTGAGAAGTTATGTGTGGTGGTTGGCATTGGACTCAGACAAAGCCATGTTGGTGGGACAGTGCCCAGAGTGCCAACAAAGGCAAAAATTACTGCTAGCAGTTTCCCATGTCCGTGGAGATGGCCACGTAAATCTTGGACTGGGTTACGTCTCGACTGTACAGGGCATTTCATTGGTTCAATTTTCTTAGTCATTGTAGATGGACACTCAAAGTGGCTGGGTGTGCATAGGATCCATTCGTCAAACACAGGATGGCAGTAGAAAAACTGCGCACATCTTTTTCAACACATGGAGTCCCAGAAGTATTGGTCATATAATGGGCTATTGTTTACCAGGAGGGAATTTGGGTATTTCCTAAAATCAAATGGAATTCGACATATAAGGACAGCTCCATACCACCCATCATCCAATGGCCTAGCAGGAACAGCTGCCTTGATGACTTTGCCACCAGAAAAAGAGAGTGAAATTTTACAGAGGCACTCCTGTTGCAAGAGGTGAGCTCACATACATTACACACCGCCCGCACTGGACACCAACTCAGAGGAACCTGACCTGGTGCTAAACGCCCCAGGAGGCTGTCCCAGAAAAAGGACTGGCCTATTTCCTCAGACTCAGAGGGGCAGGGATATAGTGATTGTAATGAAGTCAGCCAGATGGACCTCAAAAGCATGAGTTCCCAGCTTGGGACTGTTAATCTAGTCCAATTGAGATGCCCTGTGTGATGATACTATGGCTTTAAGGGATGTATTTTGGCTATTTTTCATGAAGAAAGGATGAGACAGAGGTGATGAGTAGTCTCTTCCCAGTCCATAAAGTAAACATTTTATGACGCCTTCAGTTTTGTCTTTTAAAGTTAGAACAATAGAAGCAGCAAGAAGGTTAGGATCAAGCTCCCACAGAACTAGGCTTTTAGTTTGGCTTTCAGTAGCTGTTGGGGTTTGGGAGCTGCAATACATCTGTCCCTGTTACAGCAAAACACTTGCAATCTCTCTCATTCTCTCTCTGCGTTTTCCTCTTGATATTCTTTCCTCCTGGATTGGAGAATTGCATGTGAGACAATGTATTTTACTGATTTTGCTTTTGCCAAGGATGTGTTTATAGGATATTACTAAATTGGAACAGTTGTTCTTTCACAGGTGAATAATATATCATTCTGTAAAGTTTTCCAGTAGATTTAAGTTATTCCAATATTAGTTTCTTTTGTTTGTATTTTAACTGTAGTGTATGAATATAGTATGTTTTGCTTCAAGCCTGGTGGTTTGACCAATCAAATTGTATCTCTCCTTGACATTTTTTAAGGGGGTTTGGTCTGGTCCATAACGCCTGGCTGACAGATAAAAAGGGAGTATGGGAGATACTGCCACTCTAACAGCTGACTCTGAAGAGGCAGTACTAAGGTCAAGAACTGTTCATGTGTAAATAAAGGGTGACTTGGCAACAGGGTACTGGCCTCTGTGGTGTTATTTCACACATGGGGCCTGAAGCATGATTTCCCTGTCTGGAACCCTATTTCCTTTTCTTGTTCCCTTCATCACAATGACTTCATTACCCACTCGGGACAGCAGTCAGTCCCAATAATATCATCAGATCCTAATCAGGTTGGTTAAAGGAGCTGGCCAGCTTCAGGAGGGGCCCTGTCGCTTGGCTGGCTGAGATGAACAGTTAGGAACAGATTGGGATGTCGAGGGTAGTCTTGTGGCCAACTTTAGCTCCTGAGTTTCTACTTGGTAGATGGAGTTAAAAATTATCCTCTCAATCTAGAGACATGTTTTCCTCAAGCCCACAATGAATGAGTCCTTATTTTATGACAACAAATGGAAATGTAGGTTGAATGTACTGAGAATACATTACAACACTGGGACCATTAATCACTGATTATCCATCTTTCTCCATCCTGAAACATCACTTACAATTGACCGGAGATAACAAAGTATGGGGCTGGATGAACACAGCAGGCCAAGCAGCATCTTAGGAGCACAAAAGCTGACATTTCGGGCCTAGACCCTTCATCAGAAAAGCTTGTTATCTCGGATCCTCCAGCATCTGCAGTTCCCATTATCTCTCCACTTACAATTGACCACTCTATCCTCCTCCAACATCCTCTGCTCCATAACATCACCCTCTCAAACTTCAACTCTGACCTGTTCAAGCATAGCCAGTATATCTCCTGAAATAGATTCTCATTCAAGCCCCACATGATCACCTCTACAGGTACTCTTATATAATATTTGATATTGTTTAGAAATTTTAGCTTTCACATTCCACTTCTCATTTGCCTAAGCTGCCATTCTTCTGATTTACATCGATGACACTGCTGATTATTTTGTGGTCAAATTCTGACAATATTTAGCTTGACATTTTTGTCACCACTTAACATCATAACATGCCTTAAACCCATCATTAAAATTCATACCCACCCCTTCACTGCCTACAAGCTCCTTGATGACTTTTGGCCTCTAAACTACACAAAGCCCTGAGTGCCTGAAACATTTGCAGCCTAATTCCACTTCTTTCTAGTTTCAGCCCAATCAATCTCATCCTCTATCACTTCTCCCAGCTTTTCTCCTAGTTATTGCTCTCTGTTTGACCTCTTCCCTCTCATTTAACATAGTTTATTGCCTTAAAGACAGGTTTCTTGTCATTTTTAAACTGGACAGTGCTGTGTTAATATGCTCTGATTTTGGGGTGATCAATCTCAGTTGATGGAGATTAAATTAATGTGATGCCTTGTTGCTGAGGAGACCCTGCAAGGAACTATGAATGTTTAAGGTGGTGCATAAATGCAATGAGGCAGCTGACGGAAGTGATGGGGTAAGTGAATCCATTCCAATCAGTGTGAGGCCTAAATGATAAAAATTCATGAGTTTTATGCACGTCTCCTTTGAGCCTCCTGACTGACTCAATCCCAAACAAAAGCATCATCCATTTAACAGGTGGGCAGGAGAGCTAAGTGGGATTTTGGGTCCTCAGCAGTCAGGTCTGGCAATATGGATAAAGTAGGTGAGACTTCATTCTGTGACTTGTGAAGAATGAAGAATGAGATTGCAGACACTGATTCACAATCAATGGAATGAGTGAAACAAGTACATACCAAAGTGACAGTGCATAAACTGAGCAAATGGCAACTCATTCAAAGGAAAGTTCTGGAACTTCTGATCCTACCAATGAAAACTACCATTGAGTAAGTAGCATTTAGACATTACATTGTCTTGTTGGCTTTACATGAACTATCAGTGTCATAAATATTATAGATATTGAATACCTGAAGTCAAGACTTTTATATATTCTACTGTTCTCTTAGAATTAGTCTTAAGTGAGCAAAAACACAGCATGGCATGAACTGGCTTGTCAACAGAGGTCACATGTTTACAAGGTGCAGTCACTGGTACTGGTGCTGGCAAGGGTAATGCCATTTCATGTTAAGGCAAGGCTGTCTTATTCTCTCTTGTCAGGGCAATTTGTTGCCTGGCAGTTGTGTGATGCACAAACCTGGGACGTACAAATGCGTCATAGGGGAAGTGTTCAAGAAGACACAGTGATTCACAATCAATGGAATAAGTGAAACAAGTACAAACCAAAGTGTATGAAATGAGCATGGATTCAGTCATTGTAGGGTCAATTTGTACCAACAGCAAGAGAATGCAGAGCTAAAGAAATATGTAGAGTGGTCCCACACTCCGACATGCAGTTGGACTGGAACAATATTCTGGTTATATGTAGCGCCTGTACTCATTGGAGTTAGAAAAATTAGGGGCGACCTGATTGAAATATACAAGATTCTTAGGATATTTGACAGGATATACGTGGAGAGGACATTTTCCCTGTGGGAGAATTTAAGATCAGAGCGCATAATCTCAGAACAAGAGGTTGCTTATTTAAGACAGAGATAGGGAGAAATTTCTTCCCTGAGTGTAGTGAATCTATGGAATTCTTTATGATAGAGGGTTGAGGTTGAGACTAGGTCATTAAGTAAATTGAAGGCCGAGATAAATTTTAATGAATAAGGGAATCATTGATTATGGGGAAAAGACAGGAAAGTGGAGTTGAGGATGATCAGATCAGCCAGGTCTCACTGAATGGCAGATCAGACTCAATGGGCTGAACTCTAGATTGCGGAAAGAGAGTGACAGGATGAGGATACATTATCACAGTAAATTCTTTCTAAGTACCCAGAGTGAGCAGACAGTTCCCAGTTTATGATTAAACACAGTGTCACCATTTAGTTCAGAATTCTAAATAATAGTTCATATATGGTCTTTTTGCTGGGAGCTTCCAAAGATAAATAAGCGCATATTGTACCTGAATTCTGGTGGAGGGTCAGGAAACTCATCTGGGAGCACGGTAATGTCATCATACGTTTCTTCTGAAAGACAATGAGAGCATGGCATGATAAATATTTCAATACACCAGTCACAGCTCATTATCCAACTCTTGTACTATCTGTTGACAACTGAACTGTAATTCAATAATATTCTGGAGGGAAGTGGTCTGGCCTATATATAACTCTTGTTCCACAGTAATGTGACTGACTGTTAACTGTTCTCTGAAAAAGTGGTATAAATCACTTAGTAGTATAAAATCAATGCAAAAAAATTCTAAGAGAACTACCAATCGTTCCAGAATGAAACTTGTGTTACAAACTCAGCTAATGCCTGTTAAAGTTTTCCATCTATATAAATCACACAGGGTACAGTGGTAGTATCCCTGTCTCTGAGCCAAGAGGCACAAATTGAAGATCCACCTGCTCCAGAGGTTTATAATAACATCTCTGAGCAGGCTCATTAGCAAATAACATGGATAAGTTGAAAGCCTTTCATCACTAGGCACTGGACCCAAAAATGCCAAACAGAGCTCAGTTGAAACACAGAACCTTAGAGAATTAATGGTGTGGGGGAATACCGTTCAGTCCTCTATTTCTGTGGCAGTTAAGAAAGTGCTATTCACCCAAATCCCACTCAGCAACCCTGTGTCTTCTCTATTTTCTCACTTGAATACATCTCATTGCTCTGAACACTGACTTACCTGTTTCCAGTCCATTTTTATCAAACCTCATCTCGGCTTAGAAAAATTGACCTTTCCACAGTTTGGAAATTTTACTCCTGATCAATATTTCTTCATTCCCAACTACTCTGATTTAGGGATCACTGCTACCGAAATGCTGTTCTACTTACTCTGTTCCCTTCCTACCTTAATTCCCTCTGATTAAGTCCAGAACTGTTTCTTTTCTTATTGGGTTTTCTACATTCTAGTAAAAATATATTCTTCTGAATCCATGTTAAAATCATCTGGCCTCTATAGCTATATAAAAACATCTCCCAATTAATATTAGGGTAAGTGAAATCCCCAGTATTACTAAATAAAAACTGAAATGATTAGATTAGATTCCCTACAGTGTGGAAACAGGCTCTTTGGCCCAAAATGTCCACACTGTCCCTTGGAGAATTCCACCCAGACCCTTATAACCCACACATCCCTGAACACTATGGGTAATTGAGCATGGCCAATCCACCAAGCCCGCACATCTTTGGACTGTGGGAGGAAACCCACGCAGACACGGGGAAAATGTGCAAACTCCGCACGGACAGTCGCCCGAGGCTGGAATTGAACCTGTGTCCCTGGTGCTGGGAGGCTGCAGTGCTAACCACAGAGCCACCGTGCTGTCCCAAAGAAGAAAGAACTGTGGATGCTGTAAATCGGAAACAAAAACAGAAATTGCTATAAATGTTCAGCAGATCTGGCAGCATCCGTGAAGAAAAATTTTCGGGTCCAGTGACCCTTCCTCAGATCTGCTGAGCTTATCCAGCAACCTCTGTTTCTGTCCCCACTATCACTGCCTTTTGCTTCTGCAGTTCTCAGCAATTTTCCTGGATGGAGTGTGCTGCAGGTCAGCATCATAATGAAGCAGACTAGGAGAACAAATCTATGTGAGAAAGGAAGCAGCAGCAGGAGATAAAAACTGACAGCAGAGAGCCCCTTCAACCTGTTTTTACTGATCAGAGTCATAAAGGGATGACACAGGAAAACCAGTAGGTAATTAGTGGGAATTTCATCCGTGTCTCATGTGTTTGGCCAAGTGGTATAAAACAGGAGATGTCATTACAGCTGAAGAACTGAAATTAAGACATATGTTTTTAAAATATTTAACATCCAAAGCAATGAATTAAATAGAATAGAGATGCTGAGAAGATAATCTGGTGCAGCTGTAGTATGTGGGAGTCGGCAGATGCCAATGTGACCCACAACTACCACATCTGCAGCAAATGTTGGCTACTCAAGGAACTTTAGCTCAGAATTAAGCTGCAGTCCGAGCTGCAGGTAATGCAATACATCAGGGAGGGGGAGAGTTATCTAGACATGGTATTCCAGTCATACCCCTTACATTAATTACATCAAATTTGGTCCATTATTAGAGCACGGTGTATGGAGGAGGGTATTGGGATCCAGAGTTTAGCCAGTGCTGTTATATAAGGTTCTTGCTCCTGATGTGGATAAGTGCACAGACTAAAGGAAGGATGAACAAACTGACCACAGCACTTCGGCCCAGAATGCCATTCAAATAGGGAGAGAAAAGAGAAATGTAGTGGTATGGGATAGCACAGTTAAGGGAATAGATACAGTTCTCTGTGCAAAGTCAGAGAGTCCTGAAGGCTATGTTGCCTAATTGCTGTCCAGCTTCAGAACATCTCTTCTAGGGTAGAACACAGAACAGTGCAGCACAGTACAGGCCCTTCAGCCCATGATGTTGTGCCGAACTTTTACCCTAAACCTAAGGTCTATCTAACCTCCATCACTACCTCATGCTATCATTCATATGCATATCCAATAGCCGCTTTAATGCCCCTAATGAGGCCAACTCCACTACCCTCTCCAGCAATGCATTCCACACTCCGGCCACTCTCTGAGTAAAGAATCTACCTCTGACTTCTCCCCGATATCTACCTCCTTTCACATTAAAACTATGCCCCCTCGTAAATGCTACCTCCACCCTAGGAAAAAGTCTATGGCTATGTACTCTAGTTATACCTCTGATCATTTTGTACACCTCTATCAAGTCACCTCTCATTCTTCGTCATTCTAAAGAGAAAAACCCTAGCTTTCTCAGCCTTTACTCGTAAGACCTTCCCTCCACTCCAGGCAACATCCTGGTAAATCTCCTTTGCACCTTTTCCAATGCTTCCACATCTTTCCTGTAATAAGGTGACCAGAACTGGATACAATACTCCAGATGTGGCCGAACCAGGCTTTTGTATAGGGTAGGAGAGGAACTTGGAGATGAAGGGTCTACATTGTAGTTGCTGTAGTTACCCGTGACATAGGGAAGACCAGGAAGTAAGTTCTGCTGCGGGATTACAAGTGGTTTATGGGAGAAATGGATTCTTATTCATGGGACATTGGAACACTACTGGTGAAAGAAAGGGGTGGGCTTCATTGGGATACATTTTACCTTTTGTTTTTCTATATTAATTGCTGATGCTTTATCCCAAATGTAAATGTTTAAAAATTAAGAATATAACAAAAAAAAAGGTGTGTAGTGATTAAGAATCTATTGAAAGGAAAAATTCAACAGGTGTGAGTTTTTGAGTCTTATTTGTCATTTAAGTATTAATAACTTTGTTATAAAAAGCACTTTTGAAATGAAATTTCATTTTTTAAGAGTGGAAGCATGTAGAGACTATGAGTTGAAGTTGAATTGGACTTTAAACAGCAGTTTGTTTTAAAAGTGAAGAGTGGAAAAACAGATGTTTTCTATTCAGAACTTGTTTGGAAACTAATACAACTTAATTATTCATCTAAGGACAATGCTGTCATATCTTCACTGAGTGGTTGCTTTAAGATTGGTAATTAATTGAATGTTAAATTGGTCAATCAAGGGAGGACAATGCTAGGTAGACAACCACAGAAAATGTTGATTTGAAAAGAGGATAAATCACGAAAGAACCAGTTCTTACTAGCTTGGTAGGAGGCAATGTGACCTTTGGAGACTTCTAGAGATGGCACTGCTTGGTTTTGCTCTTTTTCCAATTTTGCTTTAATTTGTCTCCAGTTATCAAATTGTTGAATATTTTGAAAAAAGAATCCTAGTTTGTAAGGGATAAGTAAATATTTCTCAAAGTCTATTGAAACTGTTTGCATTAACTGATTAATTTAGAGTTCAAGCAAGGTACACAATTTGACTTGCCTGTGAACAATCTGTTGTCCAAGGATTTCATGAAAGCCTGGTATGCATCACTTGAAACTGTTATTAAACTGTCAAATTACATTTCTTTTATTTCTGTTTTAACTTATTGCTTACAATATCTGTTTGTCTGTGTCTGGTCGGGTGAGGGGAATGCAGTATGAAAAAATAAAATCTGGGCTTTACAACAGTAGATATTAATCAGATTACTTTGTTAATACACTTTTTTTACTTTTGTTTAAGTTATAAACTGGGTGTCCAAGATACTTTATTTTTAAAGTCTTAAAGAGCAATTTTAATGCCACTCAATGTTTTAATTTCACTTCAATGTGTGGCAAATTTGGTGATATTGAGGTTGATTTTTGTTTGGCTTGTCATCCCTGGATTGTAACAGGGACCAGTGTTCTGGTTAATCAGAGACTAGAATTGTAGATTGGGCTTTAAACTAATTAGTAGCAGAAAGTGTTCAGTAGGGGTGGTAATGGCCAAGTGGTACTATCATGGACTGTTTATCCAGAGAATTGGATAATGTTCTGGGGAGCTGAGTTTGAATCCTACCATGACAGATGGTGGATTTTGAATGCAATAAATGTCTGGTTTTAAAAGTCTAATGATAACCATTGTCAATTGTCAGGAAAAACCCATTTGGTTCACTAGTTTTCTTTTGGGAAGGAAACTACCATCCTTAGCTGTGACTCTAGACCCACAATGTATTCCTGTGGGCAATTAGGGATGAGTATTAAATGCTGGCTTAGCCAGCGACTCCCTCATCCTGCAAATGAGAGAAAAATTGGAGGGATGGTTTTTAAAAAATGAGTGGAGGTGCATAGATGAGATGATAGCAGAAATAGAATCAAATTAATACAATATGATAGCTAATGCAAGATACGCTTGCAGGGTGACCAGGACAGTGAATCTGATGTTCTGGACAATTAGGCTGACAGAAAAAGGAACTGGTGTAACAATGGTAATAAAAGAAGGTAATGGTGTGGGGATGAGTACTGATATTTTTGCAATAGATCATAATGTGGAATAAATGATAAAGTTTTAAAAAAAAAGCAAGGGAAAGTTGTTGTGGGTCGGAGTCATCTTCAGGTTCCTGAAACTTTGTCTCACGGTAGGATAAAGTATAAAACAGGATCTGATGGAGGCATGTGAGAAAGGAATGACAATTGTAATGGGTGATTTAAATGTTAACTACAGAAATACAACGGGCAAGAGTAACATGGAAGATGAATTTGTAGAGTGCATCATGGACTATTTCTTTGTGCGGTACATTGTAATCTATATGGGAACTGGACATTTCAGCTCTAGAAATGTCTAATGAGGTAGGATTAATAAAAGCTTTTATAGCTAAAGATCATCTAGAGGGTAGCAATCACAATGTTGAATTGGTTTAAGGGAGAGCAACTTGGGTCTCAAACCAGTGCCCTTAGCTTTTAAAAGGCCAATTACAGAAGTATGAAGAAAAAAATGATCTGAAGTGAACTGGGTGGGGTGGTGGCGGGGGGGGGGGGGGGGGAGTAAAGGGAAAGTAAGTGAATGAACAATAGTAGACAGTGATGCTCAGCAAAAAATTATTCCAATCAAAAGGAAGTATCCAGTGAGAAGAGTGAATCACCCAAAGTTAACAAAGGTGGTCAATCAAAAGCTAAGGCAGAGAAAACTAGTGGTAGACAAGATGATTAAAAATGTTTTTGAAACTTGCAGTGGATGACAAACTAATAAACAGGGGGGAAAAAATCACTTATGAAAGTATATTAGTAAGAAATACAAAAAAAAGCAGCAAGAACTTGTATGGGTATGTAAAAGACAATGGCTGAGATGAGTCTGGGGCCCTTGGAGTGTGTTGTGTCTGAATAACTGATTACAGGAGACAGGGAAATGACAGACAATTTGAACCAATATTTTGCACTGGAGGGTGATGGAGGACACTATCCCAAAGATATCAAATAAGCAAGTTACTTCTGAGAGGAAATTTAGCAATCTCTATCATGAGGCACAAAGCACTTCACAAATAAGTGGAACTGAAAGCAGGTGAGTCACTGGGTGATCAGAGATAATGGGAATGCAGATGCTGGATAATTCCAAGATAACAAAGTGTGGGGCTGGATGAACACAGCAGACCAAGCGCTTGTTATCTTGAGTCACTAGGTGGCCTGTATTCAAGGATGTTTTTAAGGGACAGCAGAGGTAGTGGTGGCATTGATCAAAATATTCTAGAGCTCACTGGATTCCAGGAGCCTTCCAGTGGATTGAAAACCCATTATGTTCAGATGGGAGGGAGGGAGAAAGTGGGAACATATTGGTCAGTTAGCCATCTATTGTTGATAAAATGCCATTGTCTATTTATTAAAGAGAATATCTGGAACATTAGAAAATCTGAACACAATCTGTTTAATATGGTTTATCTAAAAGGAAATATTTTTTGCCAACTTTACAAGAGTTTTATAACAAGCAGAATTGCTTAAGGGGAATCAGAAGATGTAATAGATTTGAATTTCCAAAAATCATTCAATAAAAGTGCCACAAAAGGTTTTTGCATAATATAGGTATTAGGATTAGTTAATACACAGAATCAGAGTCAAGATTAATGGGCCTTTTTCAGGTTGGAAAGATGTAACTAGTGGGGTGCCACCAGGATTAGTCCCAGACCCTCCATTATTTACCATCTGTATTAATGATTTCTAGGAGTGGGTACAGCGTAATGAACCCGAAGTTGCTGCTGATATAAAAATAGGTAGGAGGGCATGTTTAGGTGAGTACCTATGGAATCTGCAACATGTTACAAAGATGTTAAGTTAGCTGGTCTCATTTTTCTTAAATATCAGGGTGAAGTGCACAATTTTCCAGCTTAAACAAAATGTCCTCAAACTTACAACTTTGGAAGGTTATTGTTAAAACACCTGCAATGTTCTCAATTACTTCATTTTTGTAGTTTTGAAATAAAGTAGTGACAATCTCTAACAATCAAGTTCTAACTGCATTCTTAAGAGTTTCAATACCTTCCATTGTGCTGCCTGGTATGAAAGGTGGAATTGGAGGATAGATATTGAGTCCCTTCAGCTTCTTCCTGACTAACCCCACTGGCTCCACATCATCGTATTCATCCTCTTCTTGCTGACACCTGGAGACAGAGGCAAATGGAGGAACGTTAGGCTGCAGTTCTCCATAGCAGCCAACTGCAGGGAGAGAATCACAATTAACATTTCAGGTCAGTGGCCTTCCATTTGCACTCAGCATAGGATGGGCACTTGTGGAGAGTTGGTCTAGACACCATGAGCCCAATGGTCTCCTTATGTATATAGAAACCTTTCAATGACTGAGAATCTTGGCATATTATTGTGGAGTTTAGTGTTTCTCAAACTAGGCAAAATGCCATTTGATTTATGTTTTAGCCAGGCCTGTGTAGATTGCACTATAACCAGTCAGAATCAGAAACATAGAAAATATGAGCAGGAGTAGATCGTTCAGCCCATCCGCCATTCAATACGATCATGGCTGATGCTCATGGATTTCCAAGTCCCTCTTCAGAGACCTGAGCTTATAATCTAGGCTGACACTGGTGAGCAGTACAGCCATGCTGCGATATCAGAAATGCCATCTTTTACATGGACGATTAAACTGAGGCTCCACCTGCCCTCTACACTAAAAGATCTCAAAATATTCAAGGGTGGTAGGGAATTCTCTCGTGTTCTTAGCAATATGTATTCATCAACTAACCCCTAAAACAAAAGTGATCATCACCTGGATGTTTGTGGGATCTTGCTGTGTGCAAATTGACCGTCACATTTACATTGTTACTTAATACTTCATTGGCTAGAAGGCTTTGGAATATGCTGTGAATGTGTATGACTTATAGCAGCAAATGAAAGTTATGGTATTGAAAGAGGCCATTCAGCCTATCATTATCTGCCCTGGAAAAGCAAGTTTATTCTTTCTAAAAAGTGGAGTGCACTACAGCTAAATGCATGGAATACAAAGCAGTCGACACCCATACTTAAACAAGAAGATGGGCCACATCTCATAGACCACTTAAACTCAAACTTTAAGAATGTGAATACAGGTTTGGAGAATTTGAACTAATTCTGAAAGTTTAGAAATAGTCAATGCTTCAAAGTTCAGAAAGGGTCAGAAACTACAAGACGGGAGCTAAAGGCCATGCTGTGTGATGCCTAAAGCAGGGGAACAGACAATATAAGGGAAGTAAATCAAGTTCACAACAGCAATAAATGTTAACACAATACCTGAAGACACTTACTGGAATATCTTAAAGAAAAGAATTGATGATTGAGCCTGATGAGAAATTTAGAATTCTTGATTTTATTATTGAATTCCTCCATGGAGTGAAGGTATTGTTGACAGCTTCAGCATTAATTACTCTTCACTAATTTCCATAGAGATGGTAGGAGTATATGCTTCAGAAAGACAAGACTAAGAAGGTTTTCATTAGAGCCCTTCTGTAGTGCAGAGGTAGAGTCCCTACCCCTGCACTGAGGGGCCCAGGTTCAAGTCCCACATATCTGAACAAGTTGATTAAGGAAAAATAGGTTAAATAAACAAAAGGCCTTCATTTAAGACTAATCTTTCAGAAAATTTGAAGAATTTTAAGGCACCATATAATAATATGCAAGGTAGCTTTAATTCTGGGGATATGGTATATTACAACAATGTGAACTACAAGGAAAATAATATTAGGGTGTAAATATCCAACATGGTGATCAAACTATTATGATTCATTCTTCACATGCCTTCCTGACTCTGACCAGCTCTGTCTTCTCGTTGGGAGGGCAATGGAGGAGCCTGGTACATTAACCTTGACACATGATAATGTCAGGGTTGTGGATTACGACAGTTTTCCCAGTTTGGAACCCAGATCGTAGTGAGCTGGGCTTTGTGGTGGTGACTGGGCAGGGTGTGCTTCATGTTCTGTGTCAATGTCATTCTTATTCAAGTTGGATATAGCTGAGTTGTTTACCATACCATTTCACAGGACTGTTAAGAATCAAACATATCATTGTGGACCCAATGTCCTGTGTTTGTTAAGTGGAACCAAATCCATAAACCTAAAGTACTTCAAATGATTGCGAATGTTAACTGATTGAAAGGTAACTTGGCTGAAAAGTAGGAACAACTGCTGGTTCCGGACAATGCAGGGAATCTTAGAAATTGAACTTCTTTAGAAGTTGTAGATTTGGGGTGAAGTAGAGTTTGTCTGGGACCTTCTCTGACTGTGACTATGGGCTTGGGGAAAATGGAGTCAGAGCACGGAAGCAGGTCCTTCGGTCCAACTCATCTGTTCTCATCAAGTTTCCCAAATTAAACTAGTCCCATTTATTTGTGATAACAAGGTGTAGAGCTAGATGAATGCAGCAGGCCAAGCAGCATCAGAAGGGCAAGAAAGCTGACATTTTGGGTCTAGACCCTTCAGAAAATGTCAGCTTTCCTCCTCTGCTGCTTGGCCTGCTGTCTTCAGCCAGCTCTCTACATCCTGTTATCTCGGATTGTCCAGCTTCTGCAGTTCCTACTATCTCTGAACCCACTTATTTGTGTTTGGTCCATATTACTCTAAACCTTTTCTATTCATGTACTCATTCAGGTGTCTTTTTAAATGTTGTAACTGTACCTGCATCTACCACTTCCTCTGGCAGTTCATCCAGCATTTTCTCCTTTCGACTTCTGTTGCTGACGTTAAAATGCACGTACGGGTCAGTGTGTAAAGAGGTTGCCCGTTGGGTCCCTTTTTAAATCTTTCTCCTCTCACTTTAAAAACAGGCCCCTTAGTTTTGAACTCCTCCACCTTTATGGAAAGAACTATTCAACTTATCTATGCTGTTCATGATTTTATAAACCTCCATAAGGTCACTCCCTCAACCTCCTATGCTCCAATGACAAATGTTCCAGCCTGTGGGATGTTCTACCCTGGTAGTTTGCATTTTTCTGACCTTAGATTCTATGTTTACACCAGGTCCCATATGTGTCCAGTGATATTGCCCTGCTGTAAGCGGGATCCACTGGTGTTCGGAGAAATGCTGTAAGCTAGGATCACCATAGCTGTACACGAGTGGCTGACTGTGAGCTTCCCGCAGTGGCATTGTGTGTCCATCAGGACCAGAATGATCAGACACTTCCCATTAACCCTACCAGTGCTGGTGGCATCAGCTCTAGAAGTGCCTGAATGTAACCTATTGCTTTCAATCTATTGTACATCCTAGGTCACAATATATTCCTTTTCCTGTGCCCTTCAGTTAAGGGTGAAGAGGAGAAATGCTCTCAACGCTAGGAGTCACTCTTTTCTTAATTACATCCTTTTCCTTGCTGATCGAATGGTACTCCTGTAGTGAAGCCTCATAACGCACACTGAATACTTACATGGGCTGTCTGTTATTTTTCACAATCTGTAGGTGGACCTTCTCAATATCTTCTGGCCAGATTGGTATGAACAACTGATGAGCCTGTGACTTTACTGCTGTAGGAATAGGAAGATCCCAGACAATAGTCAGTCAGTTATTATAATAACATTAATGGAATAACAAAACACTTCATACTGACTAGCTGGGGATATGACATCATTTCACGAAGGAGAAAAGTAAACCGCGTGACAGAAACCTTGCTTGAATAATAGCTTTTGAGTTTGATTTTTGACAATGGAGAAGCTGACTGCAGAGTTCTATAGAAATGGCATCAAAAATTAGGAATTGGAAAAGAATATAAGGTTTGAAGAGGCTATGGGATAGAATGGGATGAACCAGAAAGAAATTTAAAACAAAGCTAGAAAATTTAATTTAAAATGTTGGAAATCATAGAGTCATACAGCATGGAAACAGACCCTTCAGTCCCACCAGTCCGTGCCAAACATAATCCCAAACTAACTAGACCCACCTGCCCATTCCTGGGCCATATCCCTCCAAACCTTTTCTATTCATGTACTTCTCCAAATGTCTTTTACATGTTGTAATTTTACCCATAATCCACCACTTCAGGGAGTTCCATTCCAAATGTGAACAACCCTCTGTGTAAAAAAAAAACAACTTGACCCAATGTCTTTTTAAATCTTCTTCCTCTCACCTTTAAAAATGTGCCTCCTAGTCTTGAAATTCTGCATCCTAAAGTCAACTACCATTAATTCTATTTCTACTCCTCTTATTTTGTAAACTTCTATAAGGTTGCCTCTCAAACCCTCAGGTTCCAGTGGTGGGGGGGGGGGGAAAGTCCCAGCCTATTCTGCTTTTCTTTATAACTCAAACCTTCCATATGCGACAACATCCTGGTAAATCTCTTCTGAACCCTCTCCAGTTTAATAATATCCTTCCTATAACTGAGATCATATATTTTAGTTCTCCCTCAAAGCACCCCACACAAAATTCACATTGGTGGAAGGAGGTGTAGTTTGTTTTTGATTTTCTACCCCACACACACAGCCCGTGATGCTGGGGTCACTATCGGCATATTGAGTGACAATTTTTGTTTTGTGACCTCGTGTTTTTGTTGAATTGGGCAGGTATTGGAAGCCTTTGAAAAACTTCTGAGTTTAGAAATCTCGGAGGGAAGCCTTGTGATGAGATGTGTTAAATGTTTTGCAAACTTCAGGTGTAATTATAAGGTGCTGCCTTTTCAGTTAGATGTGATGTTCCTGAAATTATGGATCATAGGGCTCTGTATGCAAAAGTAAGTTGACTATTACACTGACCAGACTTTGTTGTAAATATTGATAAGTATTATTATAATTTTCCTATTTGAAAATGAGCTACCATGCATAGAAAACAAAGCCTGTGAACTCTGGCATCATGGTCTGAAGTAATTTGTGTCAGCAGTGCTTTAATGTTGGGAATTAAAAACTGACCTGCTTTAACATAAAGAAAAGTAGTCACCAACTGCTGGATTGTTTTGTTTGTGTAGCTTAGAAAGCAAGCTGTTATTTTGGTTTCAATAGGCTCCATTTTGCTGAATTGGCTTGTTTTGATAGCTAAGCCTATTATGAATGTTTGGTTGAGTTTCAAAATCTTCCATTCCACAGCTTAAAAGTACCTCCTAAACAATCGATGCTCCAAAGACTATTAGTTGCACTGCATCCTGAGATCCATGCTCATTGCCACATGAACTTTCTTTACCTCTCTCTTAGCAGCACTGACTTATTCTATCTCAAAACTGCCTTACTCCACAGTTTTATTCCTATCTTCAAATCATCCAATACTTTAAGAAAAAGCATTTTATCTTTCAGGAGTTAAGGATCATAAATAACAGCTAAGGGTACTAATGCCTCTTCAGATCTCCTTCTCCCTTCACTTCCTTCTGACCCCACCTATCCCTGAATGTCACTCTCTGCTCTCAATCATGATATCCTTCAACCTTACCTTCTGTAATGATGTTTGGTCCATTCTTAGCTAAAGACTTGGCTTTATCCCCTTATGCTGCTACTTCAATGGATTTTGGATTTGACATGACATTGAGCTTTTCTACTACCTATCATCTTTCCTTTGATTCCCAAAGTCCTGCTCCCACTGAATGGATCTTTTCACCTGTATCCAGTGCTGTCTGTCCACCTAGATTTTAATCTTCTCTGATCTTTTCATTGAGAACTTTGGTGTGATTATTGTCCACTTCAATGTAAAAAATAACATAGGGATAAGAGTATGCCCTGCTATTCATTATGATCATTGGTCGAATACTTGAATGCATTTTACATACCTCATCACCACAATCCTATATTCCACTTATAATCAGAAATCTATCAATCTCCACATTTAAACATTCTCAAAGACTGAGCTTCTACAGTCCTCTGGTACAGAAATCCAAAGGTTCTCCTTATCTCTGACCTAATTGGCATCCCCGCCCTCACCCACTAAGTTTTAAATTTGTGTCCCCTGGTTCTAGACTCAACCCAGGGGAAATATGCTACCTGCATCTACCCTGTCTAAGTAATTTGTAAGTTTGAATGAGGTTGCCTCTCATTCTTTGAAACTGTAGAGAATACAGGCTCCATTTGCTCAATTCCCTCTTCATTTGGTAACCTCACTGCCCTGGGAGCAAGTCTTGCGAATCTTCATTTGTTGTCTCTGGCAACAATATCTATCTTGAGACTGCACTAGGTATGGTCTAACCAAACTCTAATACGAGTCTCAAATTCTCTACTGTCCTTGTTCAGTCTAATCTGTCACCCTCTGAACTTGCTGTATGCTCTGTTCTCTCAAGTATAAGCTTAAACATTGTTGTCAAGCATTCCGGAAATGGGGACGCTGTTCTGTCTGGCAAACTGACTTCAGTGTGGCAGACATTTAAAATCTACTCTCCAATATCTGTTCTTGTCTTCATCGTTTTCAGAGCAGTCTTGTTGTTATTATAGTCTTAACCTTATTACAGTCTTAAGCTTATTGTTTCTGGTGATTTCCCCTGCCCCCCCCTGCCCCCCGTAGGGGGCAATGTGGGTATGACATGAATTAACCTGTAAATCCAAATGAATGTCCAGCTGGGATCAGAGTGAGCTTGGGAGTTTTAGGTAACTTCATAAATCACTTGAGACTCACTTTTCACTTATACTGAAAGTAGTCAGTTTAAAAGGAGAGTTAAAACGCATGAACATGTTGAGACGCTGATGCAACAGACAGTTCCTGTGAAAATGCAATGTGTCTGAACTAGCATTAACACTGAGGCCTTATTTGGAAATCACAAGTGAGGATGACCCCCGCACTACACACAGAAAAACCAAAGCAGTGGAGTTCAGTCACAGATGGGAATGAAAACCAGCTTCAGTGGGAAGACAGGGAGTGGTGAGACCGGTGGTAACAAGCACCTTGCCACTTTTTTGGAATATATGATAAACAAAGTGTTTGTCTAAAACAAATCAATTCCAAATTCAGGTAATGTAGTGTCTCTGTGACTTACAATGTATAAACATCTGCTGAATCCTAGTTGAGTTAGTGCTCCCTCAGAATCCTTTCTGGAGTGGATTTTCCTGAAATATCAGGCTTGTTAAATGATCGTTAACCACAGTTATTTAGTAAAATAATCTCCCATGATAGCTTCCCACCTCCTAGTTACCCAACATCATGCAGTTCATTTCTACCCCCTTCCCAAATTACATGAACAGGACTGCCCTGGTAGACCTATCATTTCAACTTGTTGTTGATGCACCAAATTGGTTTCTTCCTATCTTAAATCAATATTTTCTCCTCAATCCAGTTTCTCACTATCTACATCTGTGATTCTTTGCCTCTATAACAGTTTTTAATTTTCTGGCTCTAACCATTTTCTCTTCACCATCGACCTGAAAGGTGACAAGATGATGTATTTGTTATTGACACTATGATGGAGCTAGCAGAAAAGGACGAAAATGACGTTTTAAATATGGAGCCTGGTGGGATGGAAGTTAAACAGAAGGAGAATCCTACCATCGTTCCAGGAGGGAGAAGAGGAGAGGACAGAAGTGCAGGAAACACGATAGCTGCGGTTGAAGGCCCTGTCAGTATGGCTGGAGGGAATCTATAGCTGTGGAAAAGGAAAACCTTTCAGAAGTACTGCTTGGAAGATAGTATGATCAAACAGACGTGATAGAGAAACTGGGAGAATGGAATGGAGTCCTCACGTTTATTACAATTAAAACTAGTGATTAGTACCACTACTGCACAGATGTTTTTGGCTATAACTGCCTGTCAATGATGCTGAATTGCTTTAAGCCTATTGGTCAACATTCCTGAAGTAGCACTTTGGGAGTCAAGAGCAAGGACTGTCTAAAGTTAAGACAAATGAAAGATCAGGCTCGGAGAATTTTATGCAGAGGAAGTGGGGGAATGGAGAAGGTGGTAAAGTAGAGGAATGAAGGGACAGAAGGACATGAGATGGATAACAGATGAGGAAACAAGAATGGGTGAATTGCTCTCCAACAATAATAAGTGATATAGAACCTTCCACATAATTGGTTTTGATTAAAGTATCATCTGTACATTATCCATACCGTACATGGCAAACTAAGACAAAGTGTAGAAGAAACTCAGCAGGTCCTCTGCAGAAAGAAAAACAGTGAATGTTTTGAGTCCAGTGACCCTTCGACAAAGCTGAATTTTTTTCCCCTCTAAAGATGCAGCTAGCTCTGCTGAGCTTCTCCAGCACTTTGTGATTTTTGTTTCAGATTTCCAGCATCTGCAGTTTTTTTTTACTATTGTACAATAACAAACTGCCTTTCCAAAAGATCTTAACCATTTCATTCAGTTATTGGTCAGTAAACAATGAATAGTATGGTCTATACCTAGTGGCAGCACCGAGGATGTAACTGGCTGAGTTTCTGTCACTCTCTGGTACTTCTGTAGGCTGACTCTAGGTGGACGCTTTGGTTTCTCTGGCATTGGCCCAGTCACAGATGGAAGAGTTCTTTGTTTGGGAATGGCTAGCTCTTTGTGTGCATTTTCTCTCCTCTGACTCGATGGACATCTGACTCCAGGCACTTGGCAATCCTTCCAGTCTCCTGAGCCAGGAGGCTGTAACTTGAATATTAGGTTCTGCCGCAAGGCCTCAGTCTTGCTGCTAGGCCCTAGTGTAGAGGCCTGGCATTGCCACGATGTATCAGGAGGCCCCCATTGGGCTCTGCTGCTCATGAGAAGAGGAATAGATCCTGCAGTGCAATTGCTGCTTTCTTCCTTCTCGGTCTGCGCAGACTTTGTGACTTCAGATAAAAATTTCAAAGCGTCTTGACTTCTCATTCCTGGTTGAGCTCCTAGCTTTAGGCCTGACAATGGTTTATGGCCTTCCTGTTTGAAGGCATTGATGTTACTGTCCATTCTGAGAGGAAGCCCTCCCTTGTTCATGGCTTTGGGTGACTGGCGGTCATTGAAAGTAGACTGAATTGAGACTGGAACAGCAGTGCCCTGCTTGCGATGCACATCACTGGGTTCCTTGGGGCTAAACTTTGCCATGAAGCCTCTTAACTCTTCCTTCTCCAACTGGGGCGCACAGACAAACTCTGTCATCCAGCTCTTCTCCAACAGCGATCTGTCTTTGGCAATATCTTTTAACTTTTGTTCTCAATGTGTGAAATGTCTCACAGCTTCAAACAACCACAAAACACAACCTGCATCTTGCACAAGGGCATGTGACGCAATTAAGACACAAATAACCACAGGTTGTGAGCCTTTTCACAGGCTTTGACATTTAACAATATATATGGGTCAGGTTGTGGTAATAGTTAATACAAAAAACCCCATGTAAGCCAGTAACTCAGACTGTTTTATATCTGCTATTGAAGCATTCAAAGGAAATGTATTCATTCTTAAAAAGAAAACCAAGATTTGCATTTTCACAGAGCCTTTCATGTCCTCAAGACATCCAAGTGTGTTGTACAGCCAATGAAGAACAAGTGTAGACACTGCTGTATTCAAAAAAGACAAAAATATGATTGGCAGGAAGAAAACAAATCAAGTGGTCAGTTTGTGTCCTGAAGCAGGCAGTGAAAAGCAGAGACAAAACTGACTTTCTCAAATTAGAATACTTTGCTCAATCTATCTAGTTAGAATAGAGAGAATCTGTCATTTCTAATGATTGAGCACCAAAAGTTAAATCAGCAGAAACGACAAAATATGCAGTGGCTCAGTGGTTAGAACTGCTGCCTCACAGCACCAGGGACTCTAGTTCAGTTCCAACCTTCAGTGATTGTCTGCACGTTCTCCCTGTCTGCTTGAGGTTCCTGTGGGTGCTCTGGTTTCCTCGCACAGTCCAAAGATGAGCAGGTTAGGCAGATTGGCTGTAGTGTCCAGAGTTGTGTAAGCTAGGTAGAGAAGCCATGGTAAATGCAGGGTTACAAGGTGAGGGAAGGGCGCTGGGTTTGGGTAGGATGCTCTTTGAGGCTTGGTATGGACTCTTTGGGCTTTCTGCACTGTAGGGATTTCTGTGATTCCAACACAAACTGAATGGACAAGATCCATGCTTGCCTAACTCATACTGACCTGCTGTGTTGTAACTGGGTTTATGGTTACACCTGGAAAAAACATGTCAGCAAGCTGCAATAACAGCAAAGATGTCACTTTCCAAATTTATCCACACAATGATAATTAATTGGCAAGAACACTAATAGTTTTCATCTTTTAAAAATATATTCAGAAGATCATAGTGTAAAGATCATACATTTTCACTTTTGTGTTTTTGGCATGTGCTCAAGTGGAAAAAGAGATGTCTCAAATTAATATCAGTGGAAGGATCGCTGAACTTTTTTTTAAAAAAAAAAGCTACCAGAGTTTAAGATTAGCTGCTAGCATAAAGGGCATGTTAAAGTCTTTGAAAAGCATAGAAATAGTAACAGTAGCAAAAGGAATAATAAATTTGGGGCCAATCAGAAAGCAAAAATGGAATAGAAATGTGGAGGCAGGGGGCATGGTTGAGGTGTTAAATAAATATTTTTGAGGGCACAAATGGCAGGGGCACTGGCCACAACCTTTCCATCTCTCCTAAACTCTGAGAATGTGCCAGAAACTGGAGAATTGCAAACACTGTGCCCTTCTTTAACAGGGGTTATAAGAATAGTCCCAGCAATTACTGACCTGTCTGTTTACTTGCAGTGATGGGGAAGTTTTGAGAAACAATTATTTGGGATAGAATTAGTAATTGCATGGGGGAGAAAAAGTGGGTAGATTAGGAAGCGTAGCACTGATTTCTAAAGGGCAAATCTTGTTTAGCAAGTTAAAGTTTTCTGAAGAGGTAATGGAAGGCCTCTAAGGTTAACACTATTAATGTGGTGTATGTGAACTTTGAGAAGGTGTCTAAAACGTGCCACACAACAGACTTGTAAAGATAATAAAATGTGAGGCTGGATGAACGCAGCAGGCCAAGCGGCATCTCAGGAGCACAAAAGCTGACGTTTCGGGCCTAGACCCTTCATCAGAGGGGTTGGGGTGAGCGTTCTGGAATAAATAGGGAGAGAGGGGGAGGCGGACCGAAGATGGAGAGTAAAGAAGATAGGTAGGGAGGGGATAGGTCAGTCCAGGGAAGACAGACAGGTCAAGGTGGTGGGATGAGGTTAGTAGGTAGGAGATGGGGGTGCGAGGAAGAACAGGTTTGGGAGGCAGAGACACAGGTTGGACTGGTTTGGGGATGCAGTGGGTTGGGGGGAAGAGCTGGGCTGGTTGTGTGGTGCAGTGGGGGGAGGGGACGAACTGGGCTGGTTTAGGGATGCGGCGGGGGAAGGGGAGATTTTGAAGCTCGAAGTCCACATTGATACCATTAGGCTGCAGGGTTCCCAAGCGGAATATGAGTTGCTGTTCCTGCAACCTTTGGGTGGCATCATTCTGGCACTGCAGGAGGCCCATGATGGACATGCCATCTAAAGAATGGGAGGGGGAGTGGAAATGGTTTGTGACCGGGAGGTGCAGTTGTTTGTTGCGAACCGAGCAGAGGTGTTCTGCAAAGCAGTCCCCAAGCCTCCGCTTGGTTTCCCCAATGTAGAGGAAGCCACACCGGGTACAGTGGATGCAGTATACCACATTAAGCAGAGGTTCACCTGCACATCTGCCAATGTGGAATGTCATCTTGGGGCCTAGGATAGGGGTGAGGGAGGAGGTGTGGGGGCAAGTGTGGCACTTCCTGCGGTTGCAGGGAAGGTGCTGGGTGTGGTGGGGTTGGAGGGCAGTGTGGAGCGAACAAGGGAGTCACGGAGAGAGTGGTCTCTCTGGAAAGCAGACAGGGGTGGGGATGGAAAAATGTCTTAGGTGGTGGGGTCGGATTGTAGATGGCGGAAGTGTCGGAGGAAGATGCGTTGTATCTGGAGGTTGGTGGGGTGGTGTGTGAGAACGAGGGCGATCCTCTTGGGGCGGTTGTGGTGGGGGCAGGGTGTGAGGGATGTGTTGCGGGAAATGTGGGAGACTCGGTCAAGGGCGTTCTCGATCACTGTTGGGAGGAAGTTGCGGTCCTTGAAGAACTTGGACATCTGGGATGTGCGGGAGTGGAATGTCTTATTGTGGGAGCAGATGCGGCGGAGGCAGAGGAATTGGGAATAGGGGATGGAATTTTTGCAGGAGGGTGGGAGGAGGTGTATTCTAGGTAGCTGTGGGAGTCGGTGGGCTTGAAATGGACATCAGTTACAAGCTGGCTGCCTGAAATGGAGACTGAGATCCAGGAAGGTGAGGGATGTGCTGGAGATAGCCCAGGTGAACTGAAGGTTGGGGTGGAAGGTGTTGAAGTGGATGAACTGTTCGAGCTCCTCTGGGGAGCAAGAGGTGACTTGTAAGTCAAGTATTTTTTTAAATGTACTGGTATAAAAGGGACAGTAGCAACATGGATACTAAATTTAGCTGAGTGATAGGAAACAGTAACTATCAATGGATTTTTTTTTGGGCAGGATAAAGGTTTCTGGTAGAGTTTCCCAAGAGTCAGTAGAGTGACCCTTGTTTTTTCTAATATAGATTAGTGATCTGGATCCTGGTGTGCAGGGGACAATTTCAAAGTTTGTAGTTCATACAAAACTTGGCAGAATTGTAAGTTGGCTAGTGTACAAAGGCACCCAGGTCCTCTTTTGCATCCATATTTCCCAATATATCACCACTTAAATAATACTTCTCTTTTCTGTTTTTCACACCAAAGTGTATATTTCACATTTAGCTATGTTGTACTACGTCTGCTCACTCACTCAATTTGTCCAAATCACTTTGAAGGTCATAACTCTCAATCCTATTTAGTTTCATCACCGACAAACTTTGGAGATATTGCATTTGGTTCCCTCATCCAGGTGATTTATACATGGCTTGAATAGCTGGGGCCCAAGCACCGGTACCACTAATCACTGCCAGCCACTTGGGGGGGGGGGGAGAAATCCATTATTCTCATTCTGTCACCTGTCTCTCTCAAACAATTCTCAATTCATGCTGATATATTATCCTCAACCCATGCATTTTAATTTTTACCTCGAACCCTTTTATGTGGAACCTTATCATAAGCCTTATTAAGATCCAAACATATAACATTCACTGACTGATTGTCCCCTACCTACCCTAGTACTTACATCCTCAAAACACTCCAGTAGATTTGTTAAACATTTTCCTTTCATAAAACCATGCTGTCTTTGTCCATTTCCATTAATATTTTCCATCTTCTCTTATAACATCTTTTACCACGAGTGATGTTGGCTAACTAGTCAGCAAAAATACATCCCAGTAAGGATGAAAGATTCTGAGAGGGATAAATTGACCAAAATTAAACCAGGAGAGTTAAGGAGAATATTAAGTTGAAAGGAAAAGCATAGAGGGAGGCAAGAGTTGGTAACAGCCCTGAAGACTGGGATAAATTTAAAATCCAGCAAAAGACTGTGAAGACAAAAAAGCAACCGTGATTATAAACTAGCAAGGAATATAAATACTGAAATTTTTCTGAAGAAGGGTCTCAAACCGAAACGTCAATTTCCTTGCTCCGCTGATGCTGCTTGGCCTGCAGTGTTCATCCAGCTTCACACTGTGTTATCTCTTATTACTGACAAAAGGAGTTTCTTTAAACGTAGAAAGAGAAAGGTCAAAGTTTAAAAAATAAATTTGGGAAGTGGTTGTTGGGAGGGCGGGGGAAGGAAATGGCAGACGAGTTAAACAAATATTTTGCATCAATCTTCACAGTGGAAGATACTTCAAACATTCCCCAATATCAGTACGCTTGGACAATGAAGGCCATTAGTTTAACTGCGACAATGTAACCATTGTAGCCCAAGCCAAACGTAAACATGTGCAGGAATTCCTGGGTGCATGGCTCTCAACCCATAATGCAATCAACAAACCTATAGAATTGGACACCACATACAAGCCCATACAGAACAAACCCGGAAATGACACAACTCACCATAATTGTCCAGACAGTATAAATTCAGAGTAGAGCAACATCTCACGAGGAATCAAGGGCTATGGGGAGAGTGCAGGGAAGTGGAGTTGAAATGCCCATCAGCATGATTAAATGGCGGAGTGGACTCGATGGGCCAAATGGCCTTACTTCCACTCCTCTGTCTTATGGTCTAACATTGCTTCATCGGAGGCTTCACTGATGATATTACCTAGCATAGCGACAAGGTGTGTGAATGAAAACAAGTCAGCTCGGCGAGCAAGTCAACAACTTCACCCACAACCTGAGCAACAAATTAAGTAACATCATGCAGCATGCGAATGTCTGAACGTTTTTCTTTATAATACTTTATTCATTTATGGGATGAGGTGTTGATGGACAGGCAGGATTTATTACCCATCTCCAAGTGCCCAGAGGGCAGTTAAGAATCAATCACAATAAAGTGTGGAGTCACATGTAGGCCAGACCAGGTTTCCTTTTCTGAAAGACATAGTGAACCAGATAGGTTTTTCCTGACAGTTGGCAATAGATTTACGGTCATCATTAATTCCAGATATTTATTGAATTCAAATTCCACCACCTGCCATGGTGGGATTCAAACCCAGGTCACCAGAATGTCACAGCGGTTTCTAAATTAACAATCTAGCGATGTCTCCCCTCCAATGAACATAGTGAGGTCTGCTTTTTCAGCCAGACAGATGACACTGAAAAATACCATCCTGTAGAAGCACCCCTTAGGCGATAGACTAATTTGTTTCATTTTCACAGCTTTCTTTCTGTACTATTTCTCTGGTCAAGAAAACATCTCCTACCAAGAAGTATCGTCCTGCAGAAGTATGCCTTTCATGTGAATTGATCGATGGGTGGACAAAGGAGCAATAAAGATTCTTAGTGTTACTTATTCTATTGCTTGTATCACTCTAATAACCAGCCTTATGTCAGCTCTATGCAAGCGCTTACCTGGACAAAATCTACAGTCAGGAATCAAACTGGAGGATCTCTGAAGAAACTTCATAACCAGTCTGGCTTCAAAGAGAACCTGGCCTCCTCTTGAGAGCCTACCTAGTCCTTTCCTGTCCTGAGAGGCCTGCCCCCTCCTGAAATCCCCATCCTCCTGAAGAACCACAGCCCAACCCTGAGACCTCAGCCTTCCCAAAAGTCCTGTCCTGTCCGGAAACCCTACCTAATTTTTAAAAATTCATTCATGGGATGTGTGCATTGTTATGTCCCATCCCCAATTACCCTTGAGAAGTTGGGAGTGAGCTGCTGCCTTGAAATGCTGCCATCCACTTGCTGTAGGTGGACCCACAATGCTATTAGGGAGGGAATAATGCAATTTTGACCCAGTGACAGTGAAGGATCAGCGATTACAGTTCTAAGTCAGGGCAGTGAGTGGCTTGAAGGGGAACTTGAAGGTGATGGTGTTCCCATATATTTGCTGCCATATTGTCCTTCTAGATGGAAGTGGTCCTTGTAGATGATTACACAATGCTACTACTGAGCGTTGGTGTTGAAGGGACTAAATCTTTGGTGAATTTAATGTCAATTAGGTGGGCCGATGTGGCCTGCATGGGGTAAGTTTCTCCGTCATATTGTTTTTCTTTCACATTTCCAGCATCCGCAGTATTTTGGCTTTACTTCTACTTTTCCTTCTGCCTCTGGCCAGCACAGGATATGACCAGTGTGTCCCGCCCCTGCAGCTAGCCCCGCCCCGCATGTAGCTCCACCCCTACGCCGACCCGCCCACACCAGTAGCGCCACCCCCTTGGTGCTGGCCCCGCCCCCCGCCTGTAGCCGCACCCACCAACAGCCCTGCGCCCTCCCGGTGCAAACGGAGTGGCGCCGTCATGTCCTTCATCGCCGGGCAGCCTGTCACTGCGGTTGTGGTAAGTGGGTCTGGTTTCTAGGCATTACCCCGGGTAAGACGCGCTGCTGTCAGGGTGGGTGACCGAGGTCAGTGGGAAGTCGGGGCCCGGTCACTCCGCACTTTTATCTTGGCGGTGGCTCGGGCCCGCTGTTCCTCATCCTCCAGCAGCAGTCGCGCTCTGTCGGAACTTCCACACCCTCCACTCCCATCGCATTATCCCCGTACCCTCCCCCTTCTCACCCGCCCCCGCTTCCCCCTCTGCCGCCTCTGGTCCCCTGCCCTGTCACCCCCACCAGTTACTTTTAAAAAGACCGTCTATCCCACCCAACTATCCCCTTTTTCCCTCTTGATCAATATCCACCTTGTTTGGTACAGAACTGCACTGTGGCTGTGCAGTGGCCGTGCCTACCTGGTTTATGAGCGCTGTTAAACCTTGTTCCTACCGTGAACGATTATGCACTTGTCACTGCATGGGTACATTCCTCAGTGTTGAGACAGACTATGAGGTCAGTGGGTGAGGCCTTGTTTTCTGCTTTATGACAGTGTTCAGCTTTTCTGGATGGGAAATTTGAATGTTGAAACAGACTTGTTGCAAGATGTCAGGACATTCCCATTATACCATTATACATAATTCAGGGATGACTGCATCTTTCAAGAGTGACTGAATCACTGCTCACTGCATTGTGTTTCGAATACATTGCTTCAGCATTTGGTATAACTTTAGAAGCAGTACCTTTCCCATTGCTGAGCATTAGCTTTGTGGCTGTTGTAGAGATTGACAGTTTATGAAGTGATGATCATGGTTGGATTAAGGTTGAACAAAGAACAAAGAAAATTACAGCACAGGAACAGGCCCATCGGCCCTCCAAGCCTGCGCCGATCAAGATACTCTGTCTAACCTGTCATCTATTTTCTAAGGGTCTGTGTCCATTTGCTCCCTGCCCATCCATGTCCTGTCCAAATATATCTTAAAAGACGCTAACGTATCTGCATCTACCACCTCCGCTGGCGTGTTCCAGGCACCCATCACCCTCTGTGTAAAGAACTTGCCACGCATATCTCCCTTAAACTTTCCTCCTCTCACTGAACTCATGACCCCTAGTAATTGAGTCCCCCACTCTGGGGGACAAAGCTTCTTGCTATCCACCCTGTCTATTACCCCTCATGATTTTGTAGACCTCAGTCAGGTCCCACCTCAATCTCAGTCTTTCTAATGAAAATAATCCTAATCTACTCAACCTTTCTTCATAGTTAGCACCCTCCACCCCAGGCAACATCCTGGTGAACCTCCTCTGCACCCTCTCCAAAGCATCCACATCCTTTTGATAATGTAGCAACCAGAACTGTACACGGTACTCCAAATGTGGCTGACCAAAGTCCTGTACAACTGTAACATGACTTGCCAACTCTTGTACTCAATACCCTGTCCAATGAAGGAAAGCATGCCATATGCCTTCTTGACTACCCTATTGACCTGCGTTGTCACCTTCAGGGAACAATGGACCTGAACACCAGATCTCTCTGTTCATCAATTTTCCCAAGGACTCTTCCATTTACTGATTAGTTCGCCCTTGAATTTGATCTTCCAAAATGCATCACCTCGCGTTTGCTCGGATTGAACTCCATCTGCCATTTATCTGCCCAACTCTCCAGTCTATCTATATTCTGCTGTAATCTCTGACAGTCCCCTTCACTATCTGCTACTCCACCAATCTTAGTGTCATCAGCAAACTTGCTGATCAGACCACCTACGCCTTCCTCCAGATCAGTTACATATATCACAAACAACAGTGGTCCCAGCACAGATCCCTGTGGAACACCACTGGTCACAGGTCTCCAATTTGAGAAACTCCCTTTCTACTACTACTCTGTCTCCTGTTGCCTAGCCAGTTTTTTATTCATCTAGCTAGCACACCCTGGACCCCATGTGACTTCACTTTCTCCATCAGCCTGCCATGGGGAACCTTGTCAAACGCCTTACTTAAGTCCATGTATATGACATCTACAGCCGTTCCCTCATCAATCAACTTTGTCACGTCCTCAAAAATTCTATTAAGTTGGTAAGACATGACTTTCCCTGTACAAAACCATGTTGCCTATCATTGATAAGCCCATTTTCTTCCAAATGGGAATAGATCCTATCCCTCGGTATCTTCTCCAGTAGCTTCCCTACCACTGACGTCATGCTCACTGGTCGATAATTACCTGGATAATCCTAGCTTGTTGAGTTCCCATTGTGCTGTGCATGTTTCCATCATGCAGTATAGCTCTTTTGCTGAACCAAAAAAAAAGTATTAGACTGTTTTCTTTGTTTCCATTTCATCTTGTTTGAGTGTGACTTTGAACGATTTCAAGATACTGATGCTACAGGTTCTAGACTCTCAGCAATGCAGTTGACTCTCAACTGCCCTCTGAAATGGCCTAGCAAGTCACTCAGTTGTACCAATCGCTACGAAGACTCAAAGAAATGAAACTGGACAGATCGCCTGGCATCAACCTAGGCACTGGAAAAGACAAGGGCAGAAACGGTCCTGTTGTCCCTGCAAAGTCCGTCTCACTAATATCTGGGGCTTAGTGCCAGAATTGGGAGAGCTATCTCACAGACAAGTCAAGCAACAGCCTGACATAGTCATACTCATAGAATCATACCTTACAAACAATGGCCCGGACACCACCATCACCAGCCCTGGATACGTCCTGTCTTAGCGGCAGTTTAGAGCCAACAGAGGGTGGCGGCACAGTGATAAACACTCAATAGACAATAGGTGCAGGAGTAGACCATTCGGCCCTTCAATCCAGCATCACCATTCATTATGATCATGGCTGATCATCCACAATCAGTATCCTGTTCCTGCCTTATCCCCATAACCCTTGATTCCACTATCTTTAAGAGCTCTATCCATCTCTCTTTCTTGAAAGTATCCAGAGAGTTGGCCTCCACTGCATTCTGGGGCAGAGCATTCCATATATCCACCACTCTCTGGGTGAAGAAGTTTTTCTTCAACTCTGTTCTAAATGGCTTACCCCTTATTTTTAAACTGTGTCCTCTGGTTCTGGACTCACCCATCAGCAGAAACATGCTTCCTGCCTCCAGACTGTCCAATCCCTTAATAATCTTATACGCCTCAATCAGATCCCCCCTCATCCTTCTAAACTCAAGTGTATACAAGCCCACTCGCTCCAATCTTTCAACATATGATAGTCTTGCCATTCTGGGAATTGACCTCATGAACCTACGCTGCATTCCCTCAATAGCAAGAATGCCCTTCCTCAAATTGGGAGACCAAAACTGCACACAGTACTCCAGGTACGGTCTCACCAGGAGCCTGTACAGCTGCAGAAGGACCTCTTTGCTCCTATACTCAATTCCTCTTGTTATGAAGGCCAGCATACCATTAGCTTTCTTCACTGCCTGCTGTACCTGCATGCTCGCTTTCATTGACTGATGTCCAAGAACTCCTAGATCTCGTTGTGCTTCCTCTTTACCAACTTGACTCCATTGAGATAGTAATCTGCCTTCCTGTTCTTGCCACCAAAGTGTATAACCACACATTTATCTACATTAAACTGCATCTGCCATGCATCCGTCCACTCACCTAGCCTGTCCAAGTCACCCTGTATTCTAATAACATCCTCCTCACATTTCACACTACCACACACTCGGGAGGGTGTTGCTCTGGGAGTCCTCAACGTTGACTCTGGATTCCATGAAGTCTCATGGCTTCAGGTTAAACATAGGCAAGGAAACCTCCTGCTGATTACCACATTCTGTCCTCCCTCAGCTGATGAATCAGTATTCCTCAATGTTGAACAACACTTAGAGGACACACTGAGGATGGCAAGGACACAAAATGTACTCTGGGTGGGGGATTTCAATGTCCACCACTAAGAATGGCTCGGCAGCAGTACTGCTGATCGAGCTGGTCGGGTCCGATAGGACATAGCTGCCAAACTGGGTCTGTGGCAGGTGGGAGGGAACCAACAAGAGGGGAAAAACATACTTGACCTCATCCTTACTAATCTGCCAGCTGCAGTTGCATCTGTCCATGACAGTATCGGTAAGAGTGACCATTCCACAATCCTTGTGGAGACTAAGCCCTGCCTTCACATTGAGAATCACCTCCATCGTGTTGTGTGGCACTATCACCGTGCTCAATGGGACAGACTTCGCACAGATCTAGCAACTCGAGACTGGGCATCCATGAGGCGCTGTGGGCCATCAACAGCAGCAGAACTGTACTCCCAGCAGAATCTATAACCTCATGGTCCGGCATATCCCCTATTCAACCATTACCACCAAGCCAGGGGATCAACCCTGGTTCAACGAAGAGTGCAAAGGGCATGCCAGGAGAAGCACCAGGCATACCTGAAGATGAGGTAGCAACCTGGTGAAGCCATCAAACAGCACTACTTGCACACCAAAGGGCAAAAGCAGCAAGTGGTAGACAGACCTTAGTGATCCCACAACCAATGGATCAAATCTAAGCTCTGCAGTTGTGAATGGTGGTGAACAAATAAACAACTCACTGGAGGAGGACGCGGCTCTACAAATAGCCCTGTCCTCAACGATGGAAGAGCCCAGCACATCAGTGCAAAAGATAAGGCTGAAGTATTCACAGCAATCTTCAGCCAGAAGTGCCGAATGGATGATCCATCTTGGCCTTGTCCAGTGGTCCCCAGCATTACAGATACCAGTCTTCAGCTAATTCGATTCACACATGTGAAATCAAGAAATGGTTTGAGACACTGGATACTGCAAAAGCTACAGGCCCTGACAACATTTCGGCATTACTACTGAAGACTTGTGCTCCAGAACTTGCCGCTCCCTTAACCAAGCTGATCCAGTGCAGTTACAACACTGGTATCTACCCAACAATGTGGAAAATTGCCCAAGTATGTGCTGTATGTAAAAAGCAGGACAAATCCAATGCGGCCAATTACCACTCCATCAGTGTCCTCTTGATCATCAGTAAAGTGATGGGAGGTGTCAGTAACAGTGCTATCAAGCAGCACCTGCTCAGAAATACCCTGCTCAGTGACGCCCAGTTTGGGTTCCATCAGGGCAACTCAGCTCCTGACCTCATTACAGCCTCGATTCAAACATTGATAAAAGAGCTCAGTTCCAGAGTTGAGGTGAGAGTAACAGCCCCTTGATATCAAGGCAGCATTTGACCAAGTGTGGCATCAAGGAGCCTGTGAAAAACTGGAATCAAAGGGTATCAGAGGGCAAATGATCCAGTGGTTGGAGTCATACCTGACACATAGGAAGATGGTCATGGTTGTGGGAAGTCAATCATCTCAGCTCCAGGACATCTCTGCAGGAGTTCCTCAGGGTCGTGTCTTCGGCCCAACCATCTTCAGCTGCTTCATCAATGCTTCCCTCCATCATAACAGCAGAAGTGGGGATGTTCACTGATGATTGCACACTGTTCAGCACCATTTGTGACTTCTCAGATACTGAAGCAGTCTGTATTCAAATGTGACAAGATCTGGACAATATCCAGGTTTGGGCTGACAAGTGGCGAGTGACCTTCATTGCACACAAATGCCAGGCTGTAACCATCACCAATATGAGACAATCTAACCACTGCCCCTTGACATTCAGTGGTGTTACCATCACTAAAATCCCCCACTATCAACATCCTGGAGGTTACCATTGACAGAAACTCAACTGGATTCACCACATTAAAAGGTGGCTACAAGAGTAGGCCAGAAGCTGAGAATACTACTAACTCCTCAAAGCCTGTCCACCATCTACAAGGCACAAGCCAGGAGTGTGATGGAATACTCCCCACATCCCTGGACAAGTGCAGTCCCTGCAGCACTGAAGCTTGACGCCATCCAGGACAAAGCAACCCACTTGATTGGTACTACATCTACAAGCATTCACTCTTTCCATCACTGACGCTCAGTAGCAGCAGCGATACTATCTACAAGATGCACTGTAGAAATTCACCAAAGATCCTCAGACTGCACCTTCCAAACCCACAGCCACTTCCATCTAAAGGACAAGGCCAGCAGACATATGGGAAAGCCACCAGCTCCAAGTTCCCTTCCAAGTCACTCACCATCCTGACTTGGAGATATATCGCCATTCCTTCAGTGTCGCTGGTCACAATCCTGGAATTCCCTCCCTAATCGCATTGTGGGTCAACCCATTGCAGGAGGAATGCAGTGATTCAAGAAGGCAGCTCACCACCACCTTCTCAAGGGCAACTGGGGATGGGCAAGAAATGCTGGCCAGCCAGCAACACCCACATCCCACAAAACATGAATAGCGTGCAGAGTGAGAGATGCCAATTCTGTGTACAGGACAATGTAATAAAATGTGGAGTCAGCAGAGCTTCGCATGAAATTATCCCTCAGCCTGTTGATTGGATTTTATGATAAGTGCAAGTGAAGTTATTCACATTTCCCTTTAATAAGAGTAATTCAAACAGAAACATTTGTTTTGGTGGTTATAATTTAACTGCAGAAATCAGGATGTTGCCCCAGAGTTGTTCTGCCCTCCAGAAACATCACTACATTGATACCTCACCAAAAGACTGTGTTTAAAAAGGCATGATTGTGCAAGTTAGAGTACTTTTGACAGAGAAACGTAAAATTGTCAGGCTTCTTCATTGAACAATACGAAAGCTATTCACAATGTGATATATAATTACTGTTACTTTGGCTGAGAATTAATTTATATGAACGTGGAGTCTCCAATTCTTCAGATTTGAATTAACTTTGACAATTTAGAAAAAAAAAATTGTGTTTTCTTCTTAACCTTTTCTTTCCTTCTGTTTTGCCTCCTGTACACATTTGACATTGAAATTTGCACCTAACCCTTTCAGTATCAGGTGCTATCTTTCAGCAGAGATAATAAACTGAGGTCCCTGTGCCTTCTCAGTTTGGGAAAGATCCAGCTGCACTAGATTGAAGAAGCATGCTCCTTGGTGTCCTTAATTTCTTAATTGCAACAAGACAAAGGTCTGCTCATTATCACATTGCTATTTTGTGGGAGCGTGCTAAATATGAATTGACTGCTATGTTTCCTACATAACAACAGTAGCTCAGTGTAGGAGTACTTTAACTTTAAAGTACTTTGGGACATCCTGAGATGGAGGAAGGTGCTAGAGAAATGCAAGTCCCCACTCCTGTTTCGTTTCCCCGTGATTTAATAAGGATTCTTTGGATGAGATGATTGAGACTTGCCACTTGTTATCCTGTTTGCTCAGTCCTCAGATTCTCTGTAGCAGGTACTTTTTGCTACTGACAGCTAAATCTGGTACATTGTCTGAACTTAGTGCCAGTAGTTTCAGTGTCTAGATGCCCAGGATGAATGGTCCAGCTTGCTGTTTAGAACAAAGTGCCCCCATGCCTCATACGCAAGAGATAACAAGGTGTAGAGCTGGAGGAACACAGCAGGCCAAGCAGCATCAGAGGAGCAGGAAGGCTTCCTGCTCCTCTGATGCTGCGTGGCCTGCTGTGTTCATCCAGCTCTACACCTTGTTATCTCAGATCCTGCAGCATCTGCAGCTCCTACTGCCTCTGAAACAATTTTAACCGCCTCCACAGGAGTTATTTTGAATAAATGAATGAGAAGAGGCGAAAAATTGCATATTTATTATCTAAAATATTTAAATAGCAATTGATTGCAGAATTCTGGGTGTCCTGGTCCATGAATCAAAAAATGTTAGTCTGAAGGTAGAGCACGTGATTAGGAATGTTTTATGTATTTCAAGGAGAAGGAACAAAAATGTAGGGAAGTTGAGCTACAATTGTACAGTGAGACCAAGTGTGCAATTTTGGTCTCCTTGTTTAAGAAATTGTGCAATTGCTTTAGAAGCAATTCTAATTCCTGGGATGAAGATGTTTTATGAAGACAGTTTGGACCTGTGTTCATTAGAGTTTAGAAGAATGAGAGATATCTTATTGAAACATATAAAATCCAAGAGGACTTCTCAGCACGGATGCTAAAGGAAGGATTCCTATTGTGGGAATGACTAGACTGTTTAAAAATCAAGATATCAAGAATCAAGATCATTTAAGATAGAGATAAGAATGTTTGCCCCCCCCCCCCCCCCCCCCCCCCCCCGCAACCGAGGGTCCTTGGTATATGCAATTCTCTTCCATAGGCAGTATGGAGGTTCAAGTCTTTGAACATTCTTCAGGTAGAATTCGATAGATTCTTAATGAACATTGCCTCAAAGAGTAGCGGAGTAGACAGGCGAATGGAGTTAAGGCCACAATCAGATCAGTCATCAAATGGTGGAGCAGGACCAAATGGCTTGCACCTGATTCACGTATTTGTGTCTATGATCTTTGATGTTTGAAATTCATGAAAGAAGCATTAAGTAAGTGGATCTTAAAGCGGCCTGCCTGTGATTGTTAAGGTAACCAAGGGATTGATATTGTTTCTCCAGTTGCTCACTGTGGGGGTCAATTCAAAATGATGGAATTAGGGAAAAATTAGACACAAGGAGTTGTTTTTGCAGAACTAGGTAAACCCATTGAGGTGGTTAATATAAATGAAATTGAAGCAGTGTAAAGTGGGATGGCAAAGAGGCTTTAGTTTTACAGCACTGAAAAAAATTTTTTGGCCCATTTTATCTAGAGCATAGAACATTACAGCACAGTACAGGCCCTTCGGCCCTCGATGTTGTGCCGACCTGTCATACCGATCTGAAGCCCATCTAGGTCAGTCATCAAGCACCTATCTACTCTTGCTCCATTTTCCAGCGCTTTGCTCAAAGATTTGTGTGCAGTGATGCTTTAAGTGAACACGTAAGTACTTCCCTTACTTCAAATAATCATGAGTAGCTGAGAGGGGAGGCTGAAGTCTATCAGAAGATGACAGGTTTTTTTTTCCCATTCTACAAATGGCCAATGTTCTTTAGTACAGGTGTTCACAGAATCTCTCACTCTGATTCTTTGTTTCAGCAACGTATTGAAATCCATAAACTGCGTCATGGTGATAATCTGATCCTGGGATTCAGTATTGGAGGTGGAATCGACCAGGACCCAACACAGAACCCTTACTCAGCGGACAAAACAGACAAGGTGGGAATGAGCGAATTCAAATTCTGTGAGGCTTACCAGCAGGAAATAACTTAGTGAATGCATGTTAATAACCATAAAACAGTTTCAACCACCTCTAGGTAATGTGTATTCAAGAACAATGTAAAGGCATTACAGAAGATGCAGAAAAAATTCAAAAGAATTGTTCTAGGGATGAGGAACTTCATGTAGGTTGATTGGAAAATGTGGGTCAAGTGTCCATGAGGAAGAAAAGATTACGAAGAGATTTGACAGAAGTAAATCAATCATGAGAGGTAAAGACCAGTTAGCTAGGAAAAGTCTCATTAGCAAAAGATCGAGAACAAGATGGTACAGGCTTGAGGTAATTTGACAAAAGAAATAGTGAAGATATGAATCAAAGCTTTTTCACGTGGTGAATGGGCAAAATCTGGAATGCTTTGTCCGTGTGATGGAAGGATGGTTAGTTGGAGCTTTAAAGAGATAATTTGGTTATTATCCGAAAAGGAACATTGGAAGAAGGTGGGAGAATGACACTAAATAGAGAGCTGATGCAGACGTGAAAGGCTGAATGGCCTCCTGTGCTGTAACTGTTCTGTGGTTCCTGCTTGAACCTAACGGAAGGAGCTACCTATCAGGTGGGCAGAATTTAGGGTGGCAGAATGCTTGAACCCAGAACTCTGGTTAGAATATAACCACAAGAGCACAAGATATGAGTAGACTGCAGTCTTTCGTGCCTGCTGTTCCATTCAATCTAATTGTGGCTGATGTTGGGCTTCAACTTAATTTTCCTGCCTGTTCCTATTTTCCCTTGATTTCCTGAGATATCAAAAAATCTATCTCACCCTGAAATATACTCAACAAAGCATTAAAAAAATGAGGTAGAGAATTCCAAAGATTCATAATTGTATAAATTAAGATAATTCTCATCTCAGCCCCAAACAGTGAGACAGCCCTTGCATGGACTCTGTTAAGTACATTGTACATTTCATTGAAGTCCCCTCTTTCTTCTAAACTTGAGAAAATATCGATGTAACTAATTTTTCTTTCCACATGGCAACTTTTCTTATTTGTTCATGGGATGAGGCCATTACTAGGTTGACCAGCATTTATTACTCATCCCAGATGGCAGTTAAGAGTCAACCACATGTGGGTCTCCAGGACATGAGTTTCTTTCCCTAAGTGATATTAGTGAACCGGATAGATTTTTCTGACAACTGACAATGGATTCATAGTCATCATTAGACTGTTAATTCCAGCTTTTTTTTAAAGTGAACTCAAATTCCACCATCTGCCATGATTGGATTCGAACCCAAGTCTCCAGAACATTACTTGGGTCTCTAGATTGACAGTTCAGTGATAATACCACTTTGTTGTCACCTCCCCCGACATCGCAGTGACTAATTAATGAAACTTTGCTGAACCAACCTTCCTTAAATGTGGAGGTCAAACTGCTCATTACACCAGATGGGTTTTCAGCAAAACCCCTTACAATTGTAGCGAGGTTTCCATATTCCTGTTGTCCAGTCCCATCACAGGCCATGTTGTACCTTTTATGCTGACTTCCTTTATTCTATGTAGGAGTATGCGCAGGTCCCTCTGCACAACAACATTTATGTTTCACACTAAAGAATCAAAATGAGATTTTTTTTTACTATTTGAAATGAATAATCTTTTGCTGTCCAATATTGTACTCCATCTACCACTTTGTTGCACACACATTCATTTTGTCTCTATCTCTTTATAGCCTCTGTGCCCTCCTTACAACTCCCGTACCTGTCACCTCTGCTGTTACACCACTGAGAAGTCCAAAGTTTTTAAAACAAATTTTACTCGCTCAGGATGAATATTGTTGGCTGGGCCAGCATTTGATGTTTATTCCTAGTTGCCTTGGAAAAGTAGCAGTGAACTGCTTTCTAAAACTGCTTCACTTCATGTGGTGTAGGATACCCAGGTACTGTTAGAAAAGCAGTTCTAGAATTTTGACTCAGTAACACAGAAGGAACCTGGCATTGTTGAGCTTCTTGAGGAACTATATTCATCTGGACAAATGGGGAGAATTCCATCACACTGCTGACTTCTGCCTTGTAGATAGTGCATAGGCTCTGTAAGCTCGGGGGCGGCGGGGGTGAGTTACTGCAGGATTTCTTGCCTTTGACCTGCTCCTGTAGCAACTATTTATTTGACTGATCCTCTTCAGTTTCTAATAAATGGTAAAGCCTAGCATGTTAATCATGGAGGAGTCAGAATTGTGATATTATTGAATATCAAGGAGTGACAGTTAGATTCTCTGGTGATGGTCATTGCTCAAATGTGTTATGAATATTGCTTGCCACTTACCAGCCAAAGCTTGAATGTTGCAAGTGAGTATGCACATGAATACGGAGTGCTTCAGTATCTGAGAAGTCAAAATGATGCTGAAAATTGCATAGTCATCAGTGAACGTGCCTATTTTTGACCTCGTGACTGAGTGAAAGTTGTTGAAGCAGCTGCAAGATGGTTGGGCCTAGGACACTGTCCTGAGGAACCCTTGCAGTGGAACAATGAGTTGATTTGTTTGAAGACTGATATTTATGATGCTGATGACAACCACAGGAGGCCATAATGGCTCATCCAGTCAGCACTTCTGGCTGAAGATGGCTGCAAATACTTCAGCCTTCTTTTGCACTGATGTGCTGGCTTCCTTATCACCAAGGATAAGTATATTTTTCCATCACCATTCACAGCTTGATGCAGCAGAACTGCAGAGATTAGCTATGATCCTTTCAATGTGGGACTGCTTAGTTTGTTATACACAGCTGCTTTTAATTTGCATCCAAGTAGCCCTGTATTGTAGCTTCATATGACACCTCATATTTAGGTTTGCCTGGTGTCAGTCCCGGCATAACTACCTGCGAACCTACTGATCGTATCTCCTGCTTTCATGTCTAGTTCATTAATGTACTCAACAAATGGCATGGGACCCAGCACTAAACCCTGTGGTATGCCACTGAATATAGGCTTCTGTCACAAAAAAGCCTTTTGACTGTCATTCTCTGCTACCTGCTAGTAATGCCCCTTGTGCATTACTGACCCTTCGGTCCAACTTGCCCATGCTGACCACTTTTCTAAACTAAACACATACAATTTGCCTGCATTTGGTCCATAGCCCAAGCTAAACCTTTCCTCATCATTTACCTATCCAAATGTCTTTGAAATATTGTAAACTGTACCTGCTTCTACTACATCCTGTGGAAGCTCAAACACTCTTCTGCTCCTCCTGATCACCATTGGTATCTTGAGGAGTTTACAGCATGACATTGAGAGAGTTTAGCTGTGTTGTGAATGTACACTGACTATCATGTGGAACTCAAACTCTGAGCCTCTAGGTTAAAGGGTAGGAACACTACCCACTGGACTACAAGACCTCCTAGGGTTTGAGGTTAGTCTCTCACCGGAAAGACAGCATTTCTGACGATGTGGCACACCCTCGGTGCTGCAATGGGTCTCTTTTTTTTTTGAACTTGAACCCACAGCTGTCTGGTGGTTGCAGTTGAATAGGTTGAGATCAGCCATTTGAAGGCTCAACTAAGAATTAATCATACATAGGCAATATTGCTCCCCTTGGGACCCTGAGTGGACTAGTTGATTTTAATGACAATTTGACAGTTTTGAACTGACATTCTCTGAATTGGTCTACTAATATAAACGTTGCTCCATTTGTGATCTCAACTGCAAGTTTGTAACTTGATATGCTTACAAAGACTAAATTAATTTCAGCCTTCAATATAGTTGAGATTGCCTCTTTTTTTCACCACTACCCCTCCAAACCCCTCTCTTCCAATTCTGTCTGCTTCTGCCTATTCAATAACTCTGCCTCCTGAGACACAGTTCCAAAGTCAAATAATCCTAAAGAAAAAGTCCCCTGATTTCTGTGCCAAAAATGTGATCTCTAATTTTAAAGCACTGCTCCCTAGTTCTAGATCTGATGTTATTGGGACAGGAAGGTTTGAGATATAAGCAGAAGCTGAATAGGCTGGAAATTTTTTATCCCTTGAGTGTAGATGGTTGAGAGGTGACCTTATAGAGGTTATAGGATCATGAGGGGCATAGATAAGGTGAAAAGCAAAGGTCTTTTCCCTAGGGTTGAGGAGTTCAAAACTAGAGGGCATTGGCATGGGTGACAGGGGAAAGCTTTAGAAGATATCTTAAAGGAAATTTTTTTTTACACATTATCTAATAGGGTTTTTACACATTAGCTTAAAAAGTTTTCTTGAATACGTTTTAAGAATTCCACCCCCTCTAATCCTTTCATAGAGTCATAAAGATATACAGCACAGAAACAGACCCTTTGGTCCAACTTGTCCATGTCAACCAGACATCCCAAATAAATCTAGTCACATTTACCGGCATTTGGCCCATATCCCTCTAAACCCTTCGAATTCATACACCTTTCCAAATGCCTTTTAAATGTTGTAATTGTACCAGCCTCCACCACTTCCTCTGGCAGCTCATTCCATACATGCACCACCCTCTGCATGAAAAAGTAGTCCCTTAGATCCCTTTTAAATCTTTCCCCTTGCACCTTAAACCTATGCTGTCTAGTTTTGGACTCTTTCCCCCCCCCCCAAAGGAAAAGACCTTCTGCATTTACACTATTCATGCCCTTCAGGATTTTATAAACCCCTGTAAGGTCACCCCTCAGTCTCCAATGCTCCAGAGAAAATAGCCCCAGTCTATTCCGCCTCTCCCTATAGCTCAAAACCACCAACCCTTGCTACATCCTTGTGGATCTTTTCTGAACCCTTTCAAGTTTAACAACATCCTTGCTATAGCAAGCAGACCAGAATTGCACGCAGAATTCCAACAGTGGCCTAACTAATGTCCTATATAGTCGTAATATGACCTTCCTATTCCTAAACTCAATGTACTGACTGATAAAGACAAGCATGCCAGATGCCTTCACTATCCAATCTTACCTGCAACTCCACTTTAAAGGAGCTATTTCACACTATACCAATTTATATTAAGGAAGTACAAATCCTTTACTATTATTACCCTACTTTTACACTTCTGCGATTTTTTTTTGCCTACATATCTGTCTTTCTGTTTCTCCCTATTTAGGAACCTATAGTATAACCCCAGCAAGGGTTTTAATTTGCCTCAGTTGGAGGAATTGGCCTCATTTAAGGCATTATCTAAGAGATCATTGCCCCTTGTTGCAATAATTGACTTATTTATCTATATTGTGACTCCACCTCCCGTTTTCCATTTCTTTCCCCATTTCTGTACGGACATTGTCCCGTTCCAGTTCAAGCATAACCCATTTCATTGACATCCTACTTTCCCCAGAAATGACTGAGTGATCTGCAGCCTAAAGCCCTGCATTGCACCAGTGCTTCAGCTTAGTGTAAATTTTGTTCTATCCACCTATTCCTATACTCACTGACCCTTCAATTTGAAAGTATGTTCCCACCATAGGGAGGTTGGATGCTACCGTTAAAAATAGCTGCTGTGATCCAACTGCACACGCTCAGTTGCACCCTTTATTTTAATCCTCGAGGTTAGTGGTCACTGTAGCTGACAGAAAACATAACAGAAAGCTGTAGCAATATACATAATACATTTGATTGAAAGTATTTGGATTTTCCAATATTAAGGTTGCAGTGTGCTGCCTGTTTAGAAATGCATTGTTCTGTCAACCAGCAAAACCCTGAGCAATATGAGGACTTTCTTTATGGATCCTACCGGCAATGAGCAGTGATTCAAGTTCACTAGATTTGTTATGACAGTAGAAGTACGTCAAACCTCAGATGAGGCGAGATAACAAGGGTCTAGGCCCGAAACGTCAGCTTTCCTGCTCCTAAGATGCTGCTTGGCCTGCTGTGTTCATCCAGCTCCACACCTTGTTACCTCGGATTCTCCAGCATCTGCAGTTCCAATTATCTCAGATGAAGTGACTTATAGAACAGTACAGCACAGAACAGGCCCTTCAGCCCACAATGTTGTGCTGACCATTGATCCTCATGTATGCACCCTCAAATTTCTGTGACCATATGCATGTCCAGCAGTCTCTTAAATGACCCCAATGACCTGCATCCACAACTGCTGCTGGCAACGCATTCCATGCTCTCACAACTCTCTGCGTAAAGAACCTGCCTCTGACATCCCCTCTATACTTTCCTCCAACCAGCTTAAAACTATGACCCCTCGTGCTAGCCATTTCTGCCCTGGGAAATAGTCTCTGGCTATCAACTCTATCTATGCCTCTCATTATCTTGTATACCTCAATGAGGTCCCCTCTCCTCCTCCTCTAAACTTGAAGCAAAGCATTGTTTCAAATGCCACTTGTACACACAGTGCTCCACCTTGTGGTGGCATTGGTCACACAAACAGTGTCCCTTCCTGAAACGCCTTCAGTGCACGTATATCCTTCCTTAAATGAGGAGACCAAAACTGTACGCAGTTCTCTAGGTGTGGCCTCAAACATCTTTGCTTTTATGCTCCTCCAGACTTGCAATAAAGGCCACCATCCCGTTTGCTTTCCTAATTACTTACTGTATCTGGGTGCTACATTTTTATGTCTCATGTACAAAGTCACCTCCCTCTGACTGTACCACAACATTCTGCAATCTCTCTTCAATTAAGTAATCTGTTTTTTCTCTTCTCATGACCAAAGGCAATGTGCTCACATTTTCCCACATTAATATTCCAGCAATCTTTTGTTCATTTAAGCTATCCTTTTGCAGACTCTTTGTATCCTCCTCCCAACTTGCTTTACTGTACATCTTTGTATCACCTGAAGATTTGTTACAATAGTTAGTCCCTCAACCAAGCCATTAATACATGCTGTAAATATTTAAGGTTCCAGCACAATCCAATTTCTGTTGCCATTTTGAAAATGACACATTTATCCCAACTGTTTCCCCTCAGTTAGCCAATCTGCTCCCCATGTTAATATATTGCCACAATGCTATGAATTCTTATCTTCTACTGTCCCCTATCATCTTATCTTGCTGTGTGGACCATGGAGAGAATTTAATGCTTTCCATTCATTGTAGATATTAGGAGTCAAATCCATTAAGTGGTAGGAAAAATATCCTCCTTCCAGTTAATGAAATGGATCTGAACGATTTCAATCCCCTGCTAAATTTCTTTAAGGTTGGTTGCTGTAGTAATAATGTGATTTTCAAACTGATGATATATCAGATTGTCAATGCTGCAGTGTGGTATTAAATAATCTGCTTGCTCATTTCTCTTTGACCTGGTGAAGTTGTGGAGTATTTGATAGGAATGTTCAGATGAGAACTGGATAAATACTCAAAAGTGAGCAAAATTAATAAATATGTTAAAGTGTAGGGAGTTGACTAATTAGATCCCTGTTGTCTTATGTTTAGTGATTGGTTTGTTTAAATGATTATAGTTTCTGTATTCTGGTTAAACTATCAGAACCAACAGTACTTCTCTGTTTGTATTTACAGGGTATATATGTAACAAGAGTCTCAGAAGGAGGACCAGCGGAAGTAGCAGGTCTCCAGATTGGAGACAAGATAATGCAGGTCAGGTTTGTAGTGTTACTGTGTGCAAAGCAACATGTGCTGAGCCATTTATCATCCATTAAACACTTATGTCCATTAACTGACGAAGATCATAGATTCTCTACAGTGTGGAAACAGGCCATTCAACCCTTTGAGACCACACCAACCCTCTGAAGAGCATCCCAACCAGTTCCAGCCATCTAATCTATCCCTGGAACCCTGCAGGCTAATCCACCTAGTCTACACTTCCCTGGACACAATGGTCAATTTAGCGTAGCCAATCAACCTAACCTGCACGTCTTTAGACTGTTGGAGGAAACTGAAGCACCCAGAGGAAACTCGCACAGACGTATGGAGACTCCCCACAGTGGCCTGAGGGTGAAATCAAATCCAAGTCCCTGATGCTTTGAGGCAGCAGTGCTAACCACTGAGCCACCGTGCTGCCCAAGATTGCTGAGGCAATGCCCCTTATAATTTCTAACTCACCTTCACATTGTAACCTTCCCTAGTTGCATTTAGAGAGGAATAGGGGGAGAATCAGTTTCTTAGGTGGGCTTTTAGACCTCTCAACCTTGCTGGACCTTAATACTATCAATGAAAGAAATCCTCACATTAGGCTTGAGAGGACAGGCCTGTAATACCATGAAATCTGTCAGGTTGAGAGTCAACTGCCAACATGGTTTCTGGATGACAGCCTCCTCATAGCTTAATGGTCAGCTTAGTTAGGTTAATCCCGAGACAAAGTGTCAAGGTTGAACATGGTCAGTGCAGAACACTGTTGGTTTAACACTTCAGGGAGATTACTGCAATTTCTGTAAAGAGTTTGCACCTGAGGAATATGTAAACAAAAGGCCATTCAATACCTCAAAAGCTGTTCTGCTATTTCAGTGAGACCATGATTGATTGGTTTCTATCTCTGTTTGCCTGCTTTAGATTCACGTCCATTCAGACCTTGCTGTTGACTCATTGCATTGATCTCAGATTTACAACTGAGTTAACATCTGCTTTTTATGGGAGAGTTCCATACTTTGTGTGAAGACATTTTTTCTCTATCTTCTCTTCTGAATGGTCCAGCTCTGATTTTATTGGTTAAGACTCTTTGACCTCTGCGCAGTTTACTTAGCGGATTGACATATCTGTTGGTTTGAAGCTGCCTTTGGAAGATGAGATCTCACAGCCTGTTATGTGGAATAGAAAACTGAAGTACAGGCTGGAAGGTACTCTGTTCACTTCTTAGGCCTTGATACATTTTCTTGGTTTTTGGGCAGGCAAGGATGCATTCCGGTTCATTGAGAACACAAGGTCCCATCAGAATGGGACTGGAGTCAGTGATATTGAATATTTGAAATATGTGGTGAGAAACCTCAAAGCTGTAAAGAGAATCCATTGCAGGCAGCTTGTCTTGTTTAACATTGAACAAATGGGAGTGTAATGGGCTCAGTTTTGAACCACACACCTGATATCGGTTCCTTTTGCAGGTGAATGGTTGGGATATGACGATGGTAACACATGACCAGGCCCGGAAACGTCTCACTAAGAAGAATGAAGATGTTGTTCGGCTTCTGGTAACTCGTAAATCTCTGCAGCAGGCGATCCGCCAGTCACTGCAGTGATCAAGCTCTCACTGAGACTAGTACCCTCCTTGAATATCACATTTTAAAGAGAAATTATCCTGCCATTAAAGGCCATTTAATATTGCTGCACAGCATTATACAGACCATAGCCAGTCAGCATTCATCACTAGTAGACAAGCAAAGGCACTTGCTATTTAAGTATATAGATAACAACCTGGATGTATATTGCACTGAGAATGACATGACATTCTCTGGTGGAATGTACAAACTAGTACTGATAATATCAATTTTACAGCATTATCATTGGGACCATTACCCAAAGTCAAGGACTCTGGCACATTTAATACTAGAACCTCAAGCTTGTTAGACAAGTATTTGACATGTTCTTTTCACATTCCTCTGTTCAAGTGCAGACTTTAAACTATTTTAATTTGTTTTAAATCTGCATCCAAATGCCAGAGTTCTGTGAAAGATATTGCTGGTATTCTTGAGTGCTTTTCAATGGCCAAGATGCACCAGAAATGGCTGCTCACATCCTTTCCTATCGGCACTGAGCAACTTAATGGATAGTTGTTGTTTAAAAAATGACTTCAATGTATTAGGCACTGTGTGAAAATAAGCAGAGGTATACTTTGGTTTTATCTGTTCACACTATAGCTTCATCTGTCGCAAGTACCAATGAATTGATGCTGCACAATACAAGGATTGCCCTGGGGCTCACTAATCATGGGTGAGATGCTGTTTTGGTGGAAGAAACAATTAATTTAAAAACCAATTTGTACCAAAACAATCTACATCCTTTCTGCTATAAATTCTGAACCTATGTAGACATTTAGAAGTTAAAGATTTGTCTGAAGTCATTTTTCAAAATGTACTTTTTTTTACAGCTTTATATTGAATAATCTTTTCTAATATTTTAAACACAACCTTGTGCCTTCACACACTTAGCTGCACAGTACTAATCTCGAAATGTAAAGTATAACCACAAGTGTAATGTACTTGCAAAAGGAACCGGTGCTAGATTGTTATTTCTGCGCTTTTCTTCTCATGTTGCTGTATATGGTGTAGCTTTCATTTATAATCCATGGTCATCACTAAGTAACTATCCAAGGCTCTCCAAAGTGCCTTCATTCCCAATTATTGCAAATAGCCAGCCAAAAACCCAAAACACACAGAAGGAAAGGATTTCACTGCTGTGTCTGCTGCACAAACATGCATTTAATTTCCTTCCTTTGCCTACAATTATTGGGACCTCTCACATGTATAAAAATGAAACCAAACCTTGTGTGCATAGTTATCTGATTACCTCTTAGCCAGTTGTAAGAGTGCGTGGCTGCCTGTTGTCGCTGGAACACAAGTGAAATTACCAACGGGTGGTTTCTGAAACAAACTGAGGGCTCTGGATTCTAACGTTCTCCTCTCAAAGTTCTATTTGTTTCTCATCATATGTTTTACTCCATTTCTCATGGTATTGCGCAGTGAGAGCTAACACTCACCAAGCAATAACTGTGTTCAGAATGCATACAGAAACTGCATGCTTCATCTAGGCTCCTCACAGCATTAACTTTTTAATTGTATAGTTTACTAGACATTTTGAACCATTTCCTGACTTTTTAAAAAATTGATAAATGACTACAAAATGTAAGGTGTGTAAAAGATGCATAGAGACTGCCGGGTTCATGTTTATAAATCCTGTGGATCATGAAATGCTTTCATAATTTCATGACTGAGACTCTTTAATAATTGGGTTAAATTGTTATGAATAAATCTGGAGTGTATGAAATGCAATTATTCATTGTACAAAATAGCCTTTCACCATTCAACTGCTTTCAATAAAAAATACTTGAGTTATTAAATGGGATCTTGTGTCTTGTTTGTACAGAATCCAGTGCCTCAAGAGGAGGTGACACCACCTGGTTTGACCCATTACCTGTCTTTAGCAGCACAGCTGGACTTGTCAACTGCTGCTGCTAATTCTGCGACTGTCAGCATCCTCTTCCTGGTTCAGTTAGTTCAACATGTTCCCCATTCACATCTCAGCCTGCTATAGCCTTGACTTTTTGACCAGTTTTTACTAGAAGGGAGTTGGAAAAAATAGCTTTTAATTCTTTTAATATATACTTATAGAGTTTGAAAGTGGTTCATATGTTAAATCCAGCAAGAAAGCCCACACGTGTGGGCTATTTGTGAATATAAATTGGACTAATCTCACTGAGTGATTCTGAATATATCTGTCGTTGTGTATATTGGAATAAAACAGCATAATGATTCAAATCAAGCGTTAACGTGGGCCACCTTATGAAAAGATTAATGACATGGTCAGGTCAGAAGCAAGACCATTGAACCCAATCAGTCCATCCTGGCATTTATTTGCTCCATTTGATTCTTTCATCATGTAAATCTATTATTGTAAGTATCTATTCCTTCTCTGTTTGCTTGTATGGTCTCCCCTTAAATGTATCTATACTAATTCATTCAACCTCTCTTTGTGATAACTAGTTCTACACTCTCACCAATGTTTCTTCTGAATTTTCTTAGTGACTATCTTTTGTATTGGTAGTTTTGTTCTTTTCCATATGGAAAGATTCTCTCCATAGCCATTCCATCAAAATCTGTCAGAGTTCTAAATCCTTCTATTAGGTCGTGTCTAAGCCTTGTGTTCAGGGGAAAGAGACCCAGCCTATCAGTCTTTTCCCCGATCTGTATACACATGCCTTTCTGCATGATCCCTGTAGTTTACTTCCACATCTCTTCCAATGCCTCTATCATCACTTCTTTTTAACCAGTGATTAGAACTGCACTCTCAACTCTGTAGTCTAACTTTTAATTCTGTTCCTCTTGAGGTAAAGCCCTGTACTTGTGTTTTTTTTAATGGCCCTACTCAGCTGTGGACCAGTTTTGAGACTGATGTACTTGTTTTCCAACTAAGACTTTCACTTTCAAAATAATGTGACCTCTTATTCATTCTACAAAACTCACTACCTCGCATTTATTTGTGTTGGACTTCATTTGTCAATTATTTGCCCTTTTATTAATGTGTTCCTGTTGCAGTCCTCCTCAAAATTGACTGCTGTCCCAATTTGGTGTCATCTGATAATTTATAAATGGTTTTCTGATTCTAAAGTCTAATGGTTAATTTAAGTTGTGAATAGCAGTGGTCCCAGCATTGATCCTGATGGAACACCAGTTCCCACTTACTGCCACTCTAAATAACTTTTCCTTACTCAAATGTGTTGCTTTCTTGAAACAAGCCAGCAATCTATTGTCACTTGTCTCCTGATCCACATTCTCTGATATTTATTTGTTTGTCATGGGGCACCTAACCAAAGTTCTTTTGAAAATCCAGATAAATTACATCTATTGCATTACCATTATCAACTGTATTACCATTCAGGAAGATTCACCAAGGCTTGTATGTCAAAATCTTCCCTTTTGAAATTCAGGGCGGACTATTTAATAAGAACTTCTCATTGTTGATGTTCTTTTCATTTATTTAGTGAGAGTTCTATTGTACTTCAACATCACTGATGCTAATCTGAAGGGTCTGTAACTTTTTAGATATGTTCTGCCCCTTTCTCAAATATAGGCATGAAATCAGCTATTGTTCTGGCACTGCATCTGTTTTTGGAATTAATTTTGTCAGAGTGGCAATATCTCTGCAATGTTCTCTGAACATTCCATGAAAAATATACGGATACGATCCATTTAGATCAGGAACTTTTAGTTTGTTTACTTTTATTTAATGCATTCTTTGGTCATGTCTTTGTCGTTATCTGTGATATCATCCTCTTGATCCTTAATGGTCACAATATCCATCACAACCTTTTCTTTAAAATGCTGATTAAACCTGTAAAAAAAGTTTAACTGTTTTCCTATATATTCCTTGATAATTTAAGTTCAAGATTCAACTTTGTTTCCTAATTTTTTTTGGACTATCTTCTAATCTCCTCGTACACTCTTATCCTATACTTTGTCAAAATATTTAATGGAATAACCCCCTGATGTTTAATGGAGTCTCACTGGTGTCTAGAATCATTGCTTTTAGAAGATTATATTTTCTACTACATTATTAAGCACTATTTATATGTTTCCCATTGTATTCTCTGTTGTAAATGCATCAGTGAAAGAGACACAGAATTCACTTGAGGTTATCAGGGGACTCTTAGATTCCACGATTATATGGGTGAATGTACATACGAATGTAGGAAATAGCAACAGGATTAGGCCTATCGACCACACCAGCCATTTACTACGATCGTGGCTGATCTTATTGTGTCCTTCAGCTCACTTTCCACCCTGCCTCGCAATTTTGATTCCCTTGTAGACCAAAATCTATCTGACTCAGTCTCAAATATATTGACTGACTGAGCCTCCAATCATTTGAGGACAAGAGAATTGAAATATTAATGATCCCTTTTGGGGGGGGGGGGGGGAAGAAAAAAAAACCTTCTGAACTCTGTTTTAAACTTAAAATTCCGCTTCTCAATGTTAGATTGGGTTCCACCTAACCCAATTTTGTTGTAACTTGGCTCTCATTAAAGAAAATTCACGGACCACTGATAGGGAGCTGACTCGACTCAAGCCAAGATGCTATCTTTCCAGATTCATAGCCCATCAAATCGCACATTTTTTGCCCCTCCTGTAAAGATGAGGCTAGAGTGGAGCCTGCAATCAAGCTTATCTCCATGTTAAGTTGAAAGTTATACCAGAGAATAAGGAATGAAAGTGATGAACAGTGCTTGGCCCTTTGTCAGCATTGATAGCCCTTGAAAGATTAAGAAGGGTAGGGTCGTTCAGCCCATCTCAGTTCATTTTCTTTTACTCAAACCTCTACTTCACTCCTTTAGTGTTATTAAACATTTATTGTCAGCAGTTTAAATCCCTGTTGGGGTGACTTTTTAAAGGTACGTTTTCTGTTTCTTGATAATTGAGTCTAGTGCGCTGTAAATTTGCTAGAGTTGGAAATTCCGTCTTGTCTCATTAGAAAGTCTACCAGCATATATAGTATTTAATACAACAATTCATTAAGCAAATGCTCTTTACCATGCAGAAAGTTCATTCTACAAATTATCAAATATGAAAAATATCTAGAATTGAGAAACTGGACATGTGCCCATAATCATGGAGACTGAAGCAGTTCTGGTAATTCAGACTCTGCGCATCTTTCAGAAAATAACACCGACCTTGACACAGTAACCGATCCAGCCTTCAACCATGCTGTATTGATGTATTGGAAGATTCTGCAACTGGTGCTTGGATTGCCCAATACAATTCAAATTGAAGCAATATCAATTGAAAAGGCTTTCTAGGGGACAGCTGTCCGCCTCAAGATGAGCTTTCCAGAAACTGCCTTCCACCAATTACAGTGGGGGATCAGTAGACCACATTCGCTCAGCCCAAGTTTTACCAGGCTGAACCTTGAAGTGAAATATTCCCCAAATGTGGGTTGACACAATGGTTAGATGTAGTAACAGCAAATTCTGTTTGTAGTGCACCATTAATATATTAAAACATTCCATGGCTCTTTGCAGGAGTGATGATCAACTCAGATTTGACACCGAGCCTCATGTTATGTTAATTAGGGCAGATGACCAAAAGGTAAGGTATCGTGGCTATAGGCCACCGGTTGAGAGACTGTCCCTGGGCAAACAATTTCTTCAGAAGGGTTCCATAAGACCATAAGACATAGGAGTGGAAGTGAGGCCATTCGGCCTGTCAAGTCCACTCTGCCATTTAATCATGGCTGATGGACATTTCAACTCCACTTCCCTGCACTCTCCCCAGTCCCAGGTGAATGATTGAAGACTCAACTGGAAGCAGCCATGTCCTTGTTTACTGCTGCTATCCTGTGGTAAAAGAATGAAGTGGTTGGGCTTGTATGAAGGTAAATTTGGATTGATGAGATCATATGATTTAAGAGCAGGAGTAGGCCATTTAACTCCTCTTGACCAGTTCACCATTCAATAAGATCACTGTTGATCTGATTGATGATTCAATCCCACATTTCCGCCCATCCCTGATACTTTGACTCCCATACAAGTCAAGACTAATCTTCCTCAGCCTTCAAAAGTATTTAGTGAAAGCATTACCATTGCCCTTTGGGGAAGAAAGTTCCACAGATACATGACTCTCAGAGAGAAAAAATGATTCTTCTCATCTCTGTCTTATTTGGAAGATCCATAACCGTTAACTTGTGTCCCCTCGATCTAGCCCTAGGGAGGGATACAATTTCCTGTTTTTAACTAGTGCAAGTGGCAGTCTTACAAAAAGATGTTCATTTAAGCAGAAATGGCACTCTGATCTAGTTTAAGTTCTGTTAACCCACAAACATGCGTGTGTAAACACACAAAACTCCACTAAATCCCCAATCACAGCTTCCCTGTAACATTCAGCTGATGAGAGCATGGGGAGGAGAGAGTTGAATGCTTGTGAATGGGCTGGTAACTGGTTATTAGAATTGGCCTATTTATCGTCCCTTGGTTGGTGTCGGTGAGTGCAGACTGTGGGTTCTTTGAATTGCTTTAGAAAATATTCTCAATCCAAAAGATAACATTAAAGTAGAGAGAGAGTTGGAAGATGGAATGGTATGCTCTAGGTCAGGAGTTTAGGCATCAGGGCCCAGGCAACTGAAGACACAGCATGTATTGGTAAGGTTATTAAAATGGGGAATGTTCAAGGAGTCTGTCTTTGGAGTGTTGGAGACATTTACAGAGGCAATCCATGTGATGGAGAGATCTGAAAACCAGTATGACACAGCTATGACTGTTAAGATGCTTAACCAGGTGCCAACATAATTCAGCAAGCACAATGATAATGGTTGATTGGGATTTGGTGTGTGTTTGGATAAGCAGCAGAGTTTTCAATGTTTTCCACTTCATGGAGGGCCAGAATTTTTTTGGAGGTGGAGAGGATGTCCAAATTTGCTAAAGTGGTGCCATGGTTCCAATTGAACAAGTCCTCCTCCTGAACCTCTAACCTGCCATTTTCACCAGGATATATAGAGGGGTCAAGAGTTGGCAGGTTGTACTTTACACACCCATGCTTGACGGAGGTCGCTGAAACATAATTCTCATTTCCACAACTTGTGGGCTTCAGACATTTGCACAAAGGGCTTAAGAGTGCTGGAGTTACTTTGACAGGTAGCATACATTTTGGGAGAGGTGAGGTTCAGGGACCCCTTTGGGAAAAGTCAAATGCCCTTTGTTAAAAGTAGCCAGTTTGTTTGTGGGATAAACGTTGCACGACTGATTCTACAACCTGTCATTATCATAGGAGGATACTTGCTAGGAACTGAATGCTCCAAGTGGTTATAGTCTTTGATGTGGGTCTGTCAATACATAGAACATAGAAGTGTACAGCATAGGAATGGGCCATTTGGCCTACCATGTTGTGCCAAGCATGATGCCAAATTAAACAAATCCCTTCTGGCTGCCCTTGTTCAATATCCCTCCATTCCTTGCATATTCATGTGCTTATCTAAAAGTCCCTTAAACATCTGTATTGTACCTGCATCCACTACTATCCCTATCAGTGCATTCCAGACTCCTATCCCTCTCTGTAAAAATAAAACTTGTTCCTCACATTTATCTGTCACACCCTTCCCACCAAACAATCCCCGTTACTCCCTACCTGCATCCACCTATCACCACCCCACCCACCTTTCCTCAGCCCCACCCATCCTTCCTCTTGCCTCCTTGACCTGACACAATCTGTTCATCTTCTCTCCCATCTATCCCCGCCTCCTTCCCACTGACCAATACTCACTACTCCCTACCCTTATCCACCTATCGCCACTCCACCTACCTTCCCCCAGCCCCACCTTTCCTCTATCTACTTACTTCACAGCTCCCTTCCCCCCCACCCCGGTTCTGAAGAAGGGTCTCGAAACCGAAACGTCAACTTTCCTGCTCCTCTGATGCTGCCTGACCTGCTGTGCTCCTCCAGCTCCACACTGCATTCTCTCTGACTTCAGCATCTGCACGTCTTGCTATCTCCTTTGAACATAACCCCCCTTACCTTAAATGCATGCCCCCTAGTTTTGGACTTTTCAATTCTGGGGAAAAAGATTCTGACCATCAACTCTGTATATGAATCTCATAATTTTATAGACTTCTATCGAGACTCACCTCAGCCTTTGCTGCTCCAGAGAAAACAACCCAAGTTTTACTAGTTTCTCCTTATAGCTCATACCCTCTAATCCAGGCAGCATCCTGGAAAACCTCTTCTGCACATTCTCCAAAGCCTCCAAATCCTTCCTGTAATGTGGTGGCCAGAACTGAACGTGATACTCTTAAGTGCAGCCTATCCAAAGTCTTATATAGCTGAACCATGAAATCCTGACTGTTGTACTAATGTCTTCGACCAATAAAGGCAAGCATGCTATATACCTTCTTTACCTCCCTATCTACTTGTGTGGCCACTTTCAGGGATCCGCAGATTTGAACCCCAAGATCCCTCTGTCCATCGATACTGTTCAGGTTCCTGCCATTAATTGCATGCTTTTCCTTAAGATTTGATCTCCCAAAGTGCAGCACCACACACTTAACCCAGATTAAACTCCATCTGCCATTTCTCTGCCCTTAACAGCAACTGATCCATATCCTGCTGTATCCTTTGACAACCTTCCACACTATTCACAACTCCTCTGATCTTTGATAATGGGAACTGCAGATGCTGGAGAATCCAAGACAACAAAATGTGAGGCTGGATAAACACAGCAGGCCAAGCAGCATGTCAGGAGCACAAAAGCTGACTTTTCGGGCCTAGACCCTTCATCAGATGAAGGGTCTAGGCCCAAAGCGTCAGCTTTTGTGCTCCTGACATGCTGCTTGGCCTGCTGTGTTCATCCAGCCTCACATTTTGTTGTCTTCCTCTGATCTTTGTATTGTCTGCAAACTTGCTAACCCACCCAAGTGCATTTTCATCAAATCATTTATATGTATCATAAACAACAGAATATGACTAGTCACAATCTCAGGCTGGAAAAACACCTTTCCACCACTATCCTGTGTTCTATGGGCAAACTAATTCCAAATTTAAATGGCCAAGTCGCCGTGGATCTCTTGCATCTTAATTGTCTGAATGAGCCTACTATGAGGGACCATGTCAAAAGCCTTACTAAAATCCATGTAGACAACATACACTGTTCTACCCTCATCAATTACCTTTGTCACCTCCTAGAAAAGTTCGATCATGTTAGTCAGACATGACCTACCCTGCACAAAGCCATGCTGACTGTGTCTAATTAGGCCATGCTTTTCCAAATCCACCTAAATCCTGTCCCTAAGAATTCTCTCCAATAGCTTCCCAAACACTGATTTTAAATTTTTAGAGTTTATTCATCCATGGGATACAAGCTATTTGTTAGGCTAGCATTTGTTTTACTAATGGCTAGTTGCTGCTGAGAAAGTAGTGATGAGCCATTGCATTGAAACCACTATAGTTCATGTGGTGTAGCTACACCCACAGTTCGAGGGTGTTTCCTGAATAGATACTTCTTTTCTGTTACACTCAGCATTTACATCTATTTAACATTCCCATTCAGCCAATCCGAGAGCCAGCATCAGCAACGTTGCATCGCACAACTCTATAATATGCAGAACTATTTGCAAAGCTTTCTTGGTATTCCAGTTATCGCAGTCTAATTTTCATTTCAGTTTATAGGCCTAAAGAAGAAAAAAATCTCTTACAAAACAGAGAGATTGTTTTCTTGGTGAAATCTTGAACTGGGGAACACAGTTTTAAGAATAAGTGATGTCCCATTTTCAGATGGTGGTAACAAGAATTTGTGACTCTTGGAGGGTCTTCAGTCATTTACTTCTTTAGAGAATAGTGGAGCTCAGTCATTGAATTTATTCAAGACTGAGTTAGATTATTGAGTGATAAAGGAATTAAGGGTCATAGGGTGGGGTGGAGGGGGGGGCGCAGTGGTGCAGACAGAAAACTGGAATAGAGCAGATCAACCAGATAAACCAAGATCTTATTGAATTGTTGAGCAAACTTGAGATGGCAAATGTCCTACTCCTGCCTTTGAACTCCTTATTCCCCTATGTAGGTCAGCATGGTGTGTGGCTTGGTGAGGCACTTGCAGATTGTTTTAGGGGAGGAGACATCAAATCCTTGTTTATTTATATTTGGAGGGGGTTGTCAAAGGCGCCTTTGTGAATTACTGTAGACTGTCATGTGAGACTGCTGCCACTATGCATTGATGGTGGAGACGGTAAAGCTTTAAGGTATAGGATGCTGTTATGGGCCAGACCAAACATCCTCAAATCCTATCAAGCAGGTAAGGTACAGGGTAATTTTTAATTATTTACAGACAGGTCTAAGGTACTCTATTCCAGATGTGATTTGATTGGTCAAACTACTAGGTTTTAAGCAAAAAGATAACAAGGGGTAGAGCTGGATGAACACAGCAGGCCAAGCAGCATCAGAGGAGCAGGAAAGCTGACATTTCGGGCCTAGACCCTTCTTCAGCTCTACCCCTTGTTGTCTCAAATTCTCCAACCTCAGCAGTACCTACTCTCTCTCAATTGAATATGTTGTCTTTTCATTAGAACAGTAGAGAAAGAAGTCAAGCTTTTAGCTGTGACGAAGAGAACTGTTTCTAGCAGTTTCAACAGTCAGCTGCAACTTCAACAATGGGAAGTAAAAGCTAAAGCCATGGGTGTGTGTGTGTGATTCTGACTCCTCCTACTCATGTCCAAAGATATTTACTCCGCTTTCCATGGAGCAGATACCTCAGTGCAAGGTTTACAACACCCCTCTTCAACAGAAACAGGACAGAACAAACCCTTCTTAACGGCACATTTCATTACAGTGAAGTGCCAACCAAAAAATTTGGAATAAAAAGCTACCCTAATGGCAACAACGTAGCCATTGTTGATTCCTGTGAAAACCCATCACAAATGGGTTACTAATACTGGTAAGTAACTAATGTTTTTCTTCTGTTCAAGTAGGGAAACAGGGATAATTCAGGAAACTACAGACCAGTCTGTCTTACATCAGTGGTTGGAAGCTAATGGAGATAATTTTTAGGGATAGGATTTATGCACATTTGGAAAAGCATGGCCTAATTCAGGACAGTCAGCATGGCTTTGTTCAGGGCAGATCATGCCTGACTAACTTGATTGAATTTTTCAAGGAGGTGATGAAAGTGATCAACGAGTGTAGAGCTGTGGATGTTGCCGACTTGGATTTTAATAAGGCTTTCAACAAGGTCCCTCATGGTAGGCTCATCCAGAAGAATAAGATGAATGGGATCCATCCTGACTTGGCTGCTTGGATTCAGAATTGACTTGTCCACAGAAGGTGGTGGGTAGTGGTGGAAAGGTGATTTCTTGGCTGAAGTTCTATGGCTATGTGTTCCGCAGGGATCCATACTGGGACCTCCACTATTTGTGAAATATATAAATGATCTGATGAAAATGTAGAGGGATGGGTTAGTGAGTTTGCTGACAATACAAAGAATGGTGGAGTTGTGGATGGTGTAGAAGGTTGACAAAAGATACAACGGGGTCAACATCAGTTGCTGTTATGGGCAGAGAAATGGCAGATGGAGTTTAATTCAGGTACATGTGTAGTATTGCACTTTGGGAGATCAAATGTTTAGGAAAAAGTGTACAATTAATAGCAGGACACTGAACAGTATTGACATACAGAGGGATCTTGGGGTTCAAGTCCATAGCCCCCTGAAAGTGGCTACGCAAAGATGGTGAAGGTGGTTTATGGAATGCTTGCCTTTATTCAGTACGAGAGTCAGGATGTCATGTTGCAGCTTTATAAGACTTTGATTAGGCTACATTTACAGCATTGCATTCAGTTCTGGTCATCACATTACAGGAAGGATGTGGAGGCTTTGGAGAAGGTGCTGAAGAGGTTTACCAGGATGCTCCCTGGATTAGAGGGGATGAACTTTAAGGAGAGGCAGGAAAAACTCAGGTCATTTTCTCCGGAGCGGCAATCTTTAAAATGATGAGATTCATAGATAGGGTTGATGATCAGAATATTTTTCCCAGAGTTGAAATGTCTTAAAACTCGTGGGCATGCATTTAAGGTGAGAGGGTGGAAGTTCAAAGGAGATGTGAAGAGCAAGTTTTTTGTTTGCATAGGGTAGGAGGAGTATGGAACGTGCTGCCAGGGGTGATAATGGATAGGGGTGTTTAAGAGACTTTTAGATAAACATATGAATATGTAAGGAATGGAAGAATATGGACAAAGGGCAGGCGGAAGGGATTAGTTTAATTTTGCCAGATGTTCACACAACATTGTGGGCCGAATGTCTTGTTTCTGTGCTGTACAGTTCTACGTTCTAATACCTTTTAGGGAATTTCCTGCTGTTGGGAGAGGAACTGGTTGGCTCGATGTGATCCCTGATCCAACAAAATGTGGTTGACTCCTAACCACCCTTTGAAAGAGCCCAGAGAGACAATCAGTTCAAATACAGTTAAGATGGGCAACAGATACTGGCCCCAACATTGGCACCCACATCTCACACTAGAATAGAAAAGGCAGGCGCGCAAGCCCAGGAGAACGCAAAATTTGCATAAAAGTGTGTCTCCTGCTGAAGCCTGTTGGTGTGGCTAGATTCTGAGGCATGTTCAATAGCAAATTCCTCAGGCAGGAATGTTTACTCATGGGAGTTCCCTGTTGTAATAGCCGTTTTAGAATGAAAGAATTGACTTCACAGTGAGAACTGTAGGTTTTAAAAGGTGTCCTTAGTTGGTAGGTGTGAAGGTGGGTAAAGGGAGAGAGAGAATTGGTGAACAAATGGGCTTAAAAGGTTTGAGGTAGTTTTGGAGAAGGGCAAAGATGGTCCAGAAATACAGGTTCTGGTTTGGGGGGAAAAGACTAATTTAAATTTATGGCAGGAGCTGGGTTAAGTGAAGTGTGGGCAGCTACTGGTATCTACATCAGATCAGTGGAGTCTTTCAAAATGGAGAGAGTGAAAATAAAAGACCAACACGTTCCTGAAAGGTGAATAATGGGACCAAAAATTTCAGAAAATCCTGAAAGTCAGAGAAGGAAGTAGATTGGAGAATGAAAGAAAGTGATTATTACAGTGGATACTGAGGGCTAAAAATACCAGAAATGACTAGGTGTGAAGATGAGGGTATAAGAATGTCTTAAAATGTCCTCAGCATCCAAAGCAAAATAGCAACTTGGATTCAAAACTGGCTTCATGGCAGGAAGCAGAGGGTAATGTGTCAAAGATAACAAAGTGTGAAGCTAGATGAACGCAACAGGCCAAGCAGCATCTCAATTAAAGTTGTTTTTGGTATGGAAGCCTGTGTCCAGTGGTGTACCACAAAGTTCAGTGCTGGGTCCCTTCACTGCTAGTTGCCCACATTTGAATTCAGACCATTAATAAGAGAATTGATCACTAAGTCTGCAAATGACAGAAGTTGGTATGACAAATATTGAGGAGGAAGCCTTAGACTACAGGATAGAGAAAATGGTCAGATAGGCAGACCAATGGCAAGTAGAATTTAATTGTGAAAATTGTGGCAAGTGCATTTTTGGGAGGACCTGTAAGGGAAGGGCCTTATTATTGAATAGCAGGACCTGAGTAGAGGATCAGGAGAACCTTGGTTTGCATGTTCACAGAATCTTGAAGGCCAAGTGAGGATGGTGGTTCATAGAATCATAGAAGCCCTACAGTGTGAAAACAGGCCCTTCGGCCCAACAAGTCCACACCGACCCTTGGAACATCCCACCCAGATCTAACCCCTTATAACCTACTTAAGTTACACATCCCTGAGCTCTATGGCCATGCTAAATTGCCCAATCTATCTAACCTGCTCATCTTTAGACAGAGAGGAAACCAGAGCACCCAGAGGAAACCCACGAAGACACAGGGAGAACGTGCAAACTAAACACAGATAGTCACCTGAGGGTGGAATTGAACCCAGGGCCCTGGTGCTGTGAGGCAGCAGTTCTACCCACAGAGTCACCATGCTACCCTCACAAAATTACTTATGACAATTTGTGAGATACTTGCCTTTATTAGCCGAGGCACTGAATGCATACAAACACATGATATTGGTAAGTAAATGAGCAGGTTCTAGGCAGAAACAACTTACTGCACCAAATGGGATACTATCAGCCATTCTGACATCCATATTTTCTTTAAACACTGCTTGCTCACTGTATCCATCCTTAAAAGAAACAAGTGACCACCAGCTGCTAAAGAACTTTAACTTAAACTTCCATGGGAATTTTTTTTAGCCTTCCAAGAGGAGAATTTCCTGGTCCCACCAGGTGAAGACCATAAGATACAGGAGCAGAATTCGGCCACTCAGATCAAATCAAGGCTCTGCTCCACCATTTGATCATGGCTGATATGGGGTTCCTGCCTTCTTGACTCAGGGCAAATTGTGGTCTCCTTACCAATCAAAAAACATATCCATCTTGGATTTAGGTACACTCAATGACTTGGTAGCTTTGGGTCTCTCCTAACTCTGATGAGCCTTAATTCCCGAGCCTACTTTAGCACTCAGATTGGACAACACAGGGCGGCTGACCAACATGCTAGGTTTCTGACTGAAGGAGATGGAGCTGGGCTGACTATATTGAGAGATTTACAATCCCAAAGGAGTTGATGTAGCACTGAACAGAGGAATGGCCTTGAGAAAGTCTTCACGAATCTACGCAGCAGACAAAAACCAAGTCAAATTAAGGAAAAATTAATATTTTTAATTTGACAAAGTTCATATTTTGAATATACAGGTTACAAGTGCAAAAGTTAGAAGCTTTACTGAATCAGCAGTGGATGAAAAGCAATTTCCATTGAAGTTGTAGATCTAATAAGATACCCAACTGCATCAAACTCAGACCAAACAGCGGAGAGGATGTAGGATTGCCCACAAGGTAGTTTATTAAATGTAGGACCAGACCAAATCCTGTCCCATACCCATAGAGAGGGGTAAACTCAAATCAAGTTTGAACAAATGCATTAACAATTCCACGAGTTGCCTAAACAATGACTCAGTTGAGGAGGGGTTGCACTTTAAAATTGGGCACGTACTCACCACTATCACCAACTTAAACGGTCTCCAAGCAGTATAACTGTGTAACTGGTCAAATGCAGTTGGCTCCCAAAGACAACTCCCGGCATTTCTGACAAGTTTGGAATGCATGTTTGTGGAGTGATTTAACAAAGTGGCATGTTATTTCAATTTGCTCCCAGCAAATATCACTAACTATCAGAAAATATTGCGATAAAACAAATTTTTGCTTAGTCTTTATTATCCTTGCCTAACACAACTGTTTAGTATGCAACTAAGTTGATTGTTTTGAATTTATGACACCATAGCTGGTGTAGTGGGGGTGGGTGATGTGCACAAAGCCTGAAACAGTCACAGGGACAGGGGGATCAATTATTGAGCATTTCTCTAGCTAGAGATTTCAATCCAGGATGATGTGTTGCATGAGATAATGGGAACTGCAGATGCTGGAGAATCCGAGATAACAAAGCGTGGAGCTGGATGAACACAGCAGGCCAAGCAGCATCTTAGGAGCACAAAAGTTGATGTTTCAGGCCTGGACCCTTCATCAAAAAAGGGGGACGGGGAGAGGTTTCTGAAATAAATAGGGAGAGAGGGGGAGGCAGACCAAAGATGGATAGAGGAGAAGACAGGTGGAGAGGAGAGGAGAGCATAGGTGGGGAGATAGGGAGGGGATAGGTCAGTCCGGGGAGGACAGACAGGTCAAGGGGGCGGGATGAGGTTAGTAGGTAGGAAATGGAGGTGCAGCTTGAGGTGGGAGGAGGGAGGAGGGGATAGGTGAGAGGAAGAACAAGTTAGGAAGGCGGGGATGAGCTGGGCTGGTTTTGGGATGCAGTGGCTGGAGGGGAGATTTTGAAGCTAGTGAGATTCACATTGATACCATTGGGCTGCAGGGTTCCCAAGCGGAATGAGTTGCTGTTCCTGCAGCCTTTGTGTGGCATCATTATGGGACTGCAGGAGGCCCAGGATGGACATGTCGACTAACGAATGGGACGGGGAGTTAAAATGGTTTGACTGGGAGGCGTAGTTGTATATTGCAAACCAAGCCCTGTTACATGGACAGTTGGAGAATCTCGACTGTTCTCAATAAAGGAAAGGTGGAGAGCAGATTTGACAGAGCTGCACACAATACAAAACACAGAAATGGCTGCAGAAACTCAGCAGGTCTGGCAACACCTGTGTAGAGAAAACAGAATTAACGCCTCAAATCGAGTGATCTTTCTTCAGAACTATAGCAGCTAGGAAAAGGTAGCAAGCTAGGAAAGGGTAATATTTATAATGATGATGGGAAAGCGGGGGGGGGGGGGGTGGAGAGAAGTACAGTGTGTATGAAAAGCATTACTTAGAAAGGGAGCCTGAAAGAGACAAAAAAAGTTAAGCAAAAGGGATTGTTAGTTAGCCACAGAAGAAACCAGATAGGTGATAACAGGGGTGCCATGAGTAAGTGAAAATGAGTTGATGGTGCTGAAAGCAACACATTTCATGACAGAGATAAAGTGTGGAGCTGGATGAACACAGCAGGCCAAGCAGCATCTTAGGAGCACAAAAGCTGACGTTTTGGGCCTAGACCCCTCAAGGGTCCTAAGATACTGTTTGGCCTGCTGTGTTCATCCAGCTCCACACTTTGTTATCTCGGATTCTCCAGCATCTGCAGTTCCCAATATCTCTGATACATTTCATGACAGACCCTAGGGTTGATGGGGTGGATATCAGACATAGGGTATTCTTGCGCTGAAATTGTTAAATTCTATGTTGAGGACTACCTTTTGCTAGCTAACAGTTCTGTGGTAGGGTCACCGGACTCAAAACACTAACTCCTGCTTTCTCTCCACAGTTGCTGCCAGACCTACAGAGTTTTTCCAACAGTTTGTTTTTGTTTATTTCCAAACTCTAGCATCTGCAGCTTTTTAAAAAAAAAATTTAATATAAGCACCAGAAGGTCCAAAGTTAAAGGCAATTATCAAAACGTAAGGGGGCATTAGGAATTGTTTCTCTCGCAGTAACTGACTGAGTTCTGGAAGGCCATGTCTATGCACTCTGTGGAGGCAGGGCCAATTGAGGCTTTTATAAAGGAAATTGGATAATTAACTGAGAAGGGGAAAAAAAACAGGGCGATGGGAAAAATAGTAGTGAATTACTCATTTATAGGCTCAGCACAGACAGAATAGGTTGAATGGCCATGTGCTATAACAACTTGATGATCCCATGAATGAGAAATCAGCACATTCAACCCTAGATCCCTTCTCGCCATCCCCATGAACATCACAAGTTGAGGAGGTGGTGAAGAGGGAGAGAGTCCCTCCAATAAATATAAACAAAATAAAAATGCAGGAAATTTTCAGATGAGACAGCATCTATTGAGAGACAAACAGACTTCATGTTTCAGACTGATAACCTATCATTAGAGCCTCCAAAGAGGGCTTACTTATTCTATAAATAGATTATGTTTATGTTTTAAAAATGTTCTCCCACATTTTATGGGCTTAGGACAAATTTTTAATCATTTGCATACCTCCCACTATGGATAAGGCTGCAGGTGCCAACTGAGGATGGGGATTTGGCCTCTCGTGAATCAGTGATGAATCCTGGGCTCGACCTGGGAGTGATGCAGTAGAAAATTGTTGGAATGAAAAGCAACCACTTCTAGTGGAGAAACTGAAGCTTTCTAAGAGTGGAAGTCTTCAATGTGTGCGTTTGGAACAGGATATTCCATGCCTTCAATTTTAAGCACCTTGGTTGTACAGAATGACGCAGTTACTGTTCTTTCAAGCACAACTGCTTTCGATAATCTCACATGATGTGCTTGTTAGAAATTCCCCATGAATAGTTTTCAGAGTTTTGATGTGTTGTGCAGAAATATTAATTATGTGTCCATTAGCCTGTAGTCAGACTTCTGTCTGTACAAACAATAATGCTGTATCATGAAGAAAATATCAAATAAAACAGAGAACAATCCAAGGCCAAACTTTGTTGGGTCTCCAAAAATCAGCAACCATTCATCTGCAAAGCAAAATTAAACATTTGTTAGCTAAACAGTAATGATTTCACAGTCTGGAACAAATCTGATCTCAAGCATTGTTGAAGCACAGACCCTCATCAGCTGGCATTTCAGATCAAGACAAAAAGAAACACAATCTGGACAAGAAATAGAACAGTGCTGTCTATTCTTGTAATGAACTGTACACGAGGACAAAGGCAGTTTCTTAGGAAACACAGTCTAGGGGGAAGATTTCACAAGATATTGCGATCATTTTAAAAAAAATGAAGGTAAGCTGCCATCTTGACCCACTGATAATTATACTGATTTCATTTATTGGCTCACTGAGCTATTCCAGATGAAATGAAAGAGCGAACATAGTCAGTGAACAAAATTAGGTTTTTATCAAAAATAGCTTCCTGGTCACTCTTATTGAGACCAGCTTTTAATTACAAATTTAAAGAAAACAATTTGAAGCCAGTGACATTTTAAGTCAATCTAGTGTATATGTCCAGTAATACACAGTCACTCATTATTGCTATAAGATAGCCAGCAGGCTCCAAATGAGACACTTAAAATTCCTCATGCTGTGCAACAATTAGAACTTTGTTAAAGTACGAGCAACAATAACTGTTCTACAAGAGATGGAGACACGGTGCTATAAATAAAACCTTCACAAGATAGTTCTGGTATTTGTACAGAACCAGGACTTTGGAAAAGTGGTAAAACAGAAGGAAATCTTTGCCTAGAGGTAGAATGTGTTTTAGGAATGCAGGAGGCCATTCAGCACTTCAAGCCTGTTCAATCAGATCATGGTTGGCTGCTTTAAACTTTTGTTCCTGAATCCTTAATGTTACACCACAGTTATTCATTTCAGGTTTAATATTTCACATTACAGACCCTCTGCCTTAGCAGCATTTTTTAGGGGACAGTTTGAGATTTCCACCACCCAATGGTGAAGAAATGTCTCTTGAAGAGTCTGGCTCAAAATTTAAAGTTAAGTCCCCTTGCCCTGGAGTCCCTCACCAGAGGATCTATACTTTTTTTCCTTTTCAACTTTCAAATTCTTTAATCATCCTCAACATTGATTAGATCACCACTATTCAAAAGAAATACAAGCCTTGTCTAAATGAACCCTTCTAGGTGCACTAATCTTGCGACAGTCTCCAAGACCAACGTACCTTTCCGGAGTTGAATTGCCTAATATTTTCTGAAGGGTCTAGGCCTGAAACGTCAGCTTTCCTGCTCCTCTGTTGCTGCTTGGTCTACTGTGTCCATCCAGCTCGACACCTTGTTATCTCTTATGTCTAATAAGAGGCATCCTGCCACCACCTTGCCAATGGGAGTTATCAATGGATGACAAATAGATAACATCTCATGAAGAAATGAAAAAGAATGGGTAGCTAGAGATGTATATAAACAATAGTGTAGCATCTAGCCCCTAAATGCCTTTAGCTTTTTGAGTGAAAAAAATAGAATAAGCAAACTAGCCAGCAATATAAACATAGATTGTTCCTAGAATACAGACAAGATTTATAATAATACAAAAAATAGAGTAGCCAGAGTAGAAAAGCAAAAAGAAATGTTGGTCTTTTATTGGCAAACATAGGAGAACTTTTGAGAGTCAAAACAAGAAGATTTTTGAGTCTGTCGTATCAGAAAATGTAATGGACAACTCCACAGGACCCAACGGTCTATATTCTAGAGTTCAATAAGGAATAGCTTTAGAGAAAGTGCAGTCAGAGTCATGATTTTGCCACATTTTGTACATTCTGGAATGATCCCAGTAATTTGGAAGTAGCAAAAACAACACTGTAATTCAAAAATAAAGGGTGAAGTTGAGAAAAGGAAACAAGGCAGTTGGGCTCTCATCAGTTTTAGGGAAAAGAGTTTTATGGCATAGAAACTGACCATTTGACCCAAACAATTTGTGCCTGTGTTTATATTCCACTCAGACCTCCTCCCACCTTTCCTCAAAAAATCTAACATTACTGCCCTCTTGTCCCTTCTTCCTCGTGTGCTCATCTAGTTTCTCTTCAAATGTATCTGCTCAGTTGTTCAGTACTGCCTTGTTGTATTAGAGTGAAACTGGGATTGCAGAAACAAGGATTAGATGTGAGAAGGAGGTGGTGATCAATCCCTCCTTTTCTTTTATTGGTGAGTATGTCTGCTCTTTAATGTCAAAGTAAGCTCTTAGGGGCACAAGGAGAAAGAACAACCTAAGGAAACTCTTGCAGTACAGTGCACTGGAGGTCAGACAGCATAGGAATCTGGCAAGCTGAGCCAAGCAGCAGGAAAACTTTCAAAGGAGCAGCGCAACACTAAATTCACTCAATCCAGAAGCAGAGCTCCTAAGGAGAGCGAAGATTAAAAAATGACACAGGACCAGAGGAAGCTACTGATTGGGTGAGTGCAGGCAATAAGTATTTGTACAACTATTACTGCTTATAGTTTGTAAAGTATTTTTTGTGGTTTACAATTTGTAAGAGCTAGGGAAGGAAGGTCCTAAAGCAATCAACATCATTAGATTTTAAGTGCCATTTAAAGGTTTTATCCAGAGGGGACAGCAAGAAAGCTCAAAGCTGGAGTTTGCTCCTCCTGGTCTACGTGGGAACCCAGGCACACCATTTGTGCAGAAAGTGTCTCCAGCTGCAGCTCTTGGAACTTCAGGGTTTGGAGCTGGAGCGACAGCTGGAACATCATGGAGCATCTGTGAAGCAGGGAGAATCATGGACAGCATGTAGAAAGAGGAGGTCATACCACAGGCAAAGATGCCACAGGCAGAAGGGAACGAGTGGCTACAAGGCAGTGTAGAGGACTAAGCAAAGTGCAGCAACACCCCTAAGCAAAGTGTGGCTGAATCTTTATGCACAGATATATCACTGTGGAGGCAGTTGGGGGTAATGACCTCTCAGGGAAACCAGTAACAGTCAAATTCATTGTGTTAATGTCCCATGCAGCAGAGTCAACTGTGGTACAAAAGCGTAGGAATACAAAGTTGACGGTGATTCAATTGCAACAGGACTATTTCTGTAGCTGTAAATGAGACTCCAGAATGCTACGTTGTATCTCTGGAAGTAGGGTCAAGGATGTCCCAGAGTGGCTACAGAATATTCTGGAGTGGGAGAATGAACAGCCAGTGGCTATGGTGCACACTTACATTAGTGACATAGGATGACATCCTAAAAGTAGAAAATGGAGAGTTAGGAAGCAAGCTGAAAAGCAGCGTCACAAAAGGTAGTGGTCTCAGGATTACTAGTGCTCCTCATTAGTCAGAGCAGAAATAGCAGGATACATAAGTTGAATATATCCGTGGCTGGAAAGATGGTGCATCAGGGAGGGCTTCAGATTCCTGAGGCACTGGGACAGGTTATTGCGGCGGCGGGGGCAGGGGAGGGAGGGAAGAGGAGTGGGACCAGTACAAACTGGACAGGTTATGTTTGGGCAGGACCAAGGCTGACACCCTAGAGCAAGTGTTTGCTAGTGTGATCAGGGCAGATTAAAGCTGGAATTTCAGAGGGCAGTGGGAACTGAAGTAAAGTAAAGAGAATGAAGGAAGGTAATAAAAAAAGAGGAAAATGCAGACAGGTAATCAAGGGCAAGAGGCAAATGGGGACACAGTATTAAGTTAGAATGATTAAAATGGCAAAAATGCAAGCTTTGCTTTGTGCCTTTCAGAAAAAAAGGTAGGTGAACTGACAGTTCAAATTGACCTAAATGGATATGATCTCATAACCACTTCAGCAACATGGTTACAAGGAGATCAGAACTGGGAACTTAACATTTAGGGATATCTGACCTTTCAGACAGACAGAAAAGGTGATAGGCAGCACGTTAATAACAGATGAATTCAGGACAGTTGAGAGAAATTACCTAGGCTTGAATGATGCCGAGTCCATTTGAGTGGAGGTAAATAACAGCAAGGGAAAAGAGTAGGGTTATAGACTCCCAAACAGTAGCCACACTATAGGAAAGGACATATATCACCAAATAATAGTGCGTAAAAAGAACAGGTGGTTTTAATCTTCATGATTCAGTCAATTGATTTGGAAAGGGTAGGTATGACAACAAATTCAGAGAGTGCATTAGGGAGAGTTTCCAAGAGCAATATGTCCAGCAATAAACTAGGGAGCACGCTAACTTGGATCTGTTAATGGCAATGAAGCGGGTTCAATAAATAACCTCAGTAAGAGATCCCACAGGAAACAGTGATCAGAAACAGAACATTAAATTTTACCAGGCTGAGTGTGAGGAACGTGGGTCAGAAACAACAGTTTAAAGTTGCAGCAATGTTTGTAGCTTAGGTTGTGGGTGAGGTTGTTGACTTGTTTGCTGAGCTGGCTTGTTTTCGTTCAGACTTTTCGTCACTGTGCTAGGTAACATCATGACGCCTCCGATGAAACAATGTTGTTCTACGCTGCTTGGAATTTATACTGTCTGGTCCATTAAGTACACACATCAAAACCAGAAATGCCACTCACCATTACAGACTAGAAAGTATGAATTTCAACCAGAGTAGAACACCATTGTGTCATCGGAGGCCTCACTGATGACGTCACCTAGCATGGTGCCCTAACATCTGAGCAAAAACAAGTCAGCTTGGCGAGCAAGTCAACAACCTCAGAAAAAATAAAGGGAATTACAACAAAATGAAGATAAAGTGGATTGGCCACATGGATTAGCAGGAATGAGTGTAAGCAAGCACAGACCAACATTTAAAAAGGAGGTAATCCATGACTCTCACTAAAAATATATCCCAGTGACAAGGAAAGTATCTAAAAAAGTGATAAATGAACCATGACTAACTGAGGACATTATAAAGTTGGAAGAAAAAGCATATAAAAAGGAGGCTCAAGTTAGTGATAGCTCTGAAGACAGGGATAAATTCAGAGCTCAGCAAAGGAGAACTAAAAAATAGAGGCAGAAAACAGAGCAAACCCTTGAGATGGCAGTGGTGAGCTACGCTCTTGAAACACTGCAATCTATGTGCTGCAGGTTGACGCACAATGCTGTTAGGGAGGGAATTCCAGGAATTTAACCAGCAGCAGTGAAGGAATGGCAATATATTTCCAAGTTAGGATGGCGAATGGCTAGGAGGTGCTTAAGTGGTGTTCCCGTGTATCTTCTGCCCTTGTCCTTCTACATGGAAGTGGTTGCGTGTTTGGAAAGTCTAAGGATTTTTAGCGAATTTCTGCAGTGCATCTTGTAGATAGTACACACTGATGTTACTGAGCACCAGTGGTGGAGGCAGTGGATGTTTGTAAATGTGGTGCCAATCAGGAAGGCTGCTGTGACCTTGGATGGCGTCAAGCTGTGAGCCTTGTTGGAGCTGCACCCATCCAGGAAAACGGGGACTATCCCATCACACTACTGACTTGTGCTTGGAGATGGAGGACAGGCTTGGGGGAGTAAGGGGGTGAATTAAGCTGAGTATTCCTGACCTCCTTTGTAGCCACTGTGCTTATGTGGTGAGTCCAGTTGAGTTTCTGGTCAATGGTAGTCTCAAGGATGTTGATAATGGGGGAATTCAGTCATGGTAACATTACTGAATGCAAAAGGGGCAATGATTAGATTGTCTCGTTGGAGACAGTCATTGCCTGGCATTTGTGTTGTGCAAATGTTACTTGCCACTTGTCAGCCCAAGTCTGGATATTGTCCCGATCTTGTTAGATTGGAGCATAGGCTGCTTCAGTATCTGAGGTATTGTGAATAGTTCTAAACCATATAACCATTAGTGAGCACCCCCGACATTTGATCTTATGATAGTTGGAAGGCTGTTGATGAAGCGGCTGATGATGACTAGGCCTAGAACACTATCCCGCAGTGATGTCCTACAGCTGAGGTGACTGACGTCCAACAACCACAGCCATCTTCTTATGTACTAGGTATGATTCTAACCAGTGGAAACCGTTTGCTCACTGATACCCAGTGATTTTAGTTTTGCCTGAGCTTAGTGATGCCACACTTGGCTGAATGTAGCCTTGATGTCAGGGCGGTCACTCTCACCTCTGGAATCCAGCTCTTTTTGCTGTTTTGAGCTAAAGTTTTAACGAGGTCAGGAGCGGAGGGACTCCGCCAGAACCCAAATTGGCAATCAGTAAAGGTTATTGGTGACGAGGTGCTGTTTGATAGCATTGTTGATGACACTTTCCATTGCTTTACCGATGAGAGTAGACTGCTGGGGTGGCAATTGGCTGGGTTGGATTTGTCCTACTTTCAGGTGTACAGGACATACATAGGTAATTTTCCACATTATTGGGTGAACACCAGAGTTATAACTACTGGAACTGCTTAGCTAGCAGCATTCAGTGCCTCTAACCATTTTTTTGATATCATGTGAAGTGAATCAAATTGGCTGAAGACTGGTATTTGTAATGCTGGGGAACAGTGGAGGAGTCTGAGATGGATCATCCATTTGATGCAAATGCTTCAGCCTTATCCTTTGCACTTGTGTTGGGTTTTTTCATCATTTGAGGACTGGGAAAATCAAGTAGGTAGCAGATCCAACCAAACAAATTTATGGAATATCTACAAGATTTTTTTGGAGCAGTTTGCAGTTGATCCCACTAGGAAACAGGTAATTCTGGATTTGGTGACGTGTAATGACAGACTTGATTTGGAAGTTTAAGATAAATGAATCCTTTGAAGTTCTGTTTTAAAATTGGTATCCCAGTTTAACTTGGATAAATACAAGGCATTGCATTTTAGTAAAAAAAAACAAGGCCAGGACTTATGCAGTTAATGGTAGGATCCTGGGTAGTGTTGTCAAACAGAGAGCTAAGGGTTCAGGTATATACTTCTTTGAATGTTGCATCACAGGTAGACAAGTTGGTTGAGAAGGCATTTAGCCCACTTGCACTCTATTGAGAGACAGAGAAGGTAAATAGAAAAAGGTATTTTCCGAAAAGGTGGGAGAGTTCAAAACTCGGAGGTATATCTTTAAGGTGTCAGTGTTGTACAGCATGGAAACAGACCCTTCGGTCCAACTTGTCCGTGCCGATCAGATATCTTACATTCAACTCTGGATTCAGAATTGGTTGGCTGACAGGAGGCAGAGAGTGGTTGTGGAAGGTAAGTATTCTGCCTGGAGGTCAGTGCTGAGTGGTATCCCGCAGGGCTCTGTTCTTGGGCCTCTGCTCTTTGTAGATTTTATAAATGACTTGGATGAGGAGGTTGAGGGTGGGTTAGTATGTTTGCTGATGACACAAAGGTTGGAGGTGCCATTGATAGTATCGAGGGCTATTGCAGGCTTCAGCGAGACATTGACAGAATGCAGAGCTGGGCTGAGAAATGGTAGATGGAGTTCAACCTGGATAAATGCAAAGTGATGCATTTTGGAAGGTCAAACTTAAATGCTGAATATAGGATTAAAGGCAGGATTCTCGGCAGTGTGGAGGAACAGTGGGATCTTGGAGTTCAAGTGCACAGCTCCCTCAAAGTTGCCACCCAGGTGGATAAGGTTGTTAAGAAAACATATGGTGTTTTGGCTTTCATTAACGGGGGATCGAGTTTAAGAGCGTGAGGTTATGCTGCAGCTCTACAAAACCCTGGTGAGACCACCCTTGGAATATTGTGTCCAGTTCTGGTCGGCCTATTATAGGAAAGATGTGGAGGCTTTGGACAGGGTGCAAAGGAGGTTTACCAGGATGCTGCCTGGACTGGAGGGCTTGTCTTAAGAGGAGAGGTTGACTGAGCTCGGACTTTTCTCAGGAGAGAAGGAGGAAGAGGGGTGACCTGATCGAGGTGTACAAGGTAATGAGAGGCATGGATAGAGTCGATAGCCAGAGACTTTTCCCCAGGGCAGGATTGACTGCCACGAGGGGTCATAGTTTTAAGGTGTTAGGAGGAAGGTATAGAGGAGACGTCAGAGGGAGGTTCTTCACCCAGAGAGTTGTGAGCGCATGAACAGTTTACTCGTGGTAGTCGTGGAAGCGGAGTCATTAGTGACATTTAAGCAACTGCTGGACTTGCACATGGACAGCAGTGAATTGAGGGGAATGTAGGTTAGGTTAATTTATTTTTGGATTAGGAATATTCCATGGCACAACATCGTGGGCCAAAGGGCCTGTACTGGGCTGTACTTTTCTATGTTCTAACCAATCCCATTTACTAGTATTTGGTCCATATCCCTCGAAACCTTAAGCAAAAGCCGAAGTTGCTGGAAAAGCTCAGCAGGTCTGGCAACATCTAAGAAGAGAAATCAGAGTTGACATCTCTTCACAGATGCTGCCAGACCTGCTGAGCTTTTCTAGAAACTTCTTTTTTGGTTTCTAATTTACAGCATCTGCAGCTTTTTACTGGTTTTCCTTCTAAACCCTTCATATTCATATACCCATCCAGATACACTACCAGCCTTCACCACTTCCTCTGGCAACTCATTCCATACGTATACCAGCCTCTGCTTGAAAAAGCTGCCCTTTAGGTTCCTTTTAAATCTTTCTCTGAGAAGCTAATCAAAGGATTTAGAGGGATATGGGCCAAATGTAAACCACTGAAACTTGGACTAACCAAACTTGTAACAAAGGAGGATTTCTTAAAATGTACAAGGGATAGTTTCCTTGACCAATGTGTCGAGGAACCAACTAGACAGCAAGCCATCCTAGACTGGGTATTGTGTAAATGAGAGAGGATTAATTAGCAACACTGGTGTGAGATCCTCTGGAGAACAGTAACCATAATATGGTAAAATTCTTCATTAAGGTGGAGAGTGACAATTAAATCTGAAACTAGGGTCCTGAACTTAAAGAAAGCTGACTTTGTTAGTATGAGGCATACATTGGCTAGGATACTTAAGGGGTTGATGGTGGAAGTGCACTGGCAATGCAAAGAACACAATGAACTTCAATAATTTGTACACCCCTGTCTGGCATAAGAGTAAAACAGGGAAGATGGCTCAATTGTGGCTAACAAGGGAAATCAGGAACAGTTTGAAGCCAAAGAAAAGGCATATAAATTGGCCAGGAAAAGCAGCAAACGTCAGGAGTGTGAGAAATTTAACATTCAGCAGAGCAGGTTAAAGGGTTTAATTCAGAAAGGGAAAACAGAATATGGAAGTAAACTTCCAGAAAACAAAAACTGACTGCAAAAGCTATGTGAAGAGAAAAAGACTGATGAAGACAAATATAGGTCCCTTGTGGTTAGAATCAGGTGAATTCATAACAGACAAAAAGATGGCAGACCAGTTGAATAAGTACTTAGGATCTGTCTTCACTCACGAGGACACACAATCTTCAGGGAATTCTAGGGGACACAGTGTCAAACATGAAGGAGGAACTGAAGGAAGTATTATTCAGGTAATGGTGTTGAGGAAATTGATGGGATTAAAACCCGATAAGTACTCTGGGATGCAGAGCACCAGGCCCTGGGAACTTAAGGAAGTGGACCTAGAAATAGCAGATGCATTGGAGATAGTTTTCCAGCATTCTACAGTCTCTGAAGAGTTCCAGATTGGAGGGTAGCTAATGTAACTCCACTCTTTAAAAAAAACAGGACAGAAAATGGGGAATTATAGGCTGGTTAGCCTGACATCGGTGGTGCGAAACGGTGAGTCATTTGTTAAGGATGCAATAACTGAGTATTTGGAAAACGGTAATAGAATCGGTCCTAGTCAGCACGGATTCACTAAAGGGAAATCATGCTTGACAAATCTTATGGATTTTTTTTTGAATGTGTGACCAGTAGAATGGATAATGGTGAATCATTAGATGATGTGTACCTGGACTTCCAAAAGGCTTTTGACAAGGTTTGACACAAAAGATTAGCAAGGAAATCAAAGCTCGTGGAATCGGAGATAATGCATTGACATGGATAGAGAACTGGTTGGCAAACAGGAAGTAGAAAGTTGGAATAAAATGGTTCTTTTCAGAATGAAAGGCAGTGATGAGTGGAGTACCACAGAGTTCAGTGCTGAGACCTCAACTGTTCACAAGACACATTAACGATCTGGGCAAAGGAATTGATTCCCATATCTACAAGTTTGCAGATGATACTGAGCTGGGTTGCAGTGTGTGCTGTGAGGAGGATGCTAAGAGGCTGCAGGGTGACGTGGACAGACTGGCTGAGTGGGCAAATACAATATAATGTGGATAAACATGAGGTTATTCACTTTGGTTGCAAAAACCGGAGGGCAAATTATCTGAACGGTGATAGTTTTGGAAAAGGTGACATGCAACAAGACCAAGGGGTCATGGTGGAACAATCGCCAAAGACTGGCATGTAGGTGCAGCAGGCAATAAGGAAAGCTAATGGCACGCTCTCCTTCATAACAAAAGGATTTGAGTATCAGTAAGGATGTCTTGCTGCAGTTATACAGGGCCTTGGTGAGGCCACATCTTGAGTACTGTGTGCAGTTTTGGTCTCCTAGTCTGATGAAGGACATGGTGCCATTGAAGGAGTCCAGCAAAGATTCACCAGATTTATTCCTGGAATGGCAGGACTGACATACAAAGGAAAGACTGGATCAACTGGGCTTGTATTTGCTGGAATTTAGAAGAATGAAGGCGGCAGGGGGAAATCCCAATAGAAACATACAAAGTCCTGATGGGACTGGACAAGCTAGATGTGAGAAGAGTGTTCCCAATGCTGGGGAAGCCCAGAACAAGGGGTCACAATCTAAGAATAAAGGGTAAGCCATTTGGGACTGAGATGAGGAAGAATTTCTTCACTCAGTTGTGAGCCTGTAGAATTCTCTCCCACAGGAAGGAGTTGGGGCCAGTTCATTAGATATATTTAAGAGGGAGCTGAATGTGGCCTTTGTGACTAAAGGGATCATGGGATATGGGGAGAGGGCGTGAATGGGCTACTGAGATTGCATGATCAGCCATGATTGTGCTGAATGGTGGTACAGACTCCAAGCACCAAATGGCCTACTCTGCACCTATCTTCTATGTTTCCATGACTCTATAACCCCTAGGGGGCAGTGACTACAATACGATATTGATCCTGCAGTTTGAGGGGAAGAAATTGAAATCAGATGTAATGGTATTACTATTGAATAAAGATAACTGCAAAGACATGAGGGAGGAGCTGGCCAGAGGTGATTGGAAGAGAAGCCGAACAGGGAAAACTGAGGTTGTAATGGCAGGAGTTTCTGGGATAATTCCGGAGGCACAGCAGAAATTCATCCCAAGAAAAATACTAGGGGGATGAATTACGCAGAACTCTACTAGTCACCGGCTGCCAATTTGGAAGAGACCCCTTTATCCCCACTCTCTACCTGCCAGTCAGCCAATCCTCTATCCATGCCAGTATCTTGCCCCTAATACTATGGGTTCTTACTTTACTTAACAGCCTCTTGTGCAGCACCTTGCCAAAGGCCTCCCAAATACATCACTGCACCGTCTAATAATTTGTTCATTACCACCTCAAAAGAATTCTAACAAATTTGTCAGGTATGACCTATCCTTCAAGAAGTTGTACTGACTCAGCCCTATTTTACCATTCACTTCCAAGTATTTCGCAATCTCATCCTTCATAATGGACTCTAAAATATAACTAAAGACCGAGGTTCGACTAAGTGACCTATAATTTCCTTCGGCAAATACTGTGAGGTGATGTCATTGAAACATATAGGATTCTTAAAGGGTCTGACAGGATAAATACTTCTAGTCATGAGAGAGTCTAGAGCCAGCAGGCATAGTCCCAGAATAAAGGGGACACCAATTTAGGACTGAGATGAATAGGAACATCTTCTGAGGTTTGAGTACCTTTGGAATTCCTTATCACAAAGGACTTTGAGGGCAGAATCTGTATATTATCAGTAGGGGAAAGCAAAGGATATGGGAAAAATGCCGGAAAGTGGGCACATGAAATTTCAGTTCAGCCACGATCCTATCTAAAGGCACAGCAGGCTTCAATGTCTGAATAGTTGAGGCCTATTACTATTTCTGAATGTATTCTTAATTGAATTCAACCACTCCCCGTGATAGCAAGTTCCACATCCTGTGCGCTTAGTATAAGCAGTGTAATTCCCAATAGTCACCAAGAAGTTCAATGTTGTACTGATGACACTTCCTGTCAAAATGAATAGCTTTGCATCCATTCCATCAAAACCTTTCAATTTCAAATCCTTCTATCGGGTCACCCACAGCTTTCTTTCAGAGAGGGCACCCACTCTTTTTCTGATATGTAAACCCACACATATTATCTGTTATTATCCTTGTAAATCTTCTCCGCATCCTCTCCAGTGCCTCGGTAACCTTTTGATAATATGATTAGAACTGCACACAATACTGTGTGTCATCTAACAGAGGGTCGATAGCTTCCCATTGTTTCAAATAAAGCTGAGTGCTAGGTTTTTTCTTAAAATGACCTTTCTAACCTGCGATGTAACATTCAGCAATTAGTGCATTGGGAGCCCCAGTTTCACAGGTGTGGTGGGGCGGCACGGTGGCTCAGTGGTTAGCACTGTTGCCTCACAGCACCAGGGACCAATGTTCAATTCCACCCTCAGGCAACTGTCTATGTGGAGTTTGCACATTCTCCCTGTGTCTGCATGGGGTTCCTCCCACAGTCCAAAAACGTGTGGGCTAGGTGGACTGGCTGTGAAAAATTGCCCAAGTATTCAGGGATGTGTAATTTAGGGGAGTTATAGGGGGATGGGTCTGGGTGGGATGCTCAGAGTCAATGTGAACTTGTTTCCATGCTGTAGGGATTTTATGATCTATTTGCCTTGACTATGGAATCTGCAGAGAAAACAAACATGCATGCAAAACCACCTGCAGCAATTTTATTAAAATGGGACCAATGATAAGAAACTTCAGTTTGGTGGAGAGATTAGTGAAATTCTAATGGTTGTTCTTACAACAAAGAAATTAAATGGAGATTTAATTATGATGGGTTTTTAACAGAATAAATGAAGAGACCACTCCCAATGGCAGGAGGGTTAGTAAAAGGAGACACTGATTTAAATACATCATCTGATAAACTAGAGGGGAGGTGAAGTAACTTTTTAAACAGTGACTTGTGATCTGCAATGCACTGGTTTGAAAGGGTGGTGGAAACAGTTTCAATACAAGATTTAGAAATGAATTGAATAAGTACATGCAGGGAAAATGACAGGTCTATGAAGGAGACAGAGGAATGCAGTACAGCTGGGTACCTGATAACTGGAAAGGATGCTACAGGATTTGTGTTGCAGTCATGGTGCTACCATCTCTGTTCTACATGAGGTGCTAGTATGCAAGGATCTCTGAATCCTGTACACACTCAACACAACCATTTATAAATTCAGTCATTCAAGAATGAACATTTCAGTCCAGATAAGGTCAGCCATTACCATTGTTATAAGACTGCAAGAACATCTGCACAATGCTGAAACTTCCTCCAGTGAAATCTAGCAGCACATTCCCAATTGACCAACCGATGGTGCTCTTCCTTCGACAATTCATATAGGCCTGAAGAGAGAGTTCATAGAACATTCGCAAATCAGCTGATCAATCAATTCCCGTCACTTGCAAAAATAATGCACTGGAAGGTACATCAGAAACATTGCAGGGTAATGTGCTGGATAAGAACTCAGGTGGTATGGTGGCTGAGTGGTTAGTACTGCTGTCTCACACTGCCAGGGACCAAGGTTTGATTCCAGCCTCAGATGACTGTCTGTGTGGCATTTGCACATTCTCCCCATGTATGCATCCACAATCCAAAGATGTGCAGTTTAGGTGGTTTGGTCATGCTAAACTGTCCATAGTGTCCAGGGATGTGCAGGCTCAGTGGATTGGCCATGCAAAATGTATGGCTAGGGTAGGGGATTGGGTCTGGGCAAGATGCTCTTTGGAGGGTTGGTGTGGACTCGATGGGCTGTATGGCTTGCTTCCACACTGTAGAGGTTCTATGAACCTTTGCCTGAGTGGGACAGATCAAACCATATAGAGTACACATAGTAACAAACAGAACTTGATCCAGGTCCTGTCCTGAACTGAACTGCTCTGAAGAGTCGTCAATGGACCCGAAAAGTTAACTCTGCCTTCTCTCCACAGATGCTGCCAGCCTGGAGCGTTTCCACCAATTTCTATTTTTGTCATCTCCTGAATTGGTTTCCATCATCAATAGGAAATTGCTAGAATCTTTTCCCTCATTGTTCCTGCATTTTCTCCTCTCATATCTTCCACGGGATTATATAGAGGGGCAGGAGACGGAATATCAAGTTATGATGCTGGGACAACATGGGTTAGGACAAGCCTGATGAGGCAGCTGGATCTTTAATGAATAGATTAATATTAGTGCCACAACAGATGTCAACATTTTCTCTCAGCTTGAAGCTTTAAGACAGCAAAGTTAGTGGGAGTGTAATGCTGACATCAATGCTCGGTCTACTTGCAAAGGATGATGACTCTAGCTACTCTTCAACAAGAATCCTTTCAATCATTCTTCAGATTACTGTCACACCCCAGAGATCAACACCACAGTCAAATCCATCAGCACTTTCATACTTTTGTACATCTACAGACTCAGACATTGTAGCTGAAGAGGCTGCAGAATTCTGCACGTAATACCACCAAACAAATTCACAAATCACCAAAGACCCCTCCTCAATTGTACTGTACCTTGCACTGTGCAGACCACCCGCACACCATGATCCCCATTACTTACCTGGGGCACATATTTGATCACTGTTATTACAAGTTTGATGTAGGAAAAATAGTAGAGGTACTCCAGCCATGTGAGTTTATTCGCTACAGTGACAAACAAAGTGATAAGGGCAAAAAGCCAGGCAGCCACCAGCAATCCAGTAGTAACCTTTGACACTTTCTGCTCTCCTCGCTGTGTGAGCAAAACACAAGGCAGGCAGTCAGGAAGAAGCATTACTATAAACAAAGACTATGAACAATACAGCTTGTAAATATCAAAACCAAAGGCCTCAGAAGAACCAGGTATAGAATGCAGCACCATACAACCTCCTGCAATCAGAACAACCGGCAATGGTCGGGAAGATTTATTTCAATAAAGCTTTTAGTCAGTGAACAGAGGAAAGCAATAAAATGAAGATTGCCTGAAAACCCAAATGCACAATGCTTTTGAAGAGGATATGCACAAAAATAAAGGTGTGTAATATCAAAAGGATTGCATCAGCCTAGGCAGACAGAATATGAAGGGAACAAAGCACAGAGTAGGGACAAATAAGGTTTATGACAAGTGTTAAGATGTATCCCAGATCTGTGCTGGGGCTTCTTACCTTCCATTTGTAAACAGTCGAAGGCAATGCAAAAAAAAAAATTGCAGGGTGGCACTTGCCAATTAGTAGATAGGACTGATGATGGCAGAGAAAAGTGAAGTACTTGATTCTTCTTTTTCTGAATCTAACTCTGACAAAACAGTTCAATTTAGAGGAATAGAGAATGAGAAATGCAGAAGCAAGGTTTAACAAGGTAGAAATTGTATTCTGTATTTCATACACGATGACAATTTAAAATGAGGAAACGAGGCTGAGTTTGTATGGATATTGGTTAGGTCGGAATGTGTTGTACAGAATTAAGGAGTCTTGGAAAATTATCAGTGACGATTCATTCAAATTTAACCAGCAATTAGGGGCGTGAAGGAACACTGAATATTTAGTATTGCTTAAAAAAGACATCATTTTACAACTAAATTGCAGACATCAGGGTAGAATTGCAAGAATAATGAATCTCAAAAGGAATCAACAACTTATACTGTATGAGGTGGTCAGTCAGGCTCAATTTAATGAGAGATAATAGCATAAGTAGGCCATTTCGCTCCATCAAGTCTGCTCTGCCGTTCGATAAATTCATGGTCAGTATGATAATCCTCAATTTCACTTTCGTACTTTTTCCCATAGCCCGCAATTCCATTGTTGATTAAAAATCCATCTATCAATTAACATGATTAACAATGCAGCCTCCAACTTTCTGCAATAATGTCAGATTTAGTAACCTCAAAGAAATAATTCCTCATCTGTTTTAAATGGGTGATTCCTTACTCAGATTATAGCCTCTGATGCTAGACCCTCCCGTAGGGAAACCACCTGTGCGGGATGTACTCTCTCAATTGGTCAGAAGAGGGGATTTATGCTGGATGATTGCACAATGTTTAGTACCATTCACAACTCCTAAAATATCAAAGTAGTCCATGTTTAAATGCAACAATATCCAGGTTTGAGCTAACAAATGGCAAGTAATATTTGTATCACACAAATGCCAGGCTCTGGCCATCACCAATAACAGAGACTATCTAATCACCGCCCCTTGATATTCAAAGGTTTACAATCACTGACTCCCCCACTATCAAATTGGGGATGAGTGACCATAACATGATTGAATTTTTGATAGAATTTTTTAAAAAATCAAGATGGAGAGTGAAGTAGTTGATTCAGGGACTAGGATGTTGAATCTTAATAAAGGAAACATTGAAGGTATGAGGTGTGAATTGGCCTTGATAGATTGGGTATAATTATGTCAAAGGGATGACAGTGGATAGACAATGGCAAATATTCAAGGAACGCACGGGAAAACTGCAACTATATTTCTGTCTGGCACAAAAGCAGAATGGGTAAGAGGGCATCACAAAGCCCTCCATGGCCCTTACAAAGAAAATTAGAGTTTGTATCCAATCCAAGGAAGAAGCATACAGGTTGACCAAATAAAATGATACGCTGGAGGTTTGGGAGCAGTTTAGAATTCAAAGGAGGGCCAAGGGATTGATTAAGCAGGGGAATATACTCCACGAAAGTAAGCTTGCATGGAACATAAAGACTGACACTTATGAGTTTCTATAGGTACATGGAGAAAAAGATTGGTGAAGGCAAATGTACGTCCTCTACGGACAGAAATGAGGTAATGAATAATAGGGGACAAAGAAGTGACTGAGCACCCGAATACACACTTTGCTGACATCTGATTTGTGAAGACAGAACCAATGTTGGACAATGCAAGATTGAGTGGCAGGGAAGAATTGAAGGAGATCGATTTAGTAAAGAAATTGTGCTGGGAAAATTGATGGGATTGAAGGTGAATATATCCCTAGGGCCTGATACTCTATATCCCAGAATACTTAAGGGCTTTATAACAGAGCAATTAGAAAGCAGTGGCAGAATCAGACTGAGTCAGCATGGCTTTTTGAAGGGGAAATGATGCTGGCCAAATCTGTTGGAATTCTACAGAGATGTAACTAGTAGAGTTGACAAGGGGAAGCTAGTCCAAGCCCCCCAAAGCCCGTCCACCATCTACAAGGCACAGTCCCCAGTTGCCTGGATGGTTGCAGCCCCAACTACACCCAAGAAGCCTGACACGATCCAGGACAAAGCAGCCTGTTTGATTGGCACTATATCCATAAGCATCAACTCCATCCTCCGCTGATGTTCAGTATCAGCACTGTGTACTACTACAAGATGCACTGTAGAATTTCACCAAAGATCCTCAGACAGTATGTTCCAAATCCATATCCTTTTTCATCTAGAAGAACATGGGCAGCAGATATACAGGATCACCAAGCCACTCACTATCCTGACTTGGAAAATATCATTGTTCCTTCACTGTTGCTGGGTCTAAGTCCTGCAATTCCCTCCCTAGCAGCACTGTGAAACAACTCTCAGTAGGCAAATTGCAGCAGTTGAAAGCGGCAGTTTACCATCTCCTTCTCAAGGGAAACTAGAAATAGGCAATACATGCAGGCCAGCCAGTGATGCCCACATCCCACAAATGATTAAATTTTAAAAAATCCCTAAAAATGTTGCATACTTCAATGAGGCTGCCTCTCATCTTTCTAAACTCCAATGATTACAACTTACTCAAACTCTCCTGATCGGAAAATCTCCCCATGTTGAGAATTAACCTCGTAAACCTACACTGGAAGCAGTCCAGAACAGAGATAGCAAGGTGTAGAGTCGGATGAACATAGCAGGCTAAGCAGCAGAGGAGCAAGGCGGCTGACGTTTCGGGCCTAGACCCTTTGGCCCAAAGGCTCTAGGCCCAAAACGTCAGCCTTCCTGCTCCTCTGATGCTGCTTGGCCTGCTGTGTTCGTGCAGCTCTACACCTTGCTACCTCAGGTTCTCCAGCATCTGCAGTTCCTACTATCTCTGCCTCCAGTATAGCTTTCTTTTGACAAGGAGACAAAACTGTTCACAGTACTCCAGCTGTGCTTGGACAAGTGCACTGCATAGTTTCAGCAAGACCTCCTCATTTTGAGGCAGGTAGTTCTGCTGTAATGCATGTTTCGTTAATGCAAATTGTTTGTAAAGTGATTGATGAATAGAGGATTCTGTCCATATAACACAAACTTTCTGCTGTACAGGTCTAACAATCTTCTATAGCAATTTCCCTATAACGTGATTTTCATGGTGATTTTATATAGCACAAAGTCATGCATGAACACAACTATCACATTTTAGAAGTACCTGTATTTAACTTCTCTTTGAAATGAAGGCTGTCATTTCATTTGCCTTCCTCATTACCCAATGAAGTAGTGAATTAGATTTTTGTGATTCATGTACCACAATCCCCAAACCCCTCATTTAAATAATATTCAGCTCTTCTATTCTTGCTGGCAAAATGCATAACCTCAGATTTCCAGTTAACCTGTCTACATCTCTAATCTGTCAGTTGCCCTCCCACCTATTTTTGTACCATCTGCAAACTTGGCTACATCACATTCACTCATCCAAGTCATTGTCTTTCATGTAATACCATGCAAGGAATGAAACGTTTGAATTAATACAAAGGAAAAAAAGATTCAGCATTTACATTGGGAAGAGAAAATGGAAGCAAACTTTTAAGAGCTCTTGAATGGAGAAAACCTTATAATAAGGCGTTGAGTGAAAGAATGGAAATCAGAATAAAATATGACCAGTCACAGGAATGTGGGAGTCAGGCACCAGTCAGTAACCTTGCACAGTCCTCAATATTCTGAAACAAAAGTAAAAGTAACAAATCTGTGGAGGCTGACTGACCTCATAAAAACAACACTGGCAGATTGTAAGCGTTGTTAGCAGGACTGCATGGATACTGAAGAAGACATCACTGCCTTGCACAGGGTTCACCCCAGTTGGGTTGTACTCCAGGAACTGTTCCTGAAAAAGAATGACAAATTTAAAACATTAATGACAATCAAATTAACAGTGTAATCTGTAGTCCAACTGAGATCTCAATCACTCAGAAATGCTGTTGGAATAAAGTACAAATCTACTATATAAATTTCAGCAATTTCAAATAGTCACATGAAATAATGGAGCAGGGTCAACATGGATCTATGAAAGGGAAACCACATTTGACCATACTGATCAGAGTTGCTTTGATGATATTGCAAGTGGCACAGAAAAAGTGCCAATAGAGTTTCAGATTTTCAATAAGGTCTCACAGAGATTAGTAAAAAATCAGAGCACATGGGTTTGGGGCAATACATTGCTATATTTCGAAGATTGGTTAATAGACCAAATACAGTAGAAATAAAATAAGTCTGACTGAAGGAGGCAGTATTTGGGCTCCAAGGATCAGTGAAGAACACAAGTATTCACAATTCACATCAATGATATGGATTTGGTGACCAAACCTTTCAATTTTGCTGATGAACACAAAATGAGGTGGGAATGTGTGTTATTAGAAAGAGTTAAGGGAACTCAGACAAGCTCAGTGAATGGTCTAGAACACGGCAGAAGAAAAATAATCGAAGTGTGAGGTTATCCAGTTGTAGTTTAAAAAATTAAAGGCAGAATATGTCTAAATGGTCAGAGGCCAGGAAGTGGTATTGTCCAAAGGGCCTTGGGGTTCTTGTTCATGAATCATTCAAAGCTACTATGCAGGTGCAGCAAGCAATTAGGAAGAAAAATGGTCTGTTGGCTTCATCACAAGTAGATTTCAGTACAGAAGTAAAAGATGTAGATGTGTAGAGCCTCGGTCAACCTGGAGTACGGCACTCAGGTATTCTGGCAGTTTTAAAGGAATGAGAGCCCGTCAGGGACCTAGGCAGCACAGTCTTTAACAGGTTTGAGTGCAAGGATTCCAAAATGGAAGCAGCTGCTGTGGGCAATGTGAATGAGCGGTCGTTTGGTGTTGAAAAATAAGGTAGCTGTGATACATGGAGAAGGTGGAGCTCATGGTGTTTGAGTCCAAGAAATCAGGACATAAGCACCATGTTATTATGTTTAGGTTGCATTCCAAGAATCTAAATCAGAAGTAAGATGACAGGGAAAATGTTGAGAACAAGCAGGATGAACGTATTAGTGCAGAGATTAGCATGGTGAAGCAGGCCACACTTGAGGCACTAAGGAGCTGCAGGGTTTTCCTGGAGGAACAGAATGGGAACTACAAGGAGCTGATTGGAAGAAAGGAAACCAGTCACAAAAGGACAGTAAAATGGGTGTTAGGCACCAGATGTTGATCTCATTCAAAAATTTAGATGTAACAAACCTGTGTGGAGATTGATTGACTTCATATAACAAATACTGCCAGACTGTTAGCAGGATTGCTTGGAGACTTGTTCACACCAATTACATATTTTTCACATGAGACAAAAACTATACAGTGCACTCCAGATGTAGTCTCAAACACCTGATATAGCTCCAATAAAGCCCCCCTATTTTTATATTCCATTCCTCTAGCAATAAACTGTAACAATCTAATTAATTTCCTAATCACCTGCTATACCTGTGTACTATCTTCTAATTCATGAACCAGGAAAACCAGATCCGTGTACTACGTCCTGCAATCTCTCTCCATTTAAAATAGTATACCGCTTTTTTATTCTTCCTGTTTAAGTGTACAACTTCACATTTCTCCACATTATACTCCAGCTGCCAAATCTTAGTTCACTCACTTAACTTGTCTCTTTGCAGATTATACCACCTTCTGATCCAGCTTGATATTGTCAGAAAATTTAGCTATTTTTAATTTGGTTGCACCATCCAAAACATTGATATCAATTGTAATTAGTTGAGCTCCAAGCACTGAAAGATGTGGCACTTCACTAGTTTAGCTTACCAACCGGAACTAACCCATTCATCCCTATTCTCTGCTTCGTGTAATCTAACCAATCCTTCAACCATGACAACATATTATCTCGTACACCTTATGCTTTTGTCTTTGACGTGGCACCAAATCAAATTTCTTTTGAAAATCTATAAACACCATATCCACTGTGGTGCTCACTGTGAATATAACTGTCAAAAGTTCAGGACAAAATCGACTAACTGAGCTATAGTTCCCTGTTTCCCTCCTTCATGAGTGAAGATATTATATTTGTTCTTTCCAATCCACTAGGATTTGTCCAGAATCAAAGGAATTTTGGAAGATTATAACCAATGCTATCTGCGTCTTCTTTTACCACTTTAGGATGCAAGCTATCCAATCCTGAGGATTTGTCAGCTTTTATACAGACAAAGCATGGGAACAGACCCTTTGGCCTAACTTGTCCTTGCCAACAGTTTCCTCAACTGGAATAGGCCCTTTTACACAGGTCAGGCCCATAGCCCTCCAATTTTTCCTATCCAATAACAAAAAGAAAGCAAAGAATTATAGGTGCTGGAGATCTGAAACAAAAGCAGTGCTGGAAAAATTGAACAGGTTGGTATCTGTTTTATTTATCACTTGCTAGTTTTTTTCTCAGATTGCTTTCTGCCTGTTCAGAATGTGAGAATGTGGTATTATAATGATTGATTATGCAACGTCCACACAGTCTGACTGTACAAAGTTTCTAGAGCCTGCAGTATGTTTTGAGCCAATACTAAACCCAATTTTCTCATACAGACAACGTCCTGCTCCAAAACTGACCTCACACTGAAAGGATCATATGGGATTATGTTGCTTTGCAAAATGATCAGCTAATCAGGAGGGTAACTTCATAATAAAAAGTAAAATAAAGAACTGAAAATGCTGGAAATCTGAAACAGAAACAGTAATTGCTAGACAAATTCAGCAGATCTGGCAGCATCTGTGGAGATTGAGTCCAGTGACCCCTTATCAGATCTGATAGGAAGCAGCAGTATCTGTGCTGATGACAGAGTTTGGGGAGGGGCTGAGACAGGTAAAGACGGGGCTGAGAAAGAGGGAGTGGAGTAGTTAGAATCAACAATTGCTTTGGCTACCTAAGTCAGGGAAAGAAGAAAAGCTACACAAGTGATAAAGGGGGTTATAAGTGGGTGAAAATGGGTTGACTATTTCAAGACCCAGGGCGTGGTAGTACGTAAAAGATGTTGAAGGTGGTGTTTAGGCCTTAAAATTATTGAGGCTGCAATGTCCCCAAGCAGAACAGCAGATGCTGTTCCACTGGCTTAACCTCTTGTTATGGATCCACTCTACAACACAATGAATATAGTTCAGGCAGGGTCCACAAACTGACTGTAGTGATCTACGCTGCAGTTGAATCTAGACGATAACATTTAGTAAGTGTGTGGGGGGAGTTGCTCTATGTGAGTGATTAACATGCTACCAATTGAAATCTATTAGAGGTGTACAGAGCATGTGGCAGTGGAATACTTCTGAACATGTCCACTATAATCTTTCCCTGAAAGACGGCAAGAGGTGCAGTACAAGTTTACCGTGAAATGGGGAGACAACTTCCAAATGCTAGCATGGGCTACCAACATGGCTGACTGTTGTCACATGTACTGAGATACAGTGCAAAGTGCTGTTTTGCATTCTACAGAGGCAGATCATACTGTTATCAGGTTATCAGAACACAGCGCAGAATACAGTATTACAGCCACAGAGAGGATGCAGAGTGAGATCAACATTAACATTTCACAAGTTTGTTCAAAAATCTAATAGCAGTGGGGAAGAAACTATTCCCAAATCTGTTCTTACGTGCATTCAAACTTTTATATCTTCTGCCTGATAGATGAGGATGGGAGAGAGTATAACCAGGTTGGGAGAGGTCTTTGATTATGCTGGTTGCTTTCCAGAGGTAGTGGTAAATATAGATGGAATCAATGGATGGGAGGCTCATTTGAGAGATGGCCTGGGCTGCGTTTGTGACCCTGTAGTTTCTTGTGGTCTTGGGAACAACAGTCCCACTGAAGGCTTTCCATTCCATCAGACCAAAACTTCACTAATTTCTGTAGTGGGTCCTCACGCTTCAATTTCTGCTTGTAAGCCAGGAGGAGAAACACAGCGTTGTGATCAGATTTTTGAAAACACCAATGGGAATGGAGCGGTCAACATCTTTGATGGTTGCATAGCAAATGGTCAAAGATGTTCAGACCTCAAGTGGGACAGGTGATTTGTTGATGGTATTTTGGTAGCATGCTCTTGAGCTTGGCCTGATTGAAGTCACCAGCTATGATGAACAAGGCCTCGAGGTATTCTGTCTCAAGGCTTATAATGTTGTATACTTCGTCTAATGCACTCTTCATGTCTGCATGGGGTGGGATGTAGACCGTTATCAGAATAGCAGAGGTGAACTTGATGGCAGATAGTAGGGACAGCACTTCACTATTAGAGATTCTAGGTTCATGTTGCATGATTCAGTGATTTAGAGGGGTTAGGAATCTCTTGTTAATATTTTGAAAGAGGTTTCCATTCGTGTGATAATATCCCACCTACACTAACTTGACAGTTACTTCCCAGCAAACATTTACTGCAATAACCACAACTTTTCAGCATTTGGAAAGAAGCTAAATTAAATGTTACCTTAATATATGGAATCCAGAAGAGACCAACATTAAACATGCCATATGCAATGTGACCAGTCAGATTAAGTGCCAGAAAATCAAAATTCAAACCAACCACACTGAAAGTAAGAGAAAAAGATACATTAATGGATCAAAAACCCGATGATTTAGAAAGTGATTTTCTTACAATGCAGCTCCAAGAGAGACAACAGGATTTCTGCTACAAAACTTGTCAAACTTTGCATGTTATAAATCTGATTTAGCAGAATATTTATATACATGATTTTGGTGAGAACATAGGAGGCAATGTTAGTAAGTTTGTGGATGACATCAAAATTGGTGGTATAGTGGACAGTGAAGGTGGTTATCAACTGGGTCAATGAACTGAGGAGTGGCAGATGGAGTTTAATTTGATTAAATGTGAGGTATTGCATTTTAGTAAAACAAATAAGGGGAGGAATTAAACAATTAATGTTCGGGCTCTAGGTAGCGTTGTAGAACAGAGGTTCAGATTCAGGTTCATAAGGGTTCAGGTACATAATTTTTTGAAATCTGCATCACAGGTGGTTAAGAGACCATTTAGCACACTTGCCTTCATTGCTCAGACCATTGAGTACAGGAGTTTGGATGTCACGTTGAGGTTGTACAGAACACTGGTGAGGCCTCTTCTGGAATATTTTATGCAGTTATAGTTACCCTCCTCTACGAATGATGTTATTAAATTGGAGAGTTCGTAAAAGATTTACCAGGATGCTGTTGGGAATGGAGGGTTTGATTAAAAAAATAGGCTGAAAATGCTGGGACTTTCTTCACTGGAATGTTGGAGATTGAGGGGGTGTCCTTATATAGGTTTATAAAATCTGAAGGACATGAATAAGGTGAATAGCAAGGATCCCTAGAGTAGAGGAGTTCAAATCTAAGGGGCATATTTTAAGGTGACGGAAGAAAGTTTTTAAAACGATACGAGGGGCAACTTTTTGTTTTGCCTGTTTGCCTGTTAAACCAAAAAGACTGAACTGGGAAATTTACTACTGCAAGATATATAGCAAATTAATAGGACTGAATACTTTAATGGCTTGGAAGCTTCAAATTAGCATCTCTGAATCTACCACAGTGGGCTATTTCACCACGCACCCAGTTAAGCAGTTTGATCTTTTACCCTGAAGGTGTGTGCAACAATGGAACACCATCAGCAAGTTTGGTGAGCAGAGGTAGGAGGAACTGCTGATGCTGGAGAATCTAAGACAACAAGGTGTAGAGCTGGATAAACAGCAGACCAAGCAACAGAGGAGCAGGAAAACTGACGTTTCGGTCTGGAATTTTCTGAAGGGTCCAGACCCAAAAGTCAGTTTTCCTGCTCCTTGGCCTGCTGTGTTCATCCAGCTCTACACCTTGTTGTCTCAAATTTGGTGAGCAGCTGGTTAAACAGTCTAATCTCACCAAGGAGATAGAGAGTCAGGAGATATAGAGGAAGGACTGAAAAAAGATGAAGTTGAGTCAAATTAGAGAGATAAAGTACAAGGGGAGAGAATTTTGAGAGAAAGAGGTGAAGAAAAAGTTGAAAGTATTATGTCTTTAATTTTTAATCAACCTGTTATGATGCACCTCCACAGCCATCTTATTCTGGGGTGGGGACTTAAAACCCAGACCTTTGACACAGAGGCAGGGACACTACCACTACACCACAAGACTCTTTTACAATTTTTGAGGCAGAGTCAGAAAAATTGATTGGTCAATGATCACATCTATCAACTACTAATTTTAACATTCTGTCTTTGTGGCCAGTTGATGTATTGATACTGCAGACTCACAGAAATCATGATGAGGTTAAGTTAGAGATGTGTGAAGTTAACCGTGGGAACCACCCAGTAACTTGTGACTAATTGCAATTCACAATTCTGAGAGTCTCTTCCTGAGAAGTGCTAACCATTTTGACCATTAACATGAACAAGCATTATTCATACTTCATTATTTTTGCTGCAGATTCTAGTTCTAGATTTATTATTAAAGCAAGTTTCAGACAACACTGCAAAGAAAATTGCCTGCATGGAACTCTAGATAGACAGGTATGAAATTTTCAAAAGTAAACAGAACTGAACATCCTTCAGAATGCAACAGCATTTAAACTTTTTGCTAACATCCAGAGTTTAGTATGTTGCTAGGAATTTGCTACGTGCTGATTTACCTTTTACGTCGCCAGTTTTCGATCACTTGAGGGTAGAAGGATATAGACCAAGCAAAGAAGTAAACCCAACCAATCACCTGACATATGATTCTCAGGGCGTTACTCCGCACCACCAGGAAATGAATTCTTGCCAGGGTTCTATAAAAACATGGTACCACAGTCTGATACATACATGGCAATCATAAAGACAAATTGTAGAATATATACAGCACCTGATGTTAAAAACTTTGAGGTGCTTTAGGTGTAAGGGGAAAAAAGTCATGGATCAAAAGGTTACTCAGAACAGGGACATTTTGAAATGGCAAAACAGATGGAAGGATTTAGTAAAGAAGATTCCAAGCTTCAGGTAGAGATGCTAGAGACACATCCAAATGAAAGGAGGGAGGAATGTGGCCAGAGACTGGAACAGAATCCAGTGTAATTTGTAGCACTGGAGGTGGTTACAGATTAAGACCACAAAAGGAATTTAAACAGAAGAATGAAAGAAAGGCTTATACTTGTTCTCAATGTTCAGAAAGCAGATCCAAGGACTGAAAGAAGTTTTTGGACTTTATTGGTCATCTCATGATAGCCAGGAAATGTATGGACCTTTAATACTAATTAGTAACATTTGGGGTGGAAATTGACCAGCTCTCTCTGATACTCTTTCTGTTAATATTTCTTTTAACGTTCAGTCCGAAGTCCTTTGGTTCAATGAATTGATGGTTCACTAGTCTGATAGCTCTTTAGCCAACTGGCTAATAGCTTGTGCTTAGAAATTCATTTGTCTCTCTGGTGATCTGAAATAGCCACCTATTGAATATTCTAACTATCTGAAGAGGATGAATGGCTTCTGTAGTACCTCTAGATCAGAAATCCTACTTGCTCTACAGGTATATTATAACATGTCTGAAAAGGACAAACGTAGAGGAGAGCCAGTATGTGATTTGCTCCACTGGAGAGACAGTACAGACACAATTGGCTGACTAGGCTCCTTCAGTGCTCTAATTTTGCTATGATTCTAAATATAAAAAAAATAAACCTTGCTACATGTTAATATTAATCCTACAATTCAAACTGAAATCAGGCTTGGCTATAGATTCAATTCCTAACCAGATCTTTTATCACTTGTCTGAAAATCTATGCCATGATATTGACAACAAGCAGGTCTGGAAAAGTGTCCATTTTCTACCCCAAAGCAGCTAGACTTGTAATCAGATTCATCTGCTCAATCTACATTGCTCAAGATTATCCACAGTTACCACATCATTGCCAGGAATGACCGAGGAGGTAAACATCATTGCTACCTTTTGAGATCCCACACTTTGTCTCCCCTCCCTGCCATTTAATTTTAGAAAGACATCTCTCACCCTGCAATATGCAGTATGAGTAAGTGAGTAGAGGTCTATTTTCAGCTAATTTACTTTTAAAATATATTTTGAGCCCTCTCTGATACAACTTCTGCCACTATTCAAGTTCTGCCAGGTACTGTGCCAGTGATTAACAACACAATTATCCTAAGGTTTAAGACATCTCTCTCAAGTTTACAACACTGGGGACAGTGTTGACAGCATCCACAATGCAAGTTTGAAAATCCCACGTAAGTACTGTAAAGACAGACTGAAATGAGTAAAATAGATGAACCTCTCAAGTATGCAGTGACAGAGATGGTAGTGTGATCGGACTCGCTAGCAGATTGGTGCCTGTACTTCTCAGAGCTTGGAGATCTGCAGTCTTACCCCTGTATTGTTAATAAATGTCATTTAAAAAGAAACCTGGAAGCTTGGCTTGAGCTTGTCGAAGAAACAGAGAACCCAGACTAAAACAGTGGAAGATAATTTTTCCTCATCTCGGCCCTAAATGGTCTACACTGTATTCTGCAACTGTGACCCCTTTCTGGGCTCTCCAGCAATGAAAAGCATCCTCCTTAAATCTAGTCTGTCCAGCCCTTGTACACATTTCAATCAGATACTAATCATCCTTATAAACTCTACAGAATACAGGCCCAGTTGAATCAATTTCTCTGCCTAGGAACGTGTTGCTATCCCTAATATCAGCCTGGTGAATTTCTGCTGCACTCTGATTGCAAAGTATATTCTCTCTTTTCCAATAAATACATGCTCAAAAATCTCCAATAGATTTGTTAAGCTTAATTTGGCTTTGAGAAGTTCATGCTGGCTTTGTCCAATCCTGTTAACGTTTGCCAAGTGTATGTGGAAGGGAATTATGAAAAACACTTCCCCAGATCTCCAAATGAGGCAGTGACAGCCCCAGCTCAGTACTTCCTTATACACAGTGGGGTTGAGGATATCAACAGCAAAGCGTTGAAGAAACCTTAGCAGATTTTCATTCAATTCAATGGTTATTTTAGTCTCAAACAGAACACTACCCACTTTAACCACTAGTTCCAACAGCCAGGGAAACTGGTAGACTCCTTTATTAATGATTTATATTCTTTGGCCAGTCCAGGCAGTCATGACACATTCAAATTCATTCAAGATGGAACAATGATCTGAGTTCTCAACAAACTGATTTTTAGTGACCTAAAAACAACTGGAAGTCAAAGCACACAGACCAGTAAACTAGGCAAGCTACAGAATTCGGAGTCCAGTAAGCTCTGCAATACTATAAGGACTCTACTTAAGGATAGGATTCTTGGCAGCGTGGAGGAACAGAGGGATCTTGGTGTGCAGATACATAGATCCCTTAAAATGGCCACCCAAGTGGACAGGGTTGTTAAGAAAGCATATGGTGTTTTGGCTTTCATTAACAGGGGGATTGAGTTTAAGAGTCGTGAGATCTTGTTGCAGCTCTATAAAACTTTGGTTAGACCGCACTTGGAATACTGCGTCCAGTTCTGGGCGCCCTATTATAGGAAAGATGTGGATGCTTTGGAGAGGGTTCAGAGGAGGTTTACCAGGATGCTGCCTGGACTGGAGGGCTTATCTTATGAAGAGAGGTTGACTGAGCTCGGTCTCTTTTCATTGGAGAAAAGGAGGAGGAGAGGGGACCTAATTGAGGTATACAAGATAATGAGAGGCATAGATAGAGTCGATAGCCAGAGACTATTTCCCAGGGCAGAAATGGCTAGCACGAGGGGTCATAGTTTTAAGCTGGTTGGTGGAAAGTATAGAGGGGATGTCAGAGGCAGGTTCTTTACGCAGAGAGTTGTGAGAGCATGGAATGCGTTGCCAGCAGCAGTTGTGGAAGCAAGGTCATTGGGGTCATTTAAGAGACTGCTGGACATGCATATGGTCACAGAAATTTGAGGGTGCATCCATGAGGATCAATGGTCGGCACAACATTGTGGGCTGAAGGGCCTGTTCTGTGCTGTACTGTTCTATGTTCTATGTTCTACAGCAAATGAGGGATTAAAAATTGCGAACAAAGTCTGAAGAACATCTTTTTGTTTGTGCCCACAAAGAAATACAGCAAAAAGCTTCAGTGCTGATGCATCTGTTGATCACTGGTTTGTACATCATTGATGGGCAAGCAAAAAAGAGACCAGAGATCATAAAACAAAGAAAATAGCAAGAACTTTAGACTAACACCCTGTGGAAGGCAGGCCTGGATCAGGGACCAGCAACAGAACAGAGAAACCTGAAACCAAGACTGGTTATCTCATGTCTTAATGGGTAGTGCAGTGCACAAGTTTAGGTACATTTCCTGTTACTTATTTGTTGATTTAGAAGAAAATACATTTAATTTTTGGACAACTGATCCATCTCTCATTGGTTGTGCAATTTAAGGATCAGAGACAAGGGGTAGTGCAACAGGCTGTGAGAAAATCATGTGATCGGGGCGTTGTTTGGTGTAAACCTCAAGCTTGAACCGAGCCCATCAGTTGTGTGGTGCAAAGATGTTTGCCCTGATCAACAAGCAGCCTGTAAAGTCAGAGAAAATAAGAATTGCTATTTGGAAGTGCTGTCGCAGTGCAATGCATCAGGATTGTCCAGCAGAAGACACCTAATTCTTGAATTGTGGCAGATTTGTCACTTTTTGCAACTTTGAAAAGTAAGATCTCCGAGAAGTAAATTAAATACATCACTTTCAGAACAAAGATAAACCGATAACTGGACAAGAGGACCATCACATGCTTTATTGTCTAAATGGATAATCTTAACCTTACAGATGACGAATGAGACTAGGATTATTGGTCCGTAACCACAAGTGTCAATAATTTTGATTTTTTTTCCCCTATGATTCAGAAGCAATTACTATGCTGCCTGTCAATTTAGAATGGCCTCATATGGTTTCTTTTAAAAATGAAATCAAGATACAAAGGTAGACACAGAGTCTGGGAGGCCACAACATTTGAGTTTTCAAGCAACATTTACCAACAGAGGAAAAGATTTTAAAAGGAGCCTACCTGTATCTTTACTAAATCAGAACAAATCTTGATTGATTTGGAAGATCTGATCTTTCAATCAGGTCTTTTAATGTTAATACATAACTATTGTCCATGTCCTCTCTCAAGCCAAAATCTCCAGCATTGAGAACTTGGTTACAGTGAGTAGGCCATGTCACCCACACCCCTGACTAGATTGCCAGAACAAAGTTTTCTACTCAGAGGTTAGTCAAGGCAAGCAATCACCAGGAGGGCGGAGGAAATGCTCCAAGAACATTCTTAACACCTCCCTGAAAAAAAAACAACATCCTTGTGGAAATAACTCACCCAACTTACAGAAGCAATATCCATGAAGATGCCAACCGTTAAACATCACCCTCAGGCCCAGATGAAGGCCAAGTGTAAACTGAAGGGGTTTGTGAAAACCTGAGCCACCCACCTACTTATTTCAGCAAAACTAGCTGTTCTACTTGTGGCAGGACTTGCAGATCTGGTTTTGGATTGTTTAGATACATTAAGAAACAATTCCAGAGTGGAAGAACATTATCCTTGCTGCAAAGGGACTGTCTAAGAGGAGGAAATTTTCTAAAATGGCTACCAGGGATTCGCATTCAGGTGAAACTGGACGACATTTTGAAAGGATTTCCCATGGTTTTTTCAAGCTGTCGTCATTTTAAGGGGTTAGCCAGGTGAACTTCAGAATATCAGCCCTCACTGGGGCTATTAACCTGGTCCAATCAGGGATCCGTGCCTGACAGATTTAAACAGGAGTGTCAGAGGTTCTGTTCGCTCTAAGAGCTGGCTCTGAGGAAGCAATACCAATGTCAAGTACAATGCACTAATAAATAAAGGTGACTTGGTGATGGGATACCGGCCCTTGTGGAGTTATTTCATCAACCTACTGAAGTATCATACCAAGAAGTTTTGGAATTGATTTTATGAAGTGTTATGAAGTGGAGGTTGGCTCCCTCACACCACCCTTACTCTGATAACTAAAACTGAATCACACAGAGAGAAACGCCTTGCCCTATAATTTGTTAAAAGAACCCCAATCTGCTATAAAGGAGCAGTTAAATAAAAATAAACCCCTGAAATTCTCTTTACAATCAACACGCTACCTGATACAATATGATTTCTAGCACTAGAGTTAAAAATACAAACAAAGGAAAGAAGAATTCAGAATACTTAATTATTAGAAAAACTTAATCATAATAGATACAGTAGCTAAAATTAATTAACTGTTCCAACATAGTAACATCCCATAAACACATTCTTGGCAAAAAGGCAAATTCAGGCACAGATTCTTACATGAGAGATAATGGGAACTGCAGATGCTGGAGAATCCAAGACAACAAAATGTGGGGCTGGATGAACACAGCAGGCCAAGCAGCACCTCAGGAGCACAAAAGCTGACATTTCGGGCCTAGACCCTTCATCAGATTCTTACATGCAGTTCTCCAATTCAGGAGGAAAAAACATCAAGAGAAGGTTCAGAGAGAATAACGGCGAGGAATCATTCCATGAAGCTACAACACTTTAGTCCCCAAGGGCTTCTATTACTAATGAAAGAAACAAAATCCAAAAAACTGGGTTTGAGAGAGCTGGCTACACCATTCAGGCTGCTTCCATTATTCCAACATTTAAATAAAATCCAAGCCTGAAGTTGTTAGAGTTGGGAGGAACTGCCGATGCTGGAGAATCGGAGATAACACAGTGTGAAGCTGGATGAACGCAGCAGGCCAAGCAGCAGAGGAGCAGGAAAGCTTGACGTTTCGCGTCGGGACCCTTCTTCAGAAGTGGGAGTGGGTAAGGGGATTCTGAAATAAATAGGGAGACAGGGGAGACAGATAGAAGACGGATAAAAGGAGATGACAGAGTGAGAGCAGACAGACAGATCGGGGCGGGGGGGGGGGGGTCAGAGCCAGTGAAGGTGAATGTAGGTGGGGAGTTTGGGGGGGGGGGGGGGGGGGGGGGGGGCGGCGGGAGGAAGGAGAGAGAATAGGTCAGTCCAGGGAGGGCGGACAGGTCGGGGGGGTGGTGGAAGGATGAGGTAAGTGGGTAGGGGATAGGGGTGGGGCTTGAGGTGGGAGGAATGGTTAGGGAGGCGGGGACTAGCTGGGATGTGGTCGGGGGAGGGGAGATTTTGAAGCTTATGAAGCCCACATTGCAGCCCAAGGGTATCAGAGTTTCCAAACGAAATAGGAGATGCTGTTCCTGCATCTTTCCACCCCCACCCCACTCCTCGGACAATATGTCCATCCTGCGCCTCCTGCATTGCCACGATGTCGCCAACCCGATCCCAGGCCCTAGGAAGACTTTTCATGTCAAACAGATGCTCACCTGCACATCTGTCAATGTTATATACTGTATCAGCTGTTCCCATTGTGGCCTCCTCTACATCGGGGAAACCAAACAGAGGCTTGGGGACCGCTTTACGGAACATCTACGCTCTGTTTGCAACAAACAACTATACCTCCCAGTCGGGAACCATTTCAATCCCACCCCCCACTCCTCGGATGACATGTCCATCCTGGGTCTCCTGCACTGCCATAAAGACGCCACCGAAAGATGCAGGAACAGCATCTTATATTTTGCTTGAGAGCTTTGCAGCCCAAGGGTATCAATGTGGACTTCACAAGCTTCAAAATCTCCTCCTCCTACTGCATTCCAAAACCAGCCCAGCTCATCCCCACCTCCCTAACCATTCCTCCCACTCAAGCCCACCTCCAACGCCCCTCCCCCCCGACTAACCTTACCCACAAGCCCACCCCCCGACCCCCCCCCCAAACCCTGGACTGACCTATCCCCTAACTCCCCACCTACATTCACCTTCACTGGCTCTAACCCCGCCTCTTTGACCTGTCTGTCTCCTCTCACCCTATCTTTTCCTTTATCCATCTTCTATCCGCCTCCCTGTCTCCCTATTTATTTCAGAATCCCCTTCCCCATTTCCAAAGAAGGGTCCTGAACCAAAACATCAAGCTTTCCTGCTCCTCTGACACTGCTTGGCCTGCTGTGTTCATCCAGCTTCACACCATGTTATCCAAGCCTGAAGTTGTTTACTTAAGTTGCCTTCAGAAGTTAGTTTGGAAGCTCTGCCTCACATCGTAACAGCATCAACACATCAGCAGTCAGGTGAAGGTGCTATCTTCTGAATAAGCATGTACCTGCCCTCTTACTAATGTAACAGCCACTGGTAAAGATTTTTCTTCACTACTACAATGTCAGGACAATTTTCCATTTTCATTTCGGCTACTAAAAAGTACAGTCCCAGGCTAGCCTACACCATTTCAAATAACCAGATCTGGACAAACTTTTGAGATCCCTGGGGCTAACTGAATCTGTGTATTACAAACTTCTTTTTGGGATGGTGGAAGCAGAGAAGAGATAATGTGGTTGAAATACATTCTGTTAAATGGGAATGCTTTTAGTTAAATGTTTCAGACTATGAATATTAAAAAAAATTTAAATTAACAACTTCGGAAACTGGGAAAGTACTTACAGGGAGATGTAGAGATAGAGTTTAAAGAATGCGCAAATGAGCCTGGAGGGGTAAGCTGTGAATAGCTATAACCTTAGTAGTCTTGTGATCAGACTTTGCTGGAAGGTTGGAGCACTGCAGCCTTACCATCATGTACATGTTAGAAGAACCCAAACTACAACAATCACAACCAATAAAACCAAAAAATGTAGGAGCAGAATTAGGCCATTTGGCCCATCAAGTCTGCTCCATCATTCGATCATGGCTGACATGTTTCTCAACCCATTCCCCTGCCTTCACCCATAATTCTTGATTCCCTAACTAAGCAAGAATCTGTCTTAAATACACTCAATGACTTGGCCTCCACAGCCTTCTGTAACAATGAATTCTACAAATTCAGTACTCTATGGCAGAAGAAATTCTACTTCATCTCAGTACTAAACGGTAACTTCTTCATTCGGAGGCTGTGCCTTCGGGTTCTACTATCAGAAATGACTTCTCTACATCTACTCCATCCAGGCCTCTCAGAATTCTCTGGGTTTTAATGAGATACCCCTCTCATCCTTCTAAACTCCACTGAATACCTATAGTCTTTGACTGCTTCTCATATGACAAGTCCGAGGATCATTTTTATAAACCTCCTTTGGACCCCCTCCAACTCCAGCACATCCCTATTCAGATACAAAGCCCAAAACTGCTCTCAGTATTCTAGATGCGTTCTGACCAGAGTCTTATACAGCCTCAGCAATACATCTCTGCTCTTATATTCTAGCCTTCTTGAAATGACTGCTAACATTGCCTTTGCCTTCCTGGATCCCAATGGCAAACATTTGAGGGGTCACTACAAAGTCAATCAGAACCTCAACCTGATGTCAATGATGCAAGTCTTCTTTACGACAAAATCACTTCATGACATTGGTAGTTAAAACCCAAGTCATAGCCTATTACAATTTTGGCATGAATTATTCCATCTTTCAAAATCATATTTGCACACAATGGCCATATTAGTCCCTGGTCTGACAGCATCTCAAATGTAATATTCCCTTTGGTAAAATTCCTCCATAGCGTTACTTCTCCTCATAACTTCCTTCAGCCCAACAACTCCAAGTTGTCCATATCCCTGACTTCCTTTGCCCCACAAATACTGTCACACCATCAGGTGACTCAGTCCTAAACTCTGCAATTCATTTCTTAAATATCTCTCCCTCTCTGTATCCACTCAAAAGGTGTGCCTAAAACTTCCCCTTCGATCAACTTTTTTTTAAAAATCCTGCCTTCAAATCTGCTATTGCTAAGAGTCATGTGTTGAGAAAAAAATCGTACTGAACATGTTAGTAGCGCAAATCAGGGCAGGGCTTATACAATTAATGGTAAGGTAATGGGGAGTGCTTCCAAACAAAGACTTTGGAGTGCAGGTTCATTGTTCCTTAAAAGTGGAGTCGTAGGTAGACAGTGAAGTGATGGCAGCATCTGGTACGTCCGCATTTATTGGTCAATGCATTGAGTATAGGAGTTGGGAAGTCATGTTGCAGCTGTACAGAACATTGGTTAGGCCACTTGAAATACTGCATTTAATTTTGGTCTGCTTGCTACAGGAAAGATGTTGTGAAACTTGCAAGGGTTAAGAAAAGATTTACAAGGCTGTTGCCAGGGTTGGAGTGTTTGAGGGAGAGGCTGAATAGGCTGGGGCTATTTTCCCTGGAGGGTTGGAGGCTGAGGGGTAACCTTACAGAGGTTTAAAAATGTCATGAGGGGCATGGATAGGGTAAATAGTCAAGGTCCTTTCCCCAGGGTAGGGGAATCCAAAACTAGACGGCATAGGTTTAAGGTGAATGGAGAAAGATTTAAAATGGACCCAAGGGGCAGTTCTCATGCGGAGGGTGGTGCACATATGGAATGAACTGCCAGAGGAAGTGGAGGAGGCTGGTACAATTACGGCATTTAAAAGGCATCTGAATAGGAAGTGTTTAAGACAGATATAGGCCAAATGTTGGCAAATGGGATTAGATTAATTTAGGATATCTAGTCAGCACGGATAAGTTGACAAAGTGTGGAGCTGGATGAACTCAGCAGGCCAAGCAGCATCTCAGGAGCACAAAAGCTGACGGGAAGGGTCTAGGCCCGAAACGTCAGCTTTTGTGCTCCTGAGATGCTGCTTGGCCTGTGTTCATCCAGCTCCACACTTCGTTATCTTGGATTCTACAGTATCTGCAGTTCCCATTATCACCGATACAATTTTAACCTCACTGCAAAGCCTCTTCCAGGGATGCCTAACCTGAAGAAGTTACCGTCCTCCCTCCTGACATCTCCCTCCCACTGCAACTCTATTGTAATCTCTTCAGCCTTGAAACTGCTCGACCATGTCCTGAAGCAAACCAGGCACCACAGTCACAACACCTTCCTCAGCACCTGCCTACAGAACCGGATCATCCCCAATGGACTAGTCCACATTCAAGCCTTCCCAATTTGGCCCCAACCGTGACCACCTCTACACCCAGAACATCCAGACGCGTTTCTGCCTGCGAGTCCTGAAACAGACACTTGCAGCCATGCGCCAGCATCTCCAGGGACTGCAATCCAGCCTGCCCCAGCTCAGAGCCTCCCTCTCCCAGACCTGCAAAAGGACCTCTCCTGTTTATCCTCTGCAGGATACACAGACTGAACACCCAGTTCTACTCCGCTTTACTGGACACCAAAAACCGTGTACAACAAACTCACTGGCTCCTGCCACCTTAAAGAGGATTCCTGCACCTCCCAAATCCTGAGCCTGTCCCTGCCCCTCCCCCACCACGTATCCGCCACAATTGACCATGAGGACACGGCTGGTGACCCCACCAATGACTTCACATCCGCCACCACCAGGCACACCACTTCCAGGGCCGCAAACGCGACCGCTGCTGCAGTCACCGCCTCCACTTCCAGAACAAAACACCACACAAATCACCCTCATCGCCGCTGCTGCCGCCCACCCCACTCCTCCCACCGCCGAAACCCCGCCCACAGCCAAGGACCACATCGCTCCGCCCACAGCCTCCAAGCCAGCAACCCCAGAGAAGAGAGTCACACTGAGCCCTGCCGCATCTTCACAATCCCCCAGACCGAGGACGAATGGTCAGTCCTAAGCAAGGGGCTCACCTTTGTCCCCCTCCACCCATACATCAACGAATACCAGTCACGTTTGGACATCAAGCAGCTTTTCCGCCACCTTCGCCTCCACGCTTACTTCTTTAACCGGGAGCCTAACCCTCCCTCCACCGACTCCTTCACCTGCCTCCAACACAAGTCCTCTTCCTGGACACCATGCTCAGGCCTCCTACCCTCCCTTGAGCTCATCTCCAACTGCCGCCGAGACATCAACCACCTCAACCTCTCCCACCCCTCTCACCCACTCCAACCTCTCCCCCGCAGAACGGGCTGCCCTCCGCTCCAACCCCAACCTCACCATCAAACCTGCAGACAAGGGAGGTGCAGTGGTAGTATGGCGCACTGGCCTCTACATCGCCGAGGCCAAACACCAACTCTCCGACACCACCTCCTACCGCCCCCTTGATCATGACCCCATCCCCGAGCACCAAACCATCATCTCCAACATCATCCATGACCTCATCACTTCAGGTGACCTCCCACCCACAGACTCCAACCTCATTGTTCCCCAACCCCGCACAGCCCATTTCTATCTCCTTCCCAAAATCCACAAATCTGCCTGCTCTGGTCGACCCATTGTCTCTACCTGTTCCTGCCCCACCGAACTCATCTCCACCTATCTGGACTCCATGTTCTCCCCTTTGGTCCAGGAACTCCCCACCTACGTCCATGACACCACCCACACCCTCCACCTCCTCCAGGACCTCCAATTCCCTGGCCCCCAACACCTCGTTTTCACCATGGACGTGCAGTCCCTATACACCTGTATTCCTCATGCAGATGGCCTCAAGGCCCTCTGCTTTTTCCTGTCCCACAGGCTCGACCCATCCCCCTCCACCAATACCCTCATCTGCCTAGCCGAACTAGTCCTCACTCTCAACAACTTCTCTTTCAATTCCTCCCACTTCCTACAGACAAAGGGGGTGGCCATGGGTACCCGCATGGGCCCAAGCTATGCCTGCCTCTTTGTAGGGTACGTGGAACAGTCCCTCTTCCGCACCTACACAGGCCCCAAATGCCACCCCTTCCTCCATTACATTGATGACTGTATCAGCGCCACCTCTTGCTCCCCAGAGGAGCTTGAACAGTTCATCCACTTCAACACCTTCCAGCCGAACCTCAAGTTCACCCGGGCCATCTCCAACACATCCCTCACCTTCCTGGACCTCTCTGTCTCCATCACAGGTAACCAGCTAGAAACTGATGTCCAATTCAAGCCCACTGACTCCCACAGCTACCTAGAATACACCTCCTCCCACCCACCCTCCTGCAAAAATTCCATCCCCTATTCCCAATTCCTCCGCCTCCGCCGCATCTGCTCCCAGGATGAGGCATTCCACTCCCGCACATCCCAGATGTCGACGTTCTTCAAGGGCCGCAACTTTCCCCCCACAGTGGTCGAGAACGCCCTTGACTGCGTCTCCCGCAACACATCCTTCACACCCCGCCCCCGCCACAACCACCCCATGAGGATCCCCCTCGTTCTCACATACCACCCCACCAACCTCCAGATACAACGCATCATCCTCCGACACTTCCACCATCTACAATCCAACCCCACCACCCAAGCCATTTTTCCATTCCCACCCTTGTCTGCTTTCCGGAGAGACCACTCTTTCCGCGACTCTCTTGTCCGCTCCACACTCCCCTCCAACCCCACCACACCCGGCACCTTCCCCTGCAACTGCAGGAAGTGCTACACTTGCCCCCACACCTCCATCCCAGGCCCCAAGATGATTTTGCATATCAAGCAGATGTTCACCTGCACATCTGCCAATGTGGTATATTGTATCCATTGTACCCGGTGTGGCTTCCTCTACTTTAGGGAAACCAAGCGGAGGCTTGGGGGCCACTTTGCAGAACACCTCTGCTTGGTTCACAACAAACAGCTGCACCTCCCAGTCGCGAACCATTTAGACTCCCCCTCCCATTCCTCAGACGACATGTCCATCATGGGCCTCCTGCAGTGCCACAATGATGCCACCCGAAGGGTGCAAGAACAGCAACTCATATTCCGCTTGGGAACCCTGCAGCCCAATGGTATCAATGTGGACTTCACAAGCTTCAAAATCTCCCCTCCCCCACCGCATCACAAAACCAGCCCAGCCTGTCTCCGCTTCCCTAACCTGTTCTTCCTCTCACCCATCCCTACCTACCACCTCAACCCGCCTCCTTGACCTGTCCATCTTCCCTGGACTGACCTATCCCCTCCCTACCTCCTCACCTATACTGTCTTCTCTACCTATCTTCTTTTCTCTCCATCTTCGGTCTGCCTCCCCCTCTCTCCCTATTTATTCCAGTTCCCTCCCCCCATCCCCCTCTCTGATGAAGGGTCTAGGCCCGAAACGCCAGCTTTTGTGCTCCTGAGATGCTGCTTGGCCTGCTGTGTTGGTCCAGCTCCACACTTTATTATCTTGGATTCTACAGCATCTGCAGTTCCCATTATCAGCATGGGAAAGTTGGACTGGTGTCTGTTTCCATGCTGTACATCTCTACGTACCTAAGAATATTTCACTATCTGAGGAGTCTTGTTCTTGTTCTAAAGATGAGAACTATTAGTGATGACTACACCTGAAGTAAACTTTAAGAGTGCTTGTTCCCCTCCAACCAAGGTTTACAGGGATGTTACCTCAATATCAGAGTAACAGCTTTAGGGAAACAGCTTAACTCAGCTGCCAAAGCAATCTCCATTCTCAACTCTAATCTCAAATAACCAATTTGAAACCACCCATCATTCATATTCTGACCATTTTACATGCCTTTCACTAGTCAACATATCATCTAGCACAGTCTGATAACATCGTTCCTTTCTCCTTGCACCAGAGCTTTATCCTGTGGTTGTTCTACCTTCTCATTTAATTCACACTTCCCATTCAATATTTCAACTTCCTACTGCGCCAAGGAGTAACACCAGAAGCCAATTCAAAATTATCAGTCAAGCCAGTGTGATTCAGTTGCTCATTCTCAACACAGGACCAGCTTCATGTAGGTAGAAGGAATTTGTACATATATTTGGTCTTTTTCATGGAAAAACAAAGTCATAGTTACTGCAATATTTGCTGCATTCCCATGGCAACAGTATGACCATAAGAATGAAGACTGACAGTTAATTGCACACAATACATCTCCACGCCAGTGACAGCCCCACCAATTAATGCTGTCTTCTCATGCTGAAGCAGAAGACAGTGTTAATTGACCCTTTTACCAAGTCTGTTTCTTGCAGCCTAGTCCTGATCAGCGCAAGATGAAAGCTTCAACTTCTTGACTCCTTTCAAGAACATTTACTTCTGCCATCTTAGCATTCCTACTATTACTTCACTTCCCAATCGCTGTACCTCTTCCTTTCATCTTGCCCTAATGAATGCAATAAGCGCAATACACCAATAAACTGAGCACACATGCTTAGTGCTCTCTGCAATGTCCAAGGTTTCTATTAAGTGTTACTCTAAACAATCACAATTGCCCTGTCAGACCTAGAAGTATTATCGCTGAACTGTTAATCCAGAGATCTGGATAACATACTGGGGACTTCGGTTCATATCCAGCCATGGCAGATGGCGGAATATGAAATCAATAACAAAAAAAAATCTGGAATTACGAATCTAATGATGACCAGTCTATTGCTGATTGTTGGGAACCCATCCAGTTAACTAATGACCTTTAGGGAAGGATACTGCCACACTTGTCTGGTCTACATGTGACTCCAGACCCACACCAGTATGGCTAACTCTGAACTGCCCTCTGGGCAATTAGGGATGGACAATAAAAGCTGCCTAGCCAGTGACGTCGGCCTCCCATTAATGAATAAAACAATCCTTCAGTTACAGACTGCAGTAAACCTGTAAACACAATGATAATGGGGGACTTTAATTATCCTAACATTTACAGGAATAGCAATAACAAAGAACAGAAAATGTGTTCAGGAAAATTCTGATCAGCATGTTTCTTGTGCAAGGCAAGTTAGTCAGGATCCAGTGTCAGAATGTGAGCTTTTAGGGAACAGTATTCGTAGTTTTAAATGCTTGGCCACAGAAAAGAACAAGCTGCAATTTATGGTAAAAGAAGAGAGAAGTTAACTGGAGGTTCAGTGCAGTGATCTGTCCCAGTGAAATTGGAATTAAGGTAGTCCATCAAAAGGCAACAAAGACAACTGGTTGCCTTTAAAGTGGACACTAAGGAATATACTTCAACTCAAACAAAAGAGAAAAGCGTGGCTACCAAAACCAGAGCGCTTTAAATTACAAGAAATCGGTGGACTGACAGGTTTAAAAGAAAAGGGGAAGTATGACAGGTGTAAAGGAATGTGAAATGCTACATTTTGATAGGGGCAGCATAAAAGGGGATGCTGTAAAACAAGTGGCCTGGGGCAGATATGCATGAATTGTTGAATATAGGATTAGTTAACAAAGGTGGTTTAAAACCCATATGAGATCCTGGGCTTTATAAATAGGTGCAAAAAAACACAAGTTCAAAAGTTATGATAAATGTTTAGAGACCACTGATTGTCTCACTACTGAAAGAGTTTGTCCTAATGTTTAGGAAGATATCTTTATCTTTAGACAAGGTGCAGAAAAGATTTAAAATTGGCTTTAGGCATGAAAGATGTGTTACATGGATAGTTTGCAGAAGCTGGACCTTTTATCATTTGAAACAAGACGGTTCAGAGATTTAATAGAGGTATACAAAATCGTGAGGGATTAAGATAGAGCAAAGAGAAAATCTGGTCCCATTAGCTGAAGGCTCAAGAACCAGAAGACACAGATTTAAGATGAATAAGAGAAAAGGTGAGTGACATGAGGCAAATCTTTTTTCGAAGCAGTGTTAGAATCTGGAATACACAGCTTCAATTATGGCTTTCAATAGGGAATTAGATCAATAGCTTATGAGAAAACATTGCCAAAAAAGGCAGAGTGGGGTGAGCTAAATGGCTCTTATTTACAACTGTCTCAGGCTGAATGGTCATATGAATATCTACCCACCTGGTCACATTGCTGGTGCGGTTGTTTTGAAGATTCACAGTGGTCTGACCAACTTCAACTCCTCTGACTGGTAAAACTGTTGAATTTGCTGAGTGAGGAGGTAATATAATCTATTAGAAGAAAATATGTGAAATTAATATTTCTAATGCGCAAGGCAACATGGAAGGGGATCAATTAGAAGCATGTGTGGGCACAAGGTACTGTTGACTAGAAAATAATAAATAAAGAATGTACTGTTAAAAAAAAACAAATGGACTTGTTAGAAAAATGAACCTTCTGGTACCTAAAGCCAAGTGACAAGGCAAGAAGGTCAGGGATGCTGCTCACCTGTTTCAATATTGTAGATAATCAAGGAATAAGAAATAATCTTATATAAACTTTCCAAACAAAAAGTGATTAAGACAGAAATTGCCAGAGAAACTCAGCAGGTCTGGTAGCATCTGAGGAGAGAAAGCAGAGACAATAGTTTGTGGAGACAGTTGGGGTGAACAAGTTATGCAGACAAAGGAATGGACAGAATGGAAAGCTGCTAATGAGGATTATTACTGGCCCTGTAAAGACTCTTATAAAGACACTGTTCCATTTTCCAAGTTCCTGTCACATTTGTTCTGATTCTACCTTCCATAGGGGAGCCTCAGGAATGTCCATTTTTTTCCTCCACAGAGGATTCCCCACCACCCTGGTTGACAGTACTTTCAGCTGTGTTGACCCATCTCCTAAACTTATGCCCTCAGTCCGCTCTCACAATACTAATAGTTTCTTGATGAACACAGCAGGCCAAGCAGCACAAAAGCTGACGTTTCGGGCCTAGACCCTTCATCAGTCTAGGCCCGAAACGTCAGCTTTTGTGCTCCTGAGATGCTGCTTGGCCTGCTGTGTTCATCCAGCCTCACATTTTATTATCTTGGAATTCTCCAGCATCTGCAGTTCCCATTATCTCTAATAGTTTCTTCCCTGGTTCTTACTTTCCTCTGACTAATAATCCTTTCAATGTGGATATAACAGCCCATTTCCATCACCTCCAGCAATACACCAACAGCCAGATATATTCCTCTTTTTTGCCTGGTCAATTTTCTGCAGAGATTGTCTCCATAATACCCTAGTTTACTCCTGTTCCATTCTCAACACCACTCCAGGCCCCCAAAGCATCTTCCCATGCAACTGCAGAAGTTGCACACCTGCCCAGTACTTCCTCCCTCCTCATTTTCTAAGGCCACAGACACACCTTACAGGTGAAACAGCAATTTACCAGTACATCACTCAATCTAGTTTGCTGTATTCACCGCTCACCATGTGGCCTCCTCAACAATGGGCAGACAAAATAATAGGCAAGGTACATGTATTTAAAGCTTTGTTTAGTAGTTTAGAACTAGGACATTATTGCAACTACAGTCTTGGCTGAAAGAGGGACAGGATTGGCAGGTGAACATCCCTGGATTTAGACATCTCAGGAGTGATAGAAAGGGATGTAAAAGAGGTGGGGGAGTTGCATTCCTAGTAAAGGAGTACCTCACAGGTGTACTGAGGGAAGACACAGAGGGCTCATGCAATGAGGCAATATGGGTAAAAGTCAGGAATAGAAAAGGTGAAATCACAGGGCTGGAGGTATACTACAGGCCTCCCAATAGTCAGCAGGAGATATAGGAGAGAATATGCTGACAGATTCTAGAAAGATGTAAGAACAGCAGGGCTGTTTTATAGTGGATGATGTTAAATTCCGCTATATTGACTGGGATTCAGGGGCTTGGATGGGCAGAATTTGTAACAACCATTTCAGACGGTTTCTTGATACAATATGTAAACAGTCCAACCCGGGAAGGGGTTATACTGGACCTGGTTTTGGGAAATTTGCCTGGCCAGGTGAGTGAAGTTTCAGTGGGAGCATTTCAGGAGTAGTGATCATAGGGGCAGCAACATGTCTCAGTGGGTAACACTGTTGCCTCGCAGCACCAGGGACCACGGCTCGATTCCAGCCTCAGGCGATTGCCTGTGTGGAGTTTGCACATTCTCCCGGTGTCTGCGTGGGCTTCCTCCAGGTGCTCCAGCTTTCTCCCACAGTCCAAAGATGTGAAGGATAGGTGGATTGGCCTTGCTAAATAGCCCATAGTGTTCAGGGATGTATTGATTAGGTGGGTTATAGGAGATGGGTCTAGGTGGGGTGCTTGAAGGGAGGTGTGGACTTGTTGGGCCGAAAGGACTGTTTCCACACTGTAGGGACTCAACTCGACAACGCAGGAGGTTGAGGGAGTGGCCTGATAGTAGTTTGTGAATGGCACAGATAGATTGCAAAATGTGAGGCCTTTTTCCCCAGGTTTGAGTCGTCAATTTCTAGGGGGAAAACAGGTTCAAAGCATGGGGAAGTGGGGAGGGAAAATTCAGAAGGGTTTCTCCACAAAAAAAGGGTGGCAAGTGCCTGGAATGCACTGCCAGAGGTGGTGATGGAAGCAGGCATAATAGCAGTATTCAAGAAACACCTGGACAAATAAATGAATTGGAAGGGAATTGCAGAATACAGATCCGATAAGCGAGGACAGTTTAAGTATGGACAGGCAAAATGCGTTGGCAGAGGCTTGGAGGACTGAAGAGCCTGTTCCTGTTCAGAGGTGTTCTTTGCACATGTCATGGTGGCAGAGGCAGAAACCCTCGTTAACACGTGAGAAGCATTTAGATGTGCACTTGCAATGTCAAGGCATACAAGGCCAACGGCCAAGTGCTAGAAAATGGGACTAGAATAGTTAGCTGGTTCTGTTGACTGGCACAGACATGATGAGCTGAAGGGCCTTTTTCTGTGCTGTCTGACTCATTGAAAATCCCTTGGGAAATGAACAAGATAAACATTTGATCAAATGTAAAGTTAAACAGTATTGGAAAACGATATCATAACTTACATATTCAGGCAGTTCGACAACTGAAGTCTGCTTCGATGAGAATGTAACATTAAACGTGACAATTAGAGTCTCCTGCAAGCGTGCACTGTGAGGGGAAACAGCACAGAATGTTTCTACACTTTGCAACTGTATGAATAACCTATTTGAATGGAACCTTTAAAAATAATTTGTAAAAGGTTCTATACAATACATCTTCAGGATACTCTAATACAATTTCCACACAACTGATTACCTCCAAAGTGCAGTTATTTTCGCAGGAAACACTGCAATATGGCCCCACAAACAATGAATTAAACTGAAGACAATTTGAGCCAGGATGTTGCTCAAAGGCTGCATGAAATTCTGCTATTGGTTAGATGCGTTGGGCGGTACGGTGGCTCAGTGGTTAGCACTGCTGCCACAGTGTGCCAGGAACCCGGGTTCGATTCCACCCTCGGGCGACTGTCTGTGTGGAGTTTGCACATTCTTCCCATGTTGCACGGGTTTCCTCTGGGTGCTCCAGTTTCCTCCCACAGTCCAAAGAGGTGCAGGCTAGGTGGCTTGGCTATGCTAAATTGCCCACAGTGTTCAGGGAATTGTAGATTAGGTGGGTTGTAGGGAGATGGGTCTGGATGGGATGTCTGAGGGTCAGCGCTAAAGGGCCCGTTTCCACACTTTTTGGATTGTATGATCTTCTATGAAAATATAATCAGCCATGATTTAATGGCCTGCTGGAACAGGATCAAGGTTTTAATGGTCTACTTGTGTTCCAATGTTATTCCTACCTCCTATATTAAGCATCTATTAGGGGGACAAAATATTTGTTCCCTTTGAAAAAAATCTGAAATATCTTCAAAGGATATTTCTGGAGGTTTCCTTTTATATTCTTCCTAACAGACAATACAGTGGCGTAGCAATGTTATAGAACATACGAGCACAGAACAGTGTAGCACAGGAGCGGGTCATTCGGCCCACAACTTTGCGCAGGATATGAAACTATCCCATTCTGCCTACCCTTGGTCCATGTCCCTCCATTCCTTGCATATCCATGTGCTTATCTAAAAGTCCTTTAAATGCTGCACCCCTAGCAATGCATTCCACACTCCTACAGCTCTTCAAAACAAATCCTGCCCCTCGTGTCACCTTTGGACTTTCCCCCTTACTTTAAATGCATGCTCCCTAGTTGTAGACATTTCAACCAGGGCGGGGGGCGGGCAGAAAACTGACCATCAACCCTATCTATGCATCTCAATTTCATAAACTTACATCAAGTCTCCACTCAGCTTCCACTGCTCAAGAGAAAACAGCTTGAGTTTTTCTAGTCTCCCCTTATAGCTCATACCCTCTAATCCAGGCAGCATCCTGGTAAACCTCTTCTGCACCCTCCCTGAAGACTCCACATCTTTCCTGTAATGTGGCAACCAGAACTGAACACAATTCTCTAAGCGTGGCCTAACCAAAGTCTTATAAAGCTGCAACATCACACCGCAACTCTTGCGCTCAATTCCCAGACCAATAAAGGCAAGTATTCCAACAGCTTTCTTTATCACTATTTACTTGTGTGGCCACTTTCAAGGATGCATGCACTTGAACCTCAGATCCCTCTGTACATCTATGCTGTTCAGGGTCCTGCCATTAGATGTATGCTTTTCCTTAACATGTGATCTCCCAAAGTGCAGCATCTCTCACTTACACGGATTGAACGCCATCTGCCATTCTTCTGCTCATATCTGCAACTGATCTACATCCTGCTGTATCCTTTGACAACCTTCTAGACCATCCACAACTGCACTGATCTTTCTATCATCTGCATACGTACTAACTCACCCATTTACATTTACATCCAAATCATTTACATATATCACAAATAGTAGGGATTCCAGTATGGATCGCTGTGGAACACCCATAGATCACGGACCTCCGTCCTGAAAAACACTCAACTACTACCTTCTCTGTCTTCTATGGGAAAGCCAATTCTGGATCCATGCAGCCAAGTCATTGTGGAGCCCATGCATCTTAATGGTCTGGATGAACCTACCATGAGAGACCCTGTCGAAAGCCTTACTAAAATAATGTAAACAACATCCATGGCTCTATCCTCATCGATTACCTTTGAATTTTGCAAGGAGGTGACAATCAAGTTAGTCAGACATGACCTGCCCTGCACAAAGCCATACTGACTGTCCCTAATTAGGCCATGGTTTTCTAAATGTGCGTAAATCTGATCCCTAAGAATTCTCTGCAATAGTTTGCTAAACACTGAAGTAAAACTCACCAATCTGTTGTTTCCTCAATTATCCCTATTTTGCTTCTTGAACAGAGGAACAACATTAGCTACCTGCCAGTCCTCTAGGACCTCTCCAGTGGCTAGTGAGGATATAAACATCTTGGTCAAGGCCCAAGCAATCTCCTCTCTTGCCTCTTTCAATAACCTGGGTAGATACCATCAGGGATAATGGAATTCTCCAGCATCTGCAGTTCCCAAGATAATAAAATGTGAGGCTGGATGAACACAGCAGGCCAAGCAGCATCTCAGGAGCACAAAAGCTGACATTTCGGGCCAAGACCCTTCATCAGAGAGGGGGATGGGGAGAGGAAGCTGGAATAAATAGGGAGAGAGGGGGAGGCGGACCGAAAATGGAGAGAAAAGATAGGTGGAGAGAGTATAGGTGGGAAGGTAGGGAGGGGATAGGTCAGTCCAGGGAAGACGGACAGGTCAAGGAGGTGGGATGAGGTTAGTAGGTAGCTGGGGGTGCGGCTTGGTGTGGGAGGAAGGGATGGGTGAGAGGAAGAACCGGTTAGGGAGGCAGAGACAGGTTGGACTGGTTTTGGGATGCAGTGGGTGGGGGGGGGGGGGGGGGGGGGGGGAAGAACTGGGCTGGTTGTGTGGTGCAGTGGGGGGAGGGGACGAACTAGGCTGGTTTAGGGATGCAGTAGGGGAAGGGGAGATTTTGAAACTGGTGAAGTCCACATTGCAGCCATATGGCTGCAGGGTTCCCAGGCGGAATATGAGTTGCTGTTCCTGCAACCTTCGGGTGGCATCATTGTGGCACTGCAGGAGGCCCATGATGGACATGTCATCTAGAGAATGGGAGGGGGGAGTGGAAATGGTTTGCGACTGGGAGGTGCAGTTGTTTGTTGCGAACTGAGCGGAGGTGTTCTGCAAAGCGGTCTCCAAGGCTCCGCTTGGTTTCCCCAATGTAGAGGAAGCCGCACCGGGTACAATGGATGCAGTATACCACATTGGCAGATGTGTAGGTGAACCTCTGCTTAATGTGGAATGTGCAACTTCCCCCCACAGTGATCGAGAACGCCCTTGACCGCGTCTCCCGTATTTCCCGAACACATCCCTCACACCCCGCCCCCGCCACAACCGCCCTAAGAGGATCCCCCTCGTTCTCTCACACCACCCTACCAACCTCCGGATACAACGCATCATCCTCCGACACTTCCGCCATTTACAAACCGACCCCACCACCCAAGACATTTTTCCATCCCCTCCCCTGTCTGCTTTCCGGAGAGACCACTCTCTCCGTGACTCCCTTGTTCGCTCCACACTGCCCTCCAACCCCACCACACCCGGCACCTTCCCCTGCAACCGCAGGAAATGCTACACTTGCCCCCACACCTCCTCCCTCACCCCTATCGCAGGCCCCAAGATGACATTCCACATTAAGCAGAGGTTCACCTGCACATCTGCCAATGTGGTATACTGCATCCATTGCACCCGGTGCGGCTTCCTCTACATTGGGGAAACCAAGCGGAGGCTTGGAGACCGCTTTGCAGAACACCTCCGCTCAGTTCGCAACAAACAACTGCACCTCCCAGTCGCAAACCATTTCCACTCCCCCCTCCCATTCTCTAGATGACATGTCCATCATGGGCCTCCTGCACTGCCACAATGATGCCACCCGAAGGTTGCAGGAACAGCAACTCATATTCCGCCTGGGAACCCTGCAGCCATATGGTATCAATGTGGACTTCACCAGTTTCAAAATCTCCCCTTCCCCTACTGCATCCCTAAACCAGCCTAGTTCGTCCCCTCCCCCCACTGCACCACACAACCAGCCCAGCTCTTCCCCCCCACCCACTGCATCCCAAAACCAGTCCAACCTGTCTCTGCCTCCCTAACCGGTTCTTCCTCTCACCCATCCCTTCCTCCCACACCAAGCCGCACCCCCAGCTACCTACTAACCTCATCCCACCTCCTTGACCTGTCCGTCTTCCCTGGACTGACCTATCCCCTCCCTACCTCCCCACCTATACTCTCTCCACCTATCTTCTTTTCTCTCCATCTTCGGTCCGCCTCCCCCTCTCTCCCTATTTATTCCAGCTCCCTCTCCCCATCCCCCTCTCTGATGAAGGGCCTTGGCCCGAAACGTCAGCTTTTGTGCTTCTGAGATGCTGGTTGGCATGCTGTGTTCATCCAGCCTCACATTTTATTATCTTAGATACCATCAGGCCCTGGGTTCTTATCTACTTTAAATGCTCTCCAAGAAATCCAATCCCTCTTCTTTCTTGATCTCAAAGTGACCCAGCATATTAGCATGTTCTACACAAATCTCACTATCCTCTATGTCCTTTTCTTGGGTCAAAACTGATCCAAAGTACTCATTCAGGATCTCACTCATCCTCTGCATCCAAGCACAAGTTCCTCCTTTATCCTTGAGTGGTCCTACCTTCTCCTCTTGTTTTTAAATGTATCTATAGCATACCTTTGGATTCTCTTTAACCACACTTGCCAAGGTCATTTCATGGCCCCTTCTTGCTCTCCTAATTCCCTGTTTGAGTTCATTCCCATTTTCTTTACATTCCTCATGGGCCCTGCCTGATTTTACCTGTATTCTAATTTTAAAGCCTCAGTATTTCCCAATTGCTTCCCCATTCCAGAAGGTTCTTGTGTATACTATAGCTTTCTGCCCTCTCTGCTAGCATGTCGATTATAAACTTGGTCGGTCATGAATAAAGTTTCACTACCACTCAGGCCCTGCTCCTGAAGACTGCCTTAAGTTGATACTTGGCCTTTTCTCTCTCCAGACTGATAAACACCCAGGACAACTGTAAGCAAAATTTACCAGTAGTCCTACTGTATGTTCCTCCTAACACAACATAACCTTAGCCACCTAATCACAAATCCATAGTTGGCTGAGTAAAGCACAATCAGCTGAAACAGAACTAACCTTGGAACAACACTGATGTTTTGAAGATCACCAACTTGCAAGTCAACATGTGCGGGTGTCTTTAGTGTCACAGAGGTTTCTGAAATCAGACAGAAAAGCATTGAGTGAACTTCTGCTTAATGCAGTAAGGATCAGAATGCAGATGATCAGAAACATAATCCTGCTACATAAATGTAAAAGGAATAGAGGCAAATAGGCACAAGCATCTGTTGCAAGTGTTTGCAGTTGAGCAATTTCAGACCTACATTGAGGAACTGGAGTATTGCCCCGTTTCATGGAAGGGAAAGTTACCTGAATGTTTTGCTCCAGGTGGTGGTCAAACCCCTCAAACTAAAGAATTCGAACGTGGTTTGTGACCAGGGATAGGAGGGTGCAACTACAAGTAGGCAGATAGTGGGATCCAGGAGGCAATGTCTGAGAAACCTCAGCCACTGCAACTGTCCGACAGTTACAAGGTTTTTGCAAGTCCTGTGGACACTAATGGGGATTAAACAGAGGATGAGCAAACTAACCACTGCAGTGTGGTCAAGTTGGGGAGGTCAAAGGAACATACCAGTGATAGGAAACAGTATAATTAGGAGGATAGATATTATTCTCTTAAGCCATGTGCCAGAGTCCTGAAGACTGTATATTAGCTGCTGGCCCCAAGGTTAAGGACAACTACTCAGGACTGGACCGGAACTTGGAGTGGGAAGGGAGGGATCCATCTTCATCCATGTTATACAAAAAAAAATCAGAAGTCTGGAAAGAATGTCTGAAAATTTTTGAGGCTGCAAGGTAGGTTAGAAAGCAAAACCTCCAAGTTAATAATCCTGGGATTATTACAGGAGCCACAGGCAAAGTGACATTGGATAAATAAAGTCAGAGTTAAACACACGGCTCAAAAGATTATTATGGGAAAAGTGGGTTTCACTTCATAGGGTACTGGCACCGCTACTGGGATACAAGGGAGCTGTTCCGGTGGACTGGGCTTCACTTGAATCATGCTGGGGCTAGTGTTCAGATGAAGTGATTTAAACTAATTAGGTGAGGGTTGGGGAAGGGGTTTACGTAGGCTTAAAAAAAACAGAAGGATATGGTTGTTATTGCAGGACAACTATTTGGATAACAATATCCAGAATGAGGACAGAAGGGACAGTGTGTAAATATAGAAAAACAGCAGCACATTGGATCAAGAAGGAAAAAAAATTAAACAAGGCAAAATTGGTGGCTGTGTATTTAAATATACTTAGTATTTATAAAACACAAGTTAATTAATAGCACAAAGACATTAAATTGCATGATCTTATAGCCATTACAAAGACATGGGTATAAAGAGATCAAAGCCAGGAACTAAATATTCAATGTCACGAGAAGGGAAAGGTGGAGGGGTAACTTTTTGGTACAAAAGGGAAGAAGCACGATAGCAAGGAATGATTTTGGATCAGAAGATGCAGAATCCAGACAGCTGCAGTTAAAGAAACAACAAGATGATAATAACACTGCTGAGTGCACTCAGAGCATGAGCCAGAGGGATGGTGGAGGATCAAGAGCGGGATGGTGAGAGCCGGCCAGCAAGGCAGCTGCAAATGAGATCGTGCCAGTGAGGCAGCCCAGAGCGGGATGCTGGCAGAGGCATGGTGAGGGCTAGAAATCTCCAAGTGGGACTGTGGCAGTGCAAAGGAAAGTTGGACTCTTAAGTTAGTTTCTTTTCTTGTCTTATTCTAAGTTAATGTGAATGGCACAATGTACGTACGGCAAAGGTACACTTTTCACATTGAATACACTTGACAATAAGTGACGACTCAATCTATAGGCCTAACAGTAGCTACACTGTATGACAGAACAAATCAAGAGATTTAAGGCATATTAAAAAAGGCAATGTATCAATCATGGGTGACTTTAATTTTCAAAAAGAAAAGGGAAAATCAAATTGACACAGGTAGCCTTAAGAAAAGATTCGAAGTGTATCTGGTGCAGTTTCCTACAGTGTGTTGTGGATCCAAATCAGGGATCAGACTATTTTGGATCCGGTATTACATAAAGAGGCAGGTTTAATAAGTAATTAGTGTAAAAGATCCCATAGAAAACAGTGACCACAACTTGAAAGAATTTGGCATTCAGTGCTGGAACCCAGAATTGCGCAAAGCAGAGCAGGAACATTTATATGGAGTTTTTTGTAAAAAAGAAATCGATACCCAAAAAGCACAATCTGCCATTACCTCTGTGACAGACCACAACAAGATACAATACAGCCAAACACAATAGTCACCCTACTGTTCAGAGACGTATCAGAGATGACCAGAAAACTACTCTGACCGAGGTATCAGGGTAGTCCACAAACCAGCAACCACCCTGCGACCCTGCAACAGCTGATGAATGTAAAGGATCCCATACTCACACCCAATAACACTAATGTAATATACAAAATTCCATGCAAGGACTGTGAGAAACATTACACAGGCCATGACCACTAACTAGCCAAGAGAGACGACCGATTCCCACTGGTATCAAACAAAGGAGGATGTGAATTCAACTGGGACAACACATCCGTAATAGCACGAGCCAAACAGAGATATGCCAGGGAATTCCTGGAGGCTTGGTATTTCAACCGGAACTCAGTCAATAAGCACATTGAACTGGGCCTAATGTAGAAACAAGTGAAAAACAGAACTGGAAGTAATGTCAGCCACCCAGTAAATTGAGGCACATAAATAACAAGTGGGACAGAACACTAACGCTTCACTGGAGGCGCACAGGGTGACAAAACGTCTGCAATCAAACATACCAGCTCAGCAAGCCTACACCCTCAACTACAACCCTTCCTATAAATTTTCTCAAAAACTCATGGACTCTCTCTGGACCATCTCCAAAGCCATTATATTGTTCCTTCAAAAAAAAAGAAACCAAAATTGTGCTTAAATTTTACAATTTATTACAAGTGATTAAGTCTCTAGCTACAGGTAAACAATTATGAACTGCCTCATTTTAGTCCATTACTTTAAAAATAAAAACACATGGTCTTTATCTTACTGACAGGCAAGCACACAACAGGCTGAATGGCCTAATTCTGTGGGTAGGAATATTACTTGGAAGACGTAATATAATGTGGAACACCCTGAATTTATTCACTGTGGTAGAAATAGCAGAAATGCAAAGTATTTCTCGGGAAAATTGTTGTTGTCTGGTTCACTGCTGCCTCAGTGCCAGAGTCCCAGATTCAAGTTCAACCTTCTGCAAATGACCGTGGAGTTTGCACATTCTTCCTATGTTTGCACGAGTTTCCTCCAGGTGCTCTGACTTTCTCCCACAGTCCAAAGTTTTGCAGCTTATAGTTGAATGGCCATGCTAAATTGCCCATAGTGTCCACAGATGTGCAGGCTAGGTCGATTATTTGTAGGAAAAGCAGGGTTACTGGGATCGGGTATGTGGTGGGATGCTCTTTGGAGGGTTGGTGTGACCTTAAATGGGCCAAATGGCCTGCTTCGACACTAAGGGTTCTGAGAAAATTAGAGCTCCTCTTTCATGAATCATTGAATGCTAGCATAGAGGGTTGCAGTAAACTCAGAAATAACAGAAGACCTTGCCTTCTTAGTTTTTAAAATTGTGAACTGAAATGAGCAACAACTGTTTTTAAAACCACTGTTTTGCAAGGATTTCTGTATGATTTGAAACGTAAGTAACTTGACATTCAAAGCAAGCATTGTTTAACCAACTGCTCGAACTAGCATTAATTGAAGTTTTTTGTTGCACACAAACTGGAGTTCTGTATTCGGATAGAGTTTTGGTTGGGAACAAGTTGATTGGTCACTAGTCCCCAGACTAGTCATTGATAACAAAGCTGTTTGTTTTCCAACAATCGTGAGATCTGGTCATCAGGGCTGGAATCAAGATATGGGGAGAAACTACAAGTCTCCCAACAGGAGGTGACTCTCCATTCTGTGCAGTAATCACTTTAAATCTGAAGAAAACCAGTATCATTCCTTCACCAGCCTCTGTAAACTGTGAACTTTAAATGAGAAGTCAGAGACCTCCCAAACACAGCTCTTGCAAACCAATGGAAGTATTCAGAAAACGAAAGCCAAGAAGAAATCTCTAATCAGCGAGAGCCAACTTAACAGATCTTTTGAACAAAGATTATTGCACTGCTTTTCTAGTTTTCCCTCTGTCCATGCTTTTTTAACCTATGTCTGGGAGCAAGAAGTTTAAATTTGTAGTGTTACTTGCTGACAGTTTGTACAGGTTGCCAGTAGCTGGAGTCTAATTACTTGTAATAAACACTAATTCTTATTAATTACAGAAACCTAGTCTGTGTTTCTAACCAATTTGGGTGTAGAAAGCAGGTAAGTTGGGGAAAATTCCAATCTATTTAAAATATTTAACATTTGCTTGATTTCCAGTAAGCTACCCCAGTGAGTTGTGAATAAGGCCGTGTTGGCCTCTGTACTGAGGGATTTGAATACAGAAATAAAAATGTCCTGCTACAATTACATACAGCCTTGGTGAAACCACACCTGGAGTTTGGTAAGATGATCAAAAAGAAGAAGAATATACTTGGCATTGACAGCATGCAATGTTTCACAAATTCATTTCTGGGATGGCAGAATTGTTCCACAAGGTGAGATTGAGGTGAAACTGGATTTGTATTCTCTAGAATTTAAAACAATGATGAGGGGTGTAGTAGATGTGGAAGGATACTTCTCTTGGCTTTGGAGTTGGAGGCGGGGGTAAAAGGACACATCAGGTAACAGACTATCTAAATAAGATGTGCACCATTTAGGTGCAAGATAGAGAAGGAATTTCTTCAAAGTAGTGAATTTTTGGAATTTTGTACTCCAGATTACTTAGGCTTAGTCCTTCAGTATGTTCAATAATGAGATTGATAGACATCTTGATATAAGACATCAAAAGGGATGGGAGATAACACAAGCAAAACTGGCATTGAGGTGATGATCCACCAAAACCTACTAGAATGGCAGAACAGGATCAATGGGCTGAGTGGCTGATTTCTGCTATTTTCTATTACAGCATGTTCCACATTCCTGCCCACTTCCCATATTTTTGGTTGAGAGTCCAGAACTCTTGAATCTTTCAATGATGATACTTCATTACACTCTCGAGTAGGGAATTCCAATGATTCACAACCCTTCGATTGAAAGCAATTCTCATCTTAAATTTTAATTTAAGCAGCCCATTATCACTCAGCTGGCTCCCCTTGTTCTAGCAGAAACATGACTTCACGTAATATAGTACCTTTCAATGAGATCACCTCATTCTTCTAGACACCAATGAAAACAGATCCAAATTACCCGGCCTCTCATCATAGGACGGCCCTCAAATTCAAAGGAACCAATCTACAGTGCCTCATTTTTCAACTTGCAATGCAAATATATTTTACCTTAAATACAGATACCAAAATTTCATACAATTCCAGCTGCAGCCTCACCAAAACTTTTGTTCCTCTATTCCAGGGTTTTTTTAGGGCTTTTCTGGAAAATTCCTTGAGGCATATTTTTCATTCCCTTATTAGGTGATGCAGTCATATAGTCATATTAACTTCTCCATTTGTGTTGACTTATGGGGTAATTGGGATTTCAGAAGCAGAATTAGAAGAATTAATCAAAACCCCACAGCACTGGAGGCCTCACACGTTCCTAGATAACACAATATTCAAATTAGCAAAAGATAACAGACATTGCAATAACTCTGCAGTACACATCCATATGCAACAAGACCTGAACAACATTTAGGCAGGGGCTAAATGACATTTTCACCCCACAACTACCAAGTATTTGCACTGTCAGAATATTTAACCTCCCTTGACAACGAATAGTATTATTATCACTTAATGCCATATTTTCAAAGTCCTGGAAGATCAATGATCAAATCTTCACTAAAATAGGCAATAAGAATACTGTGGTTACAAGAACAATTCAGAAACTGGGTACTCTGCTGGAAGTAATCCATCGCTTCCCAGCTGTCAGTCTACCATTTGGGAGCCATAAGTTAGGAGATTGATGGAATACCTTGCTACATGAGTACAGCTTCACCGACACTCGATACTCAACACCAGCCAGGACTAAAGAAGCCCATTTGACTGACACCTCATCCACAATATTCAACGTTCATTCCTTTCCCCACTGATTCACAGCAGTAACAGTGTATATGATCTAAAGGACGCACTTGTTTCTAATTCACTTACAGGACTCAGGTGCCACTGGCTCGGCTAGCATTTATTGTCTGTCCCTAGCTGCCCTCGAGAAGGTGGTGGTGTGCTGCCTTCTTGAACCAATGCAGTCTATACACTGTAGATAGATCCACAATACTGTTCGGGAGGAAATTCCAGGATTTTGACACAGCAACAAGGAAGAATGCTGATGAGTTTCCAAATCAAGGTGGTGGTGTTCCTGTGTATCTGCTGTCCATATCCTTCTAGATGGAAGCAATCAACAGTTTGGAAAGGTGCTGTCGAAGGATCGCTGGTGAATTTCCGCAGTGCATCTTGTGGATAGTACACACTGCTGCTATTGAGTGCCACTGGTGGAGGGAGTGGGTCAAAATCCTGGAATTCCCTCCATAAAAACATTGTGGGAGTACCAACACCACATGGAGTTCAGCAGTTCAGGAAGACCACCACCATTACCTTCTGAACTGCGAGCAAGGATAGGCAATAAATGCTGACCTAGGCAGTGATGCTACACTCCTCAAGTGCACACAATAACTCCCAATCACCAAGCAGAACAAAGCCACCAGGAAATGCATAGGAAGACTAACACCTGGAATTTCCCCTTCAAACCACATACCATCCTACTTTAGAATTATAACCAGCATTCCCTCACTGTCACTGGATAAAAATCCTAAAACTTCCTTTCAACAGTACTATGCACATTTGTGGGTCAACCTGCACCACATGGACCGTAACAGTTCAAGAAGTCAGCTCAGCATCACCTTCTCAAAAGCACCTGGGGACGGGAAGTAAATACAGGTCTTGCTAAAGAAACTCCAATCTCAAACTATTTTAAGAAAGATCAGAGAAAAAAATTGAGGAGGGGAAGACTTAAGAGTTTGAAAAAGTTTAGTGAAGTTGGGTGAATTTAGAAAAATGAAGCGGTTCTTATTGAACCTTATGAGGGTTATTGGCAGGGCAGAATACGTTCCCCCTCCAAAAGATCTTACAGCCAAGGGTTTTCCCATTTAAAAATAGAAAGGGAAGGAATTCCTTCTCCCATAGGTTCCAGAAGTTTTGAAATTCTTCACGCCAGACAGCCATTCAAAGCTGAGACAGTCAAATGTCTGAACTACAAGGGAATCAAGGGCTATACAGAACAGACCATGAACTTGGCTGATCTGATTTTCTGAATGGCAGAACAGACAAGTGTCAAATGGCCTGCTCCTGGTTCTGATATAATGCTGAAGGAAGGTGGCCTAGGCCATAGACTGTGGTAGGTGCAGGCGCAGGCGCAATGGTCTTTCAGTTCTGCTTCCAAATAAAGCACAAATACAGGATGGGTTAAACCACCAAGCAACTAACCACTTTGCTGCCAGAGTGATCACTCTTTAAAGGAAGGTCAGCCGTATAGCTTGCATTGTACAACGCAATCTTTGTACACCAGAAACCGGAAGGGCCAAAAACCACAAATAAATGCAAATCCCAACAAGCAAAATGGTAAGAACAACGTAAATGTCAATAGACAATAGACGCTGGAGTAGGCCATTCGGCCCTTCAATCCAGCACCACCATTCATTATGATCATGGCTGATCATCCACAATCAGTATCCTGTTCCTGCCTTATACCCATAACCCTTGATGCCACTATTTCTTTCTTGAAAGTATCCAGAGAGTTAGCATCCACTGCCTTCTGGGGCAGAGCATTCCATATATCCACCACTCTCTGGGTGAAGAAGTTTTTCTTCAACTCTGTTCTAAATGGCCTACCCCTTACTTTTAAACTGTGTCCTCTGGTCCTGGACTCACCCATCAGCAGAAACATGCTTCCTGCCTCCAGAGTGTCCAATCCCTTAATAATCTTATACGTCTCAATCAAATCCCCTCATCCTTCTAAACTCAAGTGTATACAAGCCCACTCGCTCCAATCTTTCAACATATGATAGTCCCGCCATTCCGGGAATTGACCTCGTGAACCTACGCTGCATTCCCTCAATAGCAAGAATGCCCATCCTCAAATTGGGAGACCAAAACTTCTCACAATACTCCAGGTGCAGTCTCACCAGGGCCCTGTACAGCTGCAGAAGGACCACTTTGCTCCTATACTCAATTCCTCTTGTAATAAAGGCCAGCATGCTATTAGCTTTCTTCACTACCTGCTGTACCTGCATGCTTGCTTTCATTGACTGATGTACAAGAACACCTAGATCTCGCTGTGCCTCCCCTTTACCTAACTTGACTCCATTGAGATAGTAATCTGCCTTCCTGTTCTTGCCAAAGTGTAGAACCACACATTTATCCACATTAAACTGCATCTGCCACACATCCATCCACTCACCTAGCCTGTCCAAGTCACCCTGTATTCTAATAACATCCTCCTCACATTTCACACTGCCACCCAACTTTGTGTCATCAGCAAATTTGCTAATATTACTTCTAATGCCTTCGTCTATATCATTAATATATATCGTAAACAGCTGCGGTCCCAGCACCGAACCTTGTGGTACCCCACTGGTCACTGCCCGCCATTCCGAAAAAGACCAGTTTATCACTACTCTTTGCTTCCTGTCAGCCAGCCAATTTTCAATCCAACTCAGCATTTTGCTACCAATACCATGTGCCGTAATTTTGTTCACCAATCTCCTATGCGGAACTTTATCAAAGGCTTTCTGAAAGTCCAGGTACACTACATCCACTGGTTCTCCCTTATGCATCTTCATAGATACATCCTCAAAAAAATTCCAGAAGATTAGCCAAGTACGATTTCCCCTTCATAAATCCATGCTAACTCTGACCTATTCTGTTACTGCTATCCAAACGAGTCGTAATTTCATCTTTTATAATTGACTCCAGCATCTTACCCACCACTGACGTCAAGCTAACCGGTCTATAATTTCCTGTTTTCTCTCTCCCCCGTTTCTTGAAAAGTGGGACAACATTTGCCACCCTCTAATCCGCAGGAACTGATCCAGAACCTATAGAACCTTGGAAAATAATTACCAACTCGTCCACAATTTCTACAGCCACCTCCTTAAGTACCCTGGGATGCAGACCATCAGGTCTCGGGGACTTATCAGCCTTCAGACCTAACAGTCTATCCAACACCATTTCCTGCCTAATATAAATACCTTTCAGTTCGTCCATTACCCTCGGTCCTTCAGCCACTACTGCATCTGGGAGATTGCTAGATAATAAAATGTGAGGCTGGATGAACACAGCAGGCCAAGCAGCATCTCAGGAGCACAAAAGCTGACGTTTCGGGCCTAGACCCTTCATCAGAGAGGGGGATGGGGGGAGGGAACTGGAATAAATAGGGAGAGAGGGGGAGGCGGACCGAAGATGGAGAGTAAAGAAGATAGGTGGAGAGGGTGTAGGTGGGGAGGTAGGGAGGGGATAGGTCAGTCCAGGGAAGACGGACAGGTCAAGGAGGTGGGATGAGGTTAGTAGGTAGCTGGGGGTGCGGCTTGGGGTGGGAGGAAGGGATGGGTGAGAGGAAGAACCGGTTAGGGAGGCAGAGACAGGTTGGACTGGTTTTGGGATGCAGTGGGTGGGGGGGAAGAGCTGGGCTGGTTGTGTGGTGCAGTGGGGGGAGGGGATGAACTGGGCTGGTTGAGGGATGCAGTGGGGGAAGGGGAGATTTTGAAACTGGTGAAGTCCACATTGATACCATATGGCTGCAGGGTTCCCAGGCGGAATATGAGTTGCTGTTCCTGCAACCTTCGGGTGGCATCATTGTGGCAGTGCAGGAGGCCCATGATGGACATGTCATCAAGAGAATGGGAGGGGGAGTGGAAATGGTTTGCGACTGGGAGGTGCAGTTGTTTGTTGCGAACTGAGCGGAGGTGTTCTGCAAAGCGGTCCCCAAGCCTCCGCTTGGTTTCCCCAATGTAGAGAAAGCCGCACCGGGTACAGTGGATGCAGTATACCACATTGGCAGATGTGCAGGTGAACCTCTGCTTAATGTGGAATGTCGTCTTGGGGCCTGGGATGGGGGTGAGGGAGGAGGTGTGGGGACAAGTGTAGCATTTCCTGCGGTTGCAGGGGAAGGTGCCGGGTGTGGTGGGGTTGGAGGTCAGTGTGGAGCGAACAAGGGAGTCACGGAGAGAGTGGTCTCTCCGGAAAGCAGACAGGGGTGGGGATGGAAAAATGTCTTGGGTGGTGGGGTCGGATTGTAAATGGCGGAAGTGTCGGAGGATAATGCGTTGTATCCGGAGGTTGGTAGGGTGGTGTGTGAGAACGAGGGGGATCCTCTTGGGGCGGTTGTGGCGGGGGCGGGGTGTGAGGGATGTGTCGCGGGAAATGCGGGAGACGCGGTCAAGGGCGTTCTCAATCACCGTGGGGGGGAAGTTGCGGTCCTTAAAGAACTTGGACATCTGGGATGTGCGGGAGTGGAATGTCTTATCGTGGGAGCAGATGCGGCGGAGGCGGAGGAATTGGGAATAGGGGATGGAATTTTTGCAGGAGGGTGGGTGGGAGGAGGTGTATTCTAGGTAGCTGTGGGAGTCGGTGGGCTTGTAATGGACATCAGTTGCAAGCTGGTTGCCTGAGATGGAGACTGAGAGGTCCAGGAAGGTGAGGGATGTGCTGGAGATGGCCCAGGTGAACTGAAGGTTGGGGTGGAAGGTGTTGGTGAAGTGGATGAACTGTTCGAGCTCCTCTGGGGAGCAAGAGGCGGCGCCGATACAGTCATCAATGTACCGGAGGAAGAGGTGGGGTTTGGGGCCTGTGTAGGTGCGGAAGATGGACCGTTCCACGTAACCTACAAAGAGGCAGGCATAGCTGGGGCCCATGCGGGTGCCCATGGCCACCCTCTTAGTCTGTAGGAAGTGGGAGGAGTCAAAAGAGAAGTTGTTGAGTGTGAGGACGAGTTCCGCTAGGCGGATGAGAGTGTCGGTGGAGGGGGCCTGGTCGGGCCTGCGGGACAGGAAGAAGCGGAGGGCCTTGAGGCCATCTCCATGCGGAATGCAGGTGTACAGGGACTGGACGTCCATGGTGAATATGAGGTGTTGGGGGCCAGGGAATTGGAAGTCCTGGAGGAGGTGGAGGGCGTGGGTGGTGTCATGGACATAGGTGGGGAGTTCCTGGACCAAAGGGGAGAAAATGGAGTCCAGATAGGTGGAGATGAGTTCGGTGGGGCAGGAGCAGGCTGAGACGATGGGTCGACCAGGGCAGGCAGGTTTGTGGATTTTGGGAAGGAGATAGATTGCTTGTGTCTTCCTAGTGAAGACAGATCCAAAGTACCTGTTCAACTCATCTGCCATTTCCTTGTTCCCCATAATAAATTCACCCGTTTCTGACTTCAAGGGCCCAATTTTAGTCTCAACCATTTTGTTTTTCTTTTCACATACCTACAAAAGCTTTTACTATCCTCCTTTATATTTTTGGCCAGTTTTCTTTCATAGCTCATTTTTTCCGTGTATTGCCTTTTTAGTTATCCGCTGTTGCTCTTTAAAAGCTTCCCACTCATCTTTGCTATGTTATACTACTTCTTATTTTTATACAGTCCTTAACTTCCCTCATCAGGCACGGCTGCCCCCGCTTCCCCTTAGGATCTTTCTTCCTCTTTGGTATGAACTGATCCTGCACCTTCTGCATTATGTCCAGAAATACCTGCCTTTGTTGTTCCACTGCCATCCCTGCTAGGGTATTGTGCCACTGAACTTTGGCCAGCTCCTCCCTCACAGCTCCATAGTTCCCTTTATTCAACTGCAGTACTGACAGTTCCGATTCTCCCTTCTCCTACTGCAGATTAAAACTTATCTTATAATGGACACTACCTCCTAATGGCTCCTTTACTTTGAGGTCCCTGATGAAATCCGGTTCATTGCACAACACCAGATCCAGATGTGCCTCCTCCCTGGTAGGCTCCGGTACAAGCTGTTCCAAGAATCCATCTTGAAGACACTCTACAAACTCCCTTTCTTGGGGTCCACTACCATCCTGATTCTCCCAGTCTACCCGCATGTTGTAATCTCCCATAACAACTGTAGTGCTACCTTTGCAACAGGCCAATTTCAACTCCTGATTCAACTTGCACCCTACCTCCTGACTACTGTTTGGGGGCCTGTAGATAACTCCCATTAGAGTCTTTCTACCCTTAGAATTTCTCAGCTCTATCCATACTGACTCTACATCTCCTGACTCTATGTCCCCCCTCGCAAGGGACCAAATATCATTCCTCACTAATAGGGCTACCCCACCCCCTCTGCCCATCAGTCTGTCCTTTCGATAGCACGTATAGCCTTGAATATTCATTTCCCAGGCCCTGTCCACTTGAAGCCACGTCTCAGTTATCCCCACAACATCATACTTGCCAAGTTCCAACTGAGCCTCAAGCTCATCCATCTTATTTCTTATGCTTCATGCATTCATATATAATATTTTTTAATTTGTTTCTCCCTTCACCCTTCCTATCAATCCCTATTTCACTTGGCCATACTGTACAACCCCTTCTTGAGTTTTCTGCTCTGTTTATTCTGTGGTCTCTCTTAACCTCTCTTATTCTCACTTTCCCTTTAACTTCATTCTTAAATTTCCAGTTTGGCCCCTCCCCCCCATTACTTAGTTTAAACACACCTGTGTTGCAGTGGCAAAGTCCCACAGAAGCAGTTACCAGCTGCACAGACCACAATAATCACTGAAACATTACTGGATTTACATGCTCTCAAAACAAATACAATAGTTCAAGACATAATACAAAATGTAATTTTGTCCTAGTGAACTGTAGTGCAATTCAACATCCCATTCTCCACCTTATCAAATGCAGCTTTTCAAGTGGGCAGCATGGTGCCTCAGCGGTCTGCACCGCTGCCTCATAGCACCAGGGATCCGGGTCTGATTCCAGTCTTGGGGGAGCGCGTGAAATTTCCGTGTTCTCTTTGTGGGCTTCCACTGGGTGCCTGGTTTCCTCCTGAAGTCCAAACATGTGCAGGTTAAATGGATTAGCCATGTTAAATTGCCCCCTGGTGTCCAGGGATGTGCAGGCTAGTGGAATGGCCATGGTAAATCAGGGTTTCAGGAATAGGGTGGAGGTTTGGGTCTGGGTGGGGTGCTCTTGAAAGGGTTTTGAGGATTGGATGAACCATATGGCCTCTTTCCATACTGTAGGGATTCTATGATTTTGGTTTTACAGCATTCATAACTCATCTGAGTAACACACTTCCTGACTCCTCAAAGCCTGTCCACCATCTACAAAGCACAAGTCAGGAGTGTGATGGAATACTCCCCACTTGCCTGTAAGAATGCAGCCCCAACACTACTCAAGAACCTTGACACCATCCAGGCACTACATCACCAAGCATCCACTCCCTCCACCACCAATGCTCAGCAGCAGTGTGTGCTATCGACAAGGTGCGCTGCAGAAATTAACTAAAAGATCCTCAGATAGCACCTTCCAAACCCACAACCACTTCCATCTAGCAGGACAAGGGCAGCAGATATATGGGAACACCACCACCTCCAAATCAACTCACCATTCTGACTTGGAAATATACTGCCGTTCCTTCAGCATCGCTGGGTCAAATTCCTGGAATTCCCTCCCTAATAGGATTGTGGGTCAACTCTGAAGGGAGACTGCAGCGATTCAAGAAGTCAGCTCGCTACCACCCTCTCAAAGGCAACTAGAGACAGGCAAGAAATGCTGGCTAGCCAGTGACGCCCACATCCCACAAAATAAAAATGAATAGAAAAAAGAATCTGAACCCTAAGGCAATTTAAGGTCTATGTCTGTTTTGTGGTAAAGGAGACTGGAAACATTCAGCATTTTGACTAAGATCATGGTGCAGAGCTGAAGGTTTACACATTCGTCAGATGTCAGACAAGAGGAGGAACTGAATCTGAGTAATTTTGTTCCAAACAGAAACCAGCATCCAGTTTTGACTTAGTGAGCATTTTCAACAAGTTCCAACAGCCATTATATTTCCAAAACAATACATACACAAGATAGGGTCACTACAGAATGGCAATATAACCTCACATAAAAGATACGCACACCGTAGAACAGGTAACACACAATTGTCAGATTGAAAAGACAGATAGAACAGGACCTGTGAATTATAGATCAGTCAGCTCAGTGACTGGAATGCTACAAGAATCAGACAAAGATCATCAGAAATTAGAAAACAAATTAAATCAAGCATATTCTGAAGACCTAAATCACGACAGAATTCATTGAAAAGTGAACAGAATCTGTAAATATCTTCTATACAAATGTCATGTATTTGGATTTGTGTAGCATGGTCTTCAATACACTATAGCACAGCAGGGAAACAGTTTAGGGCGAGAAATAGAAATCAAATAATAAGGTAAAGTTATTCAAGTTGAAGGATAGTGCTCTTTAAAGGTTCAAGTGTTGGGATCACTGTCAATCATAATTTACATGAATAATCTGGACTGGGGATGAATCTACAAATTACACCAGACTGAAGTTTTGTGGAAGTGGGGAGTATAAAGTCAAATCATAAAGAACAGAAGCAGGCCACTGACCCTCAAGCCTGTTTGGCATTCATTATGAACACGGTTGGACTGATTGTGGTTTATACTTTACTGCCTGCTTCTCACAATCCTCAACTCCCTTCTGATCAAAATTTGTCCAACTCAACCTTGAACATATTTAATGACAACCTCCACTGCTGTCTGGGGAAAGAGAATACCACAGACTAATGACCAGAGAGGTAATTCCTCATCTCCATCTTAACTGGGACACCCATTATTTTTAAAAACTGTGTACCCATAGTATGAGATTTCCCCCATCAGGGGAACAGGGTGAAGATCGTTTCAATAAGATCACCTCTATTTCATCTAAACTCCAATCTGAAAGGCCCAACATGTTCTAAATTTTTCTCACAGACCAAACCCCTTCATTTAGGGATCTACTTAGAGAGCAATCTCTGATGAGCCGATGTATGTCCATTTTTCAGTACAGTAACCAAAATTGTTCACATGTAGTCACATCAATGCCCTATAGTGTTGTAGCATGGCATTCCTACCTTCAAACATCCTGCACCTTGCAATAAAGGCTATCATTTCATTTGCCTTTCCAATTAATTGCTGTGCCTGTCTGGTAACAGTTTGTTTTATGCACAGGGATCCCTCTATAGCACAATGCTTTGTCATCCCCATTTAAATAGCACGATTTTCCTTTTCATTTCCACACTTTTTTAAAAAATTAGCTCAATTAAACAATCTGCATTTCTTTGCAGGCTCCATGCTTCTTCCTCGCATCTTGCTTTCCTACCAACCTTCGTGTTGTCAGCAGGTTTGGCTGTAATACAGTCAGTCTTTTCATCCAAGTAATCAATATAAAACGTAAATAGTTGAGGCTCTGGCACTGATCCCTGGGACACTGCACACTAACTGAAAATGACCCATTTATTCTGATTCTTGGTTTCTTGTTTGTTAACCAAACCTTTATCCATTCTGACATATTACTTCAAATGTCATGAGCTCCAATCTTTGCATGAACTTTTTATGCGGCTCCTTACCAAATGGGCAAAAAAACAAAAATGCATCTACTGATTTCCCCTTTATCCACCTTGTTTGTTGCATCCTCAGAATAACTCAGATGCATTTGTCAAACAAGTTTCATTTCACAAAACAATTTTGATTTTGCCTGATTGATCACGAGTTTCTGAACGTCCTGTGATAAGCTGCAATACTGAACCACTTTGGACCCCTTATCTGGGGAAAGGTGTAATGACATTGGAGGCAGTTCAGAGAAGATTCACTATGCTGATCATGGAGAGACTGTCTCATGAGGAGAAGTTGAATAAGTTAGGCCCATACTTTGATACATTAGATAAGTCACAGACAATCTTATTGAAGCTACAGATTCTTAGGAAACTTCACAGGATAGATGCAGAAAGATTTGTTTCCTTCTGGGGAAGTCTAGGGTCTAGAAGCATAAACTCAGTAAGAGATCATTCATTAAAAACAAAGATGAGGAGGAATTCCTTTTCTCAGAGGATTGTAAATCTGAGGAATTCTTTACAGCAGAGGGCTGTAGAGGCTAGGTCATTAAGTGTTGCCTTCCAATCAGCAAGTGGATCAAAGATGATGGGGAAAAGGCAGGAAAGTGGAGCTATGATCTCTTTGATATGTGGAGCAGATTTGATGGGCTGAAGGGCTTGTTTCAGCTTTTATATCTTATGGTCTTATGTTGTAATACTTACCACCTTTCAGTGTGCAATTGAACAAACAGCAGATGGACAGTGACAGCACTACAGGACGCTTCATGCTTCAGGTTTAAACCTATGCTGGGAGGAAATGAACAGCATTAGTAAACAATTATCCTGGAGGAACTGCAGTAACTGGTAAATAAAAATACAAATAACATCACAATCTTGACAAGTAACATTACCCTTTTTCTAGCATAGATTTATTCCAAAGTGTTAGGTGCACTTTTTGCTCAGATGTGAAGCCCTTGTGTATTTCCAGTGTTTGACGTCTACTTATGATCAGTATGGTTGAATTTGACTGGGACCTCCACCGACAACAGGAACCTCCAGTCTGCTCCACCATTCAATCAGGTCCTGGGTGACTCCATTTACTCACTATAATTCCACATTCCTTAAAAACTCTACATATCAAAAGTTTATCACCTCAATTAAGGAGTGTTAAAACAGGAGTGGGAGACACGATTTAACCCTCAATCACATTCAAGATCATGCCCATCTGTAACAATACCACTTCCTGAACAGTATCAGTTAACAAAAAAAAAAGTTTTAAAAGTAAACATTAAAAAAGCATTAAATTATCTTTAAACCAGAGTCACATTTTTACCATTGCCAGAGGAAGGATAAGCACAAAATCAGGAAATGCTCGAGAATCTCTGCAGCTCTGTAGAGTCAAAGAGTTAAACAGTTTGACCCCAGTGACTCTTCTTCAGAATGCAATCAGCTATCCTGTAGCACAGCGAGGGAATATAGCAGCTCCCCACAACTCCCTCGCCTACACCGACAATCTTGAAAGCACAGACACAGCATGTCAGCTCAATGGTTAGCCGCCTCACAGCGCCAGGGATCTCTTTGGGAACCGCCTAAGTGGAGTTTGCACATTCTCCCGTGTCTCCAGGGGTTTCCTCCCACAGTTCAAAGATGTGCAGGTTAGGAGGTCTTGCCATGCTAAATTGCTCACAGCGTCCAGGGATGCACAGGCTCGGTGGGCTGGCCAAGGGAAATGCAGGCTTACGGGATAGGTTGGTCCTGGGTGGGATGCCTTTCAGAGGGTCAGTGTAGAGTCGATGGGTCGAATGAGTAGGGAGAGAGGGGGAGGGGATAGGTCAGTCCAGGGAAGACGGACAGGTCAAGGGAGGTAGGAGATGGAGGTGCGGCTTGGGGTGGGAGGAAGGGATGGGTGAAAGAAAGAACAGGTTAGGGAGGCAGAGACAGGTTGGACTGGTTGTGTGGTGCAGTGGGGGGAGGGGATGAACTGGGCTGGTTTTGGGATGCGGTGGGAGAAGGGGAGATTTTGAAGCTGGTGAAGTCCACATTTGATACCATTGGGCTGCAAGGTTCCCAATCGGAATATGAGTTGCTGTTCCTGCAACCCTCGGGTGGCATCATTGTGGCACTGCAGGAGGCCCATGATGGACATATCATCTAAAGACTGGGAGGGGGAGTGGAAATGGTTTGTGACTGGGAGGTGCAGTTGTTTATTGCGAACCGAGCGGAGATGTTCTGCAAAGCGGTCCCCAAGGCTCCGCTTGGTTTCCCCAATGTAGAGGAAGCCACACAAGGTACAGTGGATGCAGTATACCACATTAAGCAGAGGTTCACGTGCACATCTGCCAATGTGGAATGTCATCTTGGGGCCTGGGATAGGGGTGAGGGAGGAGGTGTGGGGGCAAGTGTAGCATTTCCTGCGGTTGCAGGGGAAGGTGCCGGGTGTGGTGGGGTTGGAGGGCAGTGTGGAGCGAACAAGGGAGTCACAGAGGGAGTGGTCTCTCCGGAAAGCAGACAGGAGTGGGGATGGAAAAATGTCTTGGGTGGTGGGGTCGGATTGTAGATGGCGGAAGTGTTGGAGGATGATGCGTTGTATCCGGAGGTTGGTGGGGTGGTGTGTGAGAACGAGGGGGATCCTCTTTGGGCGGTTGTGGCGGGGGCGGGGTGTGAGGGATGTGTTGCGGGAAATGCGGTGGAGGGCGTGCTCGTTCACTGTGGGGGGAAAGTTGCGGTCCTTGAAGAACTTGGACATCTAGGATGTGTGGGAGTGGAATGCCTCATCGTGGGAGCAGATGCGGCGGAGGCGGAGGAATTGGGAATAGAGGATGGAATTTACTCCCGCACATCCCAGATGTCCAAGTTCTTCAAGGACCGCAACTTTCACTCCATAGTGATCGAGAACGCCCTTGACCGCGTCTCCCTCATTTCCCGCAACACATCCCTCACACCCCGCCCCCGCCACAACCGCCCAAAGAGGATCCCCCTCGTTCTCACACACCACCCCACCAACCTCTGGATACGACGCATCATCCTCCGACACTTCCGCCATCTACTAGCCGACCCCACCACCCAAGACATTTTTCCATCCCCACCCCTGTCTGCTTTCCGGAGAGACTACTCTCTCCGTGACTCCCTTGTTCGCTCCACACTGCCCTCCAACCCCACCACACCCAGCACCTTCCCCTGCAACCGCAGGAAATGCTACACTTGCCCCCACACCTCCTCCTTCACCCCTATCCCAGGCCCCAAGATGGCATTCCACATTAAGCAGAGGTTCACCTGCACATCTGCCAATGTGGTATACTGCATCCACTGTACCTGGTGTGGCTTCCTCTACATTGGGGAAACCAAGCGGAGGCTTGGGGACCGCTTTGCAGAACATCTCCACTCGGTTCGCAATAAACAACTGCACCTCCCAGTCGCAAACCATTTCCACTCCCCCTCCCATTCTTTAGATGACATGTCCATCATGGGCCTCCTGCAGTGCCACAATGATGCCACCCGAAGGTTGCAGGAACAGCAACTCATATTCCGGTTGGGAACACTGCAGCCCAATGGTATCAATGTGGACTTCACCAGCTTCAAAATCTCCCCTTCCCCCACCGCATCCCAAAACCAGCCCAGTTCGTCCCCTCCCCCCACTGCACCACACAACCAGCCCAGCTCTTCCCCTCCACCCACTGCATCCCACAACCAGTCCAACCTGTCTCTGCCTCCCAAACCTGTTCTTCCTCCCACCCATCCCCTCCTCCCACCCCAAGCCACACCTCCATCTCCTACCTACTAACCTCATCCCACCTCCTTGACCTGTCCGTCTTCCCTGGACTGACCTATCCCCTCCCTACCTTCCCACCTATACTCTCCTCTCCACCTATCTTCTCCTCTACCCATCTTCGGTCCGCCTCCCCCTCTCCTCCTATTTATTCCAGGACTCTCTCCCCATCCCCGTCTCTGATGAAGGGTCTAGGCCCGAAACGTCAGCTTTTGTGCTCCTGAGATGCTGCTTGGCCTGCTGTGTTCATCCAGCCCCACACTTTATTATCTTGGATTCTCCAGCATCTGCAGTTCCCATTATCTCCGATGGGTCGAATGGCCTGTTTCCACACTATGGAGATTCTATGAAGCCGACCTAATACTGATCTTCCTGAGGATTTACAGACACACGACCCCGACACTGATCTTGCTGAGGAATTACCGAACCCACTCCACTGTGTACGGTTCTGAGGAACTCGATCCCGAGACGTTAACTCTGATTTCTCTCCACACTCGCTGCCAGACCGGCTGAGTTTTTACTGCAATGTCTGTCTTTGACACGGTATTCAACCCCGCTTCGCCCAACAGTAACCTCCCCAGGGGCACACAAATCTCCCACCCCAGACATAACATACTTACTGAAGGAGAGACAGGTGAGGAACGAGGCTCAGCGCGCGCTCCCGCTGCTCACTTCCCGCGTCGTGCGCACAGAACCCGCCCCAGGCTCAGTCATGTGACCCATTCCCTTGAATCGCTGGCTTCTTCCTGGAGGGCGAAACCCTCTCTCGCTCACGCGCACTCATGATTAGGGAACAGGTTGCCGGTTGAAATAGGCGTGGTCAGGGCCAAAGGGCGGTGGGCGTGGTCTGGAGCAAAGGGGCGCGGCCCGGTGACGATCCACGGTGGGCGGGGCACGGTCATGATTGGCACTGGGCACGTCCAGACCTTGTGATTGGCAATTGTTGGACGATTGAGAAATAGTAGGAACTGCAGATGCTGGAGAATCTGAGGCAGCAAGGTGTAGAGCTGAATGAACACAGCAGGTCAAGCAGCTTCAGAAGATCCGGAAACCTGACGTTTCGGGCCTAGACCCTTCGGGCCAAAGAGCTTAGGTCCGAAACGTCAGCCTTCCTGCTCCTCTGATGCTGCTTGGCTTGCTATGTTCATCCAGCTCTACAAATTGTTGGATGATTGAGGGGTTTCCATGATAAGTCACTGTTGAAAGTCCAAATCAATATAGCAAGAAATAGCAAAGCAAGATGTGCAGATGCTGGAGTCAGAGACAATACAGTGTGGAGCTGGAGGAACACAGCAGGACAGACAGCATCAGAGGAGCAGGACCCTTCCTGACCCAAAATGTCAGCTTTCCTGCTTCTCTGATGCTGCCTGGCCTGCTGTGTTCCTCCAGTTCCACACTGCATTGTCTCAGATCACAATGCAGTGTTCCTCCTCCCATCTTACAAGCAGAAGCTGAGACAGGAGGATCCTTCACAGAAAATAGTGGAATGTTGGCTTGAGGCAGAGGAACAGCTTCTCCAGGACTGCTTGAAATGGGCAGACTGGAGTGTATTCAAGAACTCAGTGGATAACCGAGGCAAGCATGCTTCCGCTGCCACAGACTTCAGGTAACAATGCACAGGAAGTGGACAAAACAAGACCAACGTGAGCAAGATCAACATTATTTGAAGGAGAAAGTCCATTCATCAGTCTAATAATGGCAGGGAAGAAGCTGTTCTTGAACCTCTTGGTGTGTGTGTTCAAGCTCTGTATATTCTGCCTAATGGAAAATGTTGTTGGAGAGCATCCCCCAGGGTGGGACGGGTCTTTGATGATGTTGGCAGGCTTTCCACGGCAACCAGAAGTGTAAATGGAATCCATGAGTGAGATGTTGGCTTTCATGTTGGTCTGGGCTATGCACACAACTTTCCATAGTTTCTTGCAGTCCTGATCAGAATAGTTGCCATACTAGGCTGTTTTGCACCTGGATAGCATGCTTTGTATGGAGCATCTGTAAAATTTGGTGAGGGTCCTTATGGACATGCTGAATTTCCTAAAATGCCTGAGGAAGAAGAGGTGTTGTTGTGCCTTCGTGACTGTCACATCTACGTGGGAGATCCAGGACACGTTGGTTATTGTCATTTCTAGGAACTTGACGCTCTCGATCCTCTCCATTGATGTAGATGGGGCGTGTCATCCTCTTCCTGAAGTCAATGATCAGCTCTTTTGTATTGCCAACATTGAGAGAGAGATTGTTATCATTGCACCACAACACCTCTCCTTTCTGTATCCTAAATCATTTTTGTTTGATATCCATCCTACCATGGTGGTGTCATCAGCAAACCTGTAGAATGCATTCATTCGGAATTTGGCTACACAGTTCTGGGTGTACATGGAGTACAGTAGGGAGCTGAGGACACATCCTTGTTGAGGGATATCGTGGAGGAGGTGCAGTTTGTCTATGTTCATTGATTGCGCTCTGTGGGTCAGAAAGCTGTGGATCCAGTTGCTGAGGGCAGATCTGAGACCAAAGTCCCAGATCAGTCTGGAGGGGACTACGATGTTGAAGGTGGAGCTATAGCCAATGAGTTGGAGTCTGATGTAGGTGTCCTTGTTATTCAGATGTTCAGGGCTAGGGAAATGGCGTTCACTTTGGACCTATTTTGTTGGTAGGTAAATTGCAAGGGATTGAGGCAGGCTGGGAGGATAGAGTTGATGTAGGCCATGACCAGCCTCTCGAAGCACTTCATGATTATGGGGTTCAGAGAGACTGGGTGGTAGGCACATTGCATGTGCTTTCTTTGGGACTGGGATGATGGTGGTCTTCTTGAAGCAGGTGTGGACTTCAGCTTGTAGCATGGAGTGATTGTAGATATCCGTGAATATCATCACCAACTGGTCCACATGGGATCTAACTACATCGCTGGGGATTCCATTTGGGCTCATTGCTTTCCTTGGGCTGGCTCTCAGGAAGACCAATCTAACGTCTGCAGCAGTGACAGAGGGAACAGGTACATCTAGGGCTCTTGGGTGACAGTGTGCTGCTGACATCTGCTCAACCCGAGCATAGAAAGCGTTGAGTGCATCAGGAAGGGCTGTGGTTTTGTCTGCTATTTTGCTGCACTTCACTTTGTATCCCATTATGTTGATTTGGCCTTGCCACAGGCGGCGGGTGTCCATATGGTTGGTTTGGGCATCTAACTTGGTCTGGTACTGCCTTTTGGCATCTCTGACGGCTTTGTGGGGTCATTTCTGAATATTCTGTGTAGGTCTGGGTCATCCAGCTTGAATACTGCATGCCTGGTCTTCAGTAGGCAGTCGATTCCCCAGTCCATCCAAGGTTTCCAGTTGGGGAACACCCAGATTGACTCCTTCTTTTAATTGCAAAAATAAACTTTATTCATAAAGGGAAATCTTTCTGTACATACACAGTTAATGAAGCTATTTGGATATATACTCTCTTTACTTACAGAGAATAAAAATAAACATCTGCATTCACCTTTCTCTACATTTACAACTAACCTCTTGGCTTTTAGCTGAGGCATCAGCAGAGTCCAGTACTGATCCCTAGGTCCTTGTTTGCTATGATCTTCCGGTACTGCTTGCAAAACAAAGCTTTTCACTGTACTTAGGTACATGTGACTACAATAAATCAATCAAATCAAATCAATTGGAGACAGCCTCCAAACCCCAGGGACAGGCTCGGGTGCAGACCATTTTAACGATTTGATATTTGATTTTGATGTATTATTGTCACATGTACCTAGGTACAGTGAACATTTTTGTTTTTGCACACAGTACAACCAGGTCATACCATGCAAAGTGCATAGGATAATAGAACAGAGCAAAGAATACAATCTTATGGTTGCAGAGATGATACACAGAGAGTGAGATCAACATTAAATTTAAAATTTGAGACATCCATTCAAAAGTCTAATGACAGCAGAGAAGAAGCTGTTCTTGAATCCATTCATATGTGTACACAAACTTTTATATCTTCGGCCCAAAGGAAGAGGGTAGAAGAGAGTATAACCAGGGTGGGAGGAGTATTAAATTATGTTGGTTGTTTCCCAAGGCAGCAGAAAGTATAGATTGAGTCAATGGATAGAAGGCTGCTTTGCATGATGGGCTGAGCTATGTTCATGACTCCGTCATTTCTTGCAGTCTTTGGAAGAGCATTTGCCAAACTATGCTATGATTCATCTAGATAGAATGCTTTCTATGGTGCATCTATAAAAATTGGTAGCAGTAAAAGTTGGTAATATGATGTGAGGTGGGGATCGAGGTGTTAATGTGGGGTGGGAGTGATAAATAGGGTTTTAATGTGGGCTGAGGATAATGAATGGGGTACAATATGAGGTGACTGTGAGGAATGGGGTTTTGAACAGGGTTGAGATGGGGAACAGAATATTAATGTGGGGAATGGGGTTTAGTTCGGTGAGTTGAGTCTGGGTTGCATATTTGCACCAAAACCACCCACAGTTATTCCAGGCATGGAATCATTTTTCATTCTTGTCATCCAGCAACACTGCAGGTGAAGCTTCACCACGTGAACTGCAGTAAATCAAAGAGGTGATACCATCACCATCTTCCACACAGGATTTAGGGAAGTGGAATAAATGCTGACATAGGTAGCGATTCTCACATTCTGTCATAGAAGAAATAAACAAATTTGCTCATTGCCTTTCAAATTGCTTGCTGAACCTATATAATAAAATGTGAGGCTGGATGAACACAGCAGGCCCAGCAGCATCTTAGGAGCAGGTGCTCCTGAGATGCTGCTGGGCCTGCTGTGTTCATCCAGCCTCACATTTTATTGTCTTGGAATCTCCAGCATCTGCAGTTCCCATTTTCACTGCTGAACCTATATATTCTCTTTTTGTCCAAGCATATTTCTCTGTACATCAATGTTTACAAATTTCACAACTTTAGTGGTGAGGGAACTAACAATAAGGAGAAACCTTGAGTTTTTTAAAAAAATCTCATGTTCTAGCCTTCTGACCAAAGTGAATAATCTCACACTCCTCCACACTACACTCCATCTGCCACCTTGTTACTTACTGACTTAACGTCTCTCAATCCTTTGCAGTAAGTGTTCACATAGATTGAATTGTATTGTTAGTAAACACAGATTTTTTTTTACGTTCAGTATCTTCACAACATAGAGCCTCAATTGAGCAGAGTACTGCTCTCGGGAATTTGATGAGTGGGGGAATTCAATGCAAAGAAAGAAAGAGGTGCTGTGTTTTTTTTTACAAAGAGTGCCTGAAATAAGGAAACCCAAGAGCTGAGCTCCAGAGGGATTAATTAGATAAACTAGTAGGTCAGGTAGGTGAGATATCAAAGTGTGGAGCTGGATGAACACAGCAGACCAAGCAGCATCTTAGGAGCACAAAAGCTGATGTTTCGCGCCTAGACCCTGCATCTGATGAAGGGTCTAGGCCCGAAACATCAGCTTTTGTGCTCCTAAGATGCTGCTTGGCCTGCTGTGTTCATCCAGCTCCACACTTTGTTATCTCGGATTCTCCAGCAGCTGCAGTTCCCATTATCTCAGGTCAGGTAGGTGACTGGTTGGAGATAATGGGAACTGCAGATGCTGGAGATTCCAAGATAATAAAATGTGAGGCTGGATGAACACAGCAGGCCAAGCAGCATCTCAGGAGCACAAAAGCTGACGTTTCGGGCCTAGACCCTTCATCAGAGAGGGGGATGGGGGGAGGGAACTGGAATAAATAGGGAGAGAGGGGGAGGCGGACCGAAGATGGAGAGTAAAGAAGATAGGTGGAGAGAGTGTAGGTGGGGAGGTAGGGAGGGGATAGGTCAGTCCAGGGAAGACGGACAGGTCAAGGAGGTGGGATGAGGTTAGTGGGTAGCTGGGGGTGCGGCTTGGGGTGGGAGGAAGGGATGGGTGAGAGGAAGAACCGGTTAGGGAGGCAGAGACAGGTTGGACTGGTTTTGGGATGCAGTGGGTGGGGGGGAAGAGCTGGGCTGGTTGTGTGGTGCAGTGGGGGGAGGGGATGAACTGGGCTGGTTGAGGGATGCAGTGGGGGAAGGGGAGATTTTGAAACTGGTGAAGTCCACATTGATACCATATGGCTGCAGGGTTCCCAGGCGGAATATGAGTTGCTGTTCCTGCAACCTTCGGGTGGCATCATTGTGGCAGTGCAGGAGGCCCATGATGGACATGTCATCAAGAGAATGGGAGGGGGAGTGGAAATGGTTTGCGACTAATGGTTTGCGACTGGGAGGTGCAGTTGTTTGTCGCGAACTGAGCGGAGGTGTTCTGCAAAGCGGTCCCCAAGCCTCCGCTTGGTTTCCCCAATGTAGAGGAAGCCGCACCGGGTACAGTGGATGCAGTATACCAGGTGACTGGTTGGTTTGTTTTTTCACTAAACTGGGGCAATGGATTAAATTGAGTGCTGGGAGCATTTAAAATTTGTAGTTTGACAAGTCAAATTAGTTAATTTATCTATAAATTATCCTTGAATAATATTTGCAAACTTTAAACCCTAACTAGTTAATAAGACACAATAAACATGGCAGGGCAATTGATGTGCTGCAGCTGTAGCATTTAGGCACTCGTGGACACCAACGTGATCCACAAAAACCACACCTGTAGTAAGTGTCTGCACCTAGCTCAGATTTGATGAACTGGAATATAAACTTTGGATTCTGTGATTATGGAGGAAGATGTTGTCTATTTTCTTATACGTGAACATAAACATGCTTTATTAAACCTAACTTTATACATGGTATAGTAAGGACGTAATGTCGAGGCTTTACAGGATGTTGGTGTACCCACTTTTGGAATACTGCATGTAATTCTGGTCATCCTGTTATCGGAAGGATGTTGTGAAGCTCGATAGGATTGAGAAAAGTTTTATAAGGAGACAGTAAGAACTGCAGATACTGGAAGTCAGAGTTGATACAGTGTGGAACCAGAGGAGCATAACAGGTCAGGCAGCAGCAGAGGAAAAGGAAAGTTGATGTTTTGGGTCAGAACTGGGGAGGAGGAAGGGAGCTCAGAAATAAATAGAGGGAGGTGGGGCTGGGGGGGAGGGAGGTGGGGTGATGATAGGTGGATGCAGGTAGGGGGTTGTGGAGATTGGTCAATGGAAAGGCTGGGGTGGGTAGGCGAGAAGGAAAATGGACATAAATAAGAAATACCACAGTGTGGAACTGGAGGAACATAGCAGGCCAAGGAGCATCAGTAAAGCTGACAGTTGAGGTTGGGACCATTCTTCAGAAATGATTTCTGAAGAAGAGTCCGGACCCAAAACGGCAGATTTCCTGCTCCTCCAATGTTGCCTGGCCTGCTGGGTTCCTCCAACCCTGTGCTGTGTTGTCTCTGACTCCAGGATCTGCAGTTCTTACTATCTCTAAGGAAGATGGACAGGTTATGTCAGGTCAAGGAGACTAGGATGAGAGGAAGGGCTGACATGGGATGAGGCTGGGTGTGGGGAGATTTTGAAGCGAGTGAATTCTATGTTGAGGCCATTGGGCTGCAAGCTCCTGAGATGGAATATAAGGTGTTGTTCCTCCAATTTTTGTGTGGCCTCAAGGATGTTACCAGTATTGGAGGAGAGGCTAAATAGACTGGGGCTATTTTCGTCGGAGCATCAGAGGCTGAGGGATGACCTTATAGAGATTTACAAAATCATGAGAGGCATAGATAGGGTGAATAGCCAAGGTATTTTCTCCAGCCTTGGAAAGTCCAAAACTAGAGGGGCATAGATTTAAGGTTGGAGAGAAAAGATTTTAAAGGGCCCTAAGGGGTAACTTTATCATGCAGACGGTGGTATGTGTATAGAATGAGTTGCTAGAGGAGGTAGTGGAGGCTGGTACAATTACAACACTTAAAAGACATTTGGATGGGTACATGAATAAGAAGGGTTCAGCCCAGTTCCACACTGTGGTATTTCTTATTTATGTCCATTTTCCTTCTCACCTACCCACCCCAGCCTTTCCATTGACCAATCTCCAAATGCTGGCAAATGGGACTAGATTAATTTAGGGTGTCTGGTTGGCACAGACAAGTTGGGCTGAAGGGTATATTCCTGTGCTGCACTGCTCTATGATTCTAGAAGTTCTAAAGAAATGCCATATTGGACTCAAAACATTAACTCTGTTACCCCCCTCTACTGCATTGAGACCTGCTGAATTTCTATAGCACTTTCTGTTTTTATACCGTAAGAGAGAACAACTTCTGAAACTATACAGGCTCAGGTTCCTGTTCCACATGATCTGCTGTCATTATGACATAGGTACTTTTGCACATGCTCAAAGGCCATACCTGCAAAAAAATATAAAAACGTAGAAAATAGGAGTAGGAGTAGACTATTCAGCCTTTAAGCCCTCTCTACCATTTAACATGATCATAGGTGATCATCCAACTCAATATCCTGTTCCTGCTTTCTCTTCATACCATATGACCCCTTTCACCCTAAGAACTACATGTAACTCCTTCTTAAAAACATTGAACATTTGGCTTCAATCACTTTCTGGGGCAGAAAATTACACAGGCTCACCACTGTCTGGGTTAAGAAATTTCTCCTCCTTTCAGTCCTAGACTTAGACTGTGAGTCCTGGTTCTGGACTCCTGGGGCATTGGGAACCTGCCTTCTGCATTTACCTTTTTATGTCCTGTTAGGTTTCTGAGTCCCCACTTATTCTTCTAAACAGTGAATAAAGTCATCCATTCTTCCTATGACAGTCCTGTTGTTCCAAGAATCAGCCTGGTAAACCTTTGTTGCAATCTCTCCAAAGCCAGAAATTCCTTCCTCCGATAAGGAAATCAAAATTTCACGCGATGCTCTAGGTGTGGTCTCATCAAAGCCTGGAAAGTCATATAAAGAAGGGTTTTAAACAAAATTGTGGGGTCCAGGCTCACATGAAGGTAGATTTAAGAATTTACCAAGAAAAGACAAGACAATAGCATTAGAAGCAAAATGAAAGATGATAACTGGAGTTTGAGGGGAAGGAATAGATGCATACAAACCGAAGAATGCACCAGTACATGGGATCGGAGTAGGAAGAATGACTAAAAGACAGAATTAAAATCTCTATTTCTGATTACAACATTCATAACAATATGGATGAATTGACAAGTTAAATAGAAATAAATGAATATGATGTGATAAAGTCACTACAGAGATATACTGACCAAGGCTGGGAACAAAGCGTTCAAACATATCTGACAATTCAAAAATATAGATGAAAGACGGTGGGCCAGCTCTGTTAAAAAAAGGGTGAGATTAGCACAGAGTGAGAAATTATGTTGGTTCAGTAAATCAAGGTGTAGAACAGAAGGATTTCTGAGGAAGGATCACTGGAGTCGAAACATTAACTCTGTTTTCTCCTTCACAGATGCTGCCAGACCTGCTATGCTTTTCCAGCAACTTTGTTTATGATCCCAAACTAAACTGGTCACCTCTGCCTGTGTTTGGCTCATATCCCTCCAAACATTTCTTATTTATTTACTTATCCAAATATCTTTTAAATGTTGTAGCTGTACTTGCATCCACCACTTTTCTGGACATCATTCCATGCACAAACCACTCTGTATAAAAATTGCCCCACATGTCTTTTTTTTAAATATTTCCAAATTCATCTTAAAAATATGTCCCCTTGTCTTGAAATCACCCACCTGAGGTATACCCCTTATTCCACAAGCCTCTATAAATGTCATTTCTTAACCTCCTTCATTCTAGTGAAAAAAGAGTCCCAGCCTATCCAGCCTCTCCAGCCTCTCCCTATAACTCAAATCTTCCATTCCCAGCAACATTCTGGTAAATCACTTCTGAACTCTCTCCAGCTTAATATTCTTCCTATAACAGGGCAACCAGGATTAGACAGTACAGCAGAAGAAGCCTCACCAATGTCCTGTATAACATCCACATGATGTCCCAACTCCTGTCCTCCTATGAGCTATGAAGACAAGCCTGCTAAATGCCCTCTTACCGCACTGTCTACCTGTGATGCAAACTTTAAAGAATTATGTACCTGAACCCTAGGTCTCTCAGTTATTCAACACTAACCAAAGCCCTGTTCTGCTATAAATCCTGCCCAGGGATAACAAAGTGTGGAGCTAGATGAACACAGCAGGCCAAGCAGCATCTTAGGAACACAAAAGCTGACATTTCGGGCCTAGATCCTTCATCAGAAAAGGGGGAGGGGGAGAGGGTTCTGAAATAAATGGGGAGAGAGGGGGAGGCGGATAAACTCAGGTGGGGTAGGACACAGGAAGATCAGAGGGAGGAGGGTAACTTCTTCAGGTTAGGCATCCCTGGAAGAGGCTTCGCAGTGAGGTTAAAATTGTATCAGAGATAATGGGAACTGCAGATGCTGGAGAATCCGAGATAATAAATCCTGCTCGTTTGTTTTACCAGAATGCAATTCCTAAAATTAATCCAAATTAAACTCCGCCTGCAACTCTTTGTAATCTTAGATAACTTTCTTCACTGTCCACTATACCACTAATTTTGGTGGCGTCTGCAAATTTACTAGCCATGCCTTACCTATATTCTCATTCAAATCATTTTTTTAAATGGCAAACAAAAGTGGACCCAGACTTTTACCTGTGGAGCCCCACTGGTCACATGCCCCCAGTTCAAAAAACAACCCCCCACCATCATTCTCCATTTCCTGCCTTTAATCTTGTATCCGGTTAGGAAGCTTATCCTGAATTCCATGTGATCGAACTTTACTGATTAGTGTACCTTGCAGAATCTTGTCAAAAGTTTTATTAAAGTCCAAACAAAAATGTCTATCTTGCCCTCATCAATCTTCTTGGTTACTTCTGTGCTTCGGATGGTAGTGGTTGCAAGTCTAGAAGGCTGCAGGAACAGCACCTCATATTCTGCTTGGGAACCCTGCAGCCTAATGGTATCAATGTGGATTTCACAAGCTTCACAAGCTTCAAAATCTCCCCTCCCACTACCACATCCCAAAACCAGCCCAGCTCATCCCCACCTCCCTAGCCTGTTCTTCCTCTCACCTATCCCCTCCTCCAAACTCAAACCACACCTCCATTTCCTAACTACTAACCTCATCCTGCCGTCTAGGATCCGTGGGGAGACTAGGACCTGTAGGCACAGCCTTAAAATTAGAGGGGGTAAATTTAAAACTGAAATGAGACGACATTTGTTCAGCCAGAGAGTGGAGGGGTTGTGGAATTCATTGCCACGGAGTGCAGTGGAGGCTAGGACGTTGGATGCCTTCGAGGCAGAGATTGAAAAATTCTTGCTCTCAGAAGCAATCAAGGGCTACGGGGAGAGTGCAGGGAAGTGGAGTTGAAATGCCCATCAGCCATGATTTAAATGGCGGAGTGGACCTGATGGGCCGAATGGCCTTACTTCCACTCCTATGTCTTATGGTCTTACGGTCTTATGGCCTAGTCCTGTCCGTCCTCCCTGGACTGACCTATCTCCTCCTTACCTCTCCACCTACGCTCATCTTTACTGGTTCCATCCCCACCTCTTTGACTTGAATGTCTCCCCTCCACCTGTCTTCTCCTCTATCCATCTTTGATCCACCTGCCCCTCTCTCCCTATTTATTTCAGAACCATCTTCCCCTCCCCCATTTCTGATGAAGGGTCTAGGCCCGAAACGCCAGCTTTCCTTCTCCTATGATGCTGCTTGGCGTGCTGTGTTCATTCAGCTCTACACCTCGTTAGCTCAATGTCTGGTCAATTGTATTTTGTCTGGTCAATTGTATTTTTAACTGTGCGTGATTCAGCATGGGATTGCCATTGAATGTCAAGGATATAATTAGATTCTCTTGTTGGAGATGCACTTGTGTGGCATGGATGGTGTGGCAGTCTTTCAGCCCAGTGTGGCTTCGGCTTCAACTTCCAACCTTGATGATTCCAAAGCAGTCTCCAGCACCTTGAAGTGAAACCCAGCACAATCTGGAGTCACAGTTGGGAATGGCGGCATGGTGGCTCAGTGGTTAGCACTGCAGCCTCACAGCACCAGGGACCTGGGTTCAATTCCAGCCTCAGGCAACTGTCTGTGTGGAGTTTTGCACATTCTCCCCGTGTCTGCATGGGTTTCCTCCTGGTGCTCCGGTTTCCTCCCACATCCCAAAGATGTGCAGGCTGGGTGGAATGACCATGCTAAATTGCCCATAGTGTTCGGGGGTATGTGGGATATAGGGGGATGGGTCTGGGTGGGATGCTGTGAGGGGTGGTGTGAACTTGTTGGGCCAAATGGCCTGTTTCCACACTGTAGGGAATCTAATGGACCAGAGGTTAGGTGCCAGCATGGATAGTGCTGGAAGGACTGTTATTCTGAGCTTTTTTGATTTCTTTATTTTAGAAATTTTATTCCTATGATCTGTATTGCTGGACCTTTTTATTTCTTTAGTTTTGTAATTTTTTTCCCTAGGAATTTGTAATTAAGAATCTGTGCCTAGGTACTTTTTGTACCTAAGCTGACTCTAAGATGGTGTCATAAGTGGCGACTTGTAAACTTTTCACCGTACCTATGTGACAATAAAGCTAATTCTAATTGCAATCTCTTGGAGTTCAGATGATTATCAACTATATTCCTCTGTGCTAATATGATTCCAATTCGTAGACAGTTTTCAATGTAATGGACAGTGACTTTCACCTGTCCTTTGAATTCATCTCTTTTTGATTATGCTTTAACCAAGGCTGTAATGAGGTTAGAAATTGAATGTTTCTCGAACCCAAATGGAACATTGTTAACAACTCCTTCCATCACTTCACGAATGTTCAAATATTGAGTGATGTGGGCTGATAGTTGGCTGGGTTGAATTTGTCCAGCTTATTGTTGACAGGACAAACTTGGGATATTTTACGCAATGTTGGATATTACCAGTGTTATGAATAATACTGGAACAGCTTGGATTACGCACATAGCAAGTTCCGGAGGACAAATCTTCAGAATTGTTGTTGGAATGTCATCAGAACTACAGCAGTATCCAGCATCTTCGGCAATTTCTTAATATCACATGGGGTGAATCAGGTTGGCTGAAGAATCTGTGATGCTGGGGGCCACTGAAAGAGGCCAAGAGGTGAAGATGGATGGAAATGCTTTAGCCTTTTGCACTGATGTGCTAAGCTCCCCCATCACTGTAAATGGGCATATTTTTGAGCGTTTGTTCTCCTGTTATATTTAATTGGCCATCACCATTTATGACTGACTGTAGCAGCACTACAGAGGCTAATCTGGTCTGCTGGTTGTGGGTCACTTAACCCTGACTACTGTATGTTGCTTGGGCTGTTTGACATGCAGCCCATGGAAGCTTCACGAGGTTGACACCTCAGTTTTAGGTATGGACAGTGCTGCTCCTGGCGTGGTCTCCTGCACTCTCCATTGAATCAGCATTGATTCCCTGGGATTGGTAATGGCAGAGCAGGGGATATGTTGGGTCATGAGATTACAGATCATGTTGGGTTTTGGATTTTGAACTTTTGCTGCTGTTGGCTCACAAATTCCTTCATGAATGTTCAGTTTTGTGCGTCTAGATTTTGTTTGAAAGCTATGACATCTAGCACACAATGTGTGTTTTGATCCCAACGGTGGTAATATTAAACAAGTCTTATCCCACGGAGTGCAGTGGAGGCTAGGACGTTGGATGCCTTCGAGGCAGAGATTGAAAAATTCTTGCTCTCAGAAGCAATCAAGTGCTACGGGGAGAGTGCAGGGAAGTGGAGTTGAAATTAATTTAGTAGACTATGGTTTAATTTTTCTTTTTGTTTTACTGTAGAGATCAGTCATTGAACATATTCACAAGAGGCTGCCAAATAAGCTTTAACAAGAAAAAAAACACTTTCTAGCACAAAAGGGACAATTTAAATTAACCATATCACACTGGACAAAAACAATCTGATTAATTTCAGCAGAGTGCTTCCTCTAATTGGTCTTCATCAAGGGAATAATAATTCATCAACTGAAGGAAGAGTATGGTATGTGATCAACAGGGGGAGATTTCCTTTTCTATATTTGATCTGTTCTTACAAGTCTTTTCAGGAACTGGAGTCAATTCAGGAATTGAATATAGCAAGGTTCAGGTTTGGGCTGGCAAGTGGCAGGTGACACTCTTGCTACACAAGTGCCATCCAATGACTATCTCCAATAAGAGATAATCTAACCATTGCCCTTGACCTTCAACAGAATTATCATCACTGACTTCCCCATTGTCGACATCCTGGGCGTTTACCATTGATTAGAAACTGAACTAGACTAGCCATATAAATTAGTGGCTACAAGAGCAGGACAGAACCTAGGAATACTGCAGTGAGTAACCCACCACCTGACTTTCCAAAGCCTGAACATCATCTACAAAGCACAAGTTAGGAGTGTGATGGAATACTCCCCTGGGGTGGGCGCAGCTCCAAAAGCACTCAAGAAGCTTGACATTCTCCAGGACTAAGCAGCCCACTTGAATGACACCCCATCCATCACCTTCACCCCCTTCACCACGTCCACACTGCGCCACTGTGTGTCATGTCCATCAGATGCTCTGGAGCATCTCTCTGGGGTTTCTTTTGATAGTAACTTCCAAACTGTGGCCTCTACCACCCAGAAGGACTGGGACAGCTGATATTTGGAAATGCTCGTACCTGTAAGTTCCCCTCCAAGACACACCCCATCCCCTCTTGGAAACATACTATCGTTCCTTCACTGTCATTGAGACAGAGGAATTCCCTCCCTGCCCCATAAGTGACAGCAGTGTCTCCAAAATGTGGCTCACGGGCAATTAGGGGTGGACAATAAATGCTGGTCTTGTCATCGCTGCCAACATTGTACAAAAATACCAAAAAAATTGACTATTGCAAATTGTTTCTTTAAATATTCATCAGTCCTTACTTACTGTAAAACTTATTTTTGATAAAGCTATGGTGTATATGAAATTCAGTGTAATGCCAGATGCCCAGATTTTGTACATCCAAACTATTATCTAATCAGGCGAGAATATGAATTTGGAATTAGGAACATGTCCTCAGCCCCTTCAGCCTACCCTACCATTCACTAAGATCTGATTATTCCATAATCCAACCCACATCCCCTCCTGTAATCTTTTACCTCCTTACCTATCAAAAATCTACTTTCCTCTGCCTTGAAAAGATTCAATGAGTCGGATTCCAAGGTGTTTTGAGGGAGAGAGTTCCAGAGACTTATAGCCCTCATGATCAAAACATCTCATGTTTCTAGCTGTAAGAGCTACTCCTTTTTCTTTGAGGTATTCTTCGAGTTGGAGCTGATCTCCTCAAATTCTAGAAGCTGTAATTCCCATTTTATAAGCTGCTGCAATATTTTGGAACTTTGTTTTGATGTTAATTTCCCCCAACGGCACTCTAAAAGGAAGAGAGATAAAGCAGTGAGTATGCAGGAAGTGAAACAGACCAGAAGTGAACCTGCACTGCTGACTGTCTCTGCTGTTTGATTCAAGTATTTTGGTACGTCAGAAAAACAGTGAAATTCACAGGTGACTTTGGAGACGCCAACCTGGGGGAGCTTGCTTCAGTGAGCAGTAATTGAAAAGTTTTTAAAATCTAACCTTATTGTTTTCGTAAGTCTACAATAGTGAGTAGAGTGGGGTCTTTTTGACATGTTTTTATTGAGATTTGCCTTCTGATTAAACTTTAACTTAGTACCTATGTTTTATATTTTTAGCCTGGAGCAGTGTTTCTAGAGCAGTAAGACTGGGCTATTTTCTGGGCCTGTAGGTTGTTAAGGTGAAAAGATGGCCTTTAGTAGAGTGATGTGCTCTTCCTGTCAGATATCGGAGACTAGGAAGAGTTTGCATGTTAGGGATGATTATGTCTGCAGGAGGTTTCGTCGTAAATCTTATTGGATTACATGAATCGCTTGGATGGGCAGTTAGAGACGTCAAGGTTAGAGGGGAAAAGATTTAAAAGAAATCGAAGGGGCAAACTTTTCATGCAGAGGGTGATGTGTGTATGGAACAAGCTTCCAGAGGAAGCGGTGGAGGCTGGTACAATTAAAACATTTATGAAGCATCTGGATGGGTACATGAACAGGAAGGGTTTAGACTGTTATGGGCCAAATGCTGGCAAATGTGACTAGAATGACTTAGGATATCTGGTTGGCCTGGATAAGTTGGACTGAAGAATCTGTTTCCGTGTTGTACATCTCTATGACTCTATAACAGGCAGAACGCAAACAGTTCAAAACCAGTCTGCGCTTATGAAACCTGGTATACTGTTAAATGTAATTATGCAATTGGGTGGCATTTGCTGAATCATCCGAACTACACTAACAACAAAGTTAAAACAAAAGCGAAGTGTTCCAGATGCTGAAAATCTGAAACAGAATCTGAAAGTTCTGAATAAAACACAATAGGCTTGATAGCATCTGTGGAGATGGGAAGAGTATAATATTTCAAGTCCAATTAACTTAATTAAGTCCAACAAGCTTAAAATCAGCAGGTAAACTTGTAACTCATTTATATTGCTGTAAGTAGCATACATTCATAGGCAGGAAAGTGTTCATACAAACAACATGTTCAAGATAACACAATATGGGACTGGAGAAGCACAGCAGGCTAGGCAGCACCGGAGGAGTGGGAAAGTTGACATTTTAGATTGGGACCCTTCTTCGGAATTTGCATCTGCAGTTCTTGCTGTCTCTTTGAACATGTTCAAATTTTGCAACTTTTCTTGGAAGAATGGGAGACCTAAAGTGTCATGTTACTTTCTCCAGGGCACTTGGAGTCTGCCTGCCACTCAATCAGCATCCTTTCCTTCTTGGAGTTTTTAGCTATTTGTTTGTTTGAATTTCTTGCATTTGTCTTGATGCATACAAGACAAAGCTTCAAAAACGTGTTTCTTTTCGGTGAGATTCTACGAACTTATCGTCAAGAGTGCCTTAGGAAGGTCAATGTCAGTGTGGGGAAAAGAATATAAGACAAGAGTATAAGACAGAAAATAGGCAGTCATGAAGAATGGTTGTTTTAAGACATGAGGCAAGGTTAACAGTTGTACCACCATCCCTCAACCCAAGGAATTTTTTGTAGAGTTCTGTCTGGTCCACAACTAGAATATTGCATCAAGTTCTAGCCACCACACTTTGGAAAGGATGTGAGAGTCCTTGAGAAGATATAAAGGATCCGAATGTTTCCTGGAATGGAAGGATTTTAGCAACAGGATCAGGTCAAAGAAACTTGAATTATTTCCTTGGAACAAAGGGTTGGAGGGGAGATTTCTGAGAAGTGTACAAGATTTTGAACAGGATTAGACAGCCAATTAAATCAAAACTGTTCCAACTGTTGAGTGGCACAAGGACTTGAGGACCCAAATTTAAGGTTTTGGGCAAGATATACAATAGAATGTGAGGGAAGAACATTTATACACAGCGAGCATTTCTGATTTGCGTCTAACTGCTTATGAATCACAGAATGGTTGCAGCAGAGAAGGAGGCTATTTGGCACCTCATGCCAATGTTTGCTGCTAGAAGTTGAGCTGATGAATGATTTCAAAAGGAAATTGGATGAGCATTTTGATGACAAATTAGCAGACGGTAGGGAAACACCAGGGGAAAGGGACAGACCAAATTGCTTTTCAGACAACTGGCAGGAACCTGATGAGGCAAGCAGCCATAAATGTTTCTATGACTCCATGTATGGCTAGGTGCAGTTTTAATGCAAAGGGATATTGACAATCTTCTTACCTGAATAGCTCAAATCAAGAACAACAAGCAAAGAACAAAGAAAATTACAGCACAGGAACTGGCCCTTTGGCCCTCCAAGCCTGCACCAATCCAGATCCTCTATCTAAACCTGTCACCTATTTTCCAAGGATCTGTATCCCTCTGCTCCCTGCCCATTCATGTATCTGTCTAGATACATCTTAAATGACGCTATCGTGCCCACCTCTATCACCTCCATTGGCAAAGCATTCCAGGTACCCACCACCCTCTGCATAAAGAACTTACCACGTGTATCTCCCTTAAACATTTCCCCTCTCACCTTGAACTCATGACCCCTAGTAATTGAGTCCCCTACTCTGAGAATAAAGCTTCTTGCTATCCACCCTGTTTCTACCTGTCATGATTTTGTATACCTCAATCAGGACCCCCCTCAATCTCCGTCTTTCTAAAGTAAATAATCCTAATCTACTCACTCTCTCTTCATAGCTAGCGCTCTCCATACCAGGCAACATCCTGGTGAACCTCCTCTGCACCCTCTCCAAAACATCCACATCCTTCTGGTAATGTGGCGACCAGAACTGTACACTCCAAATGTGATCAAACCAAAGTTCTATACAACTGTAACATGACCTGCCAAATCTTGTACTCAATACCCTGTCCAATGAATGAAAGCATTACGTATGCCTTTTTGACCGCTCTATCAACCTGCATTGCCACCTTCAGGGAACATTGGACCTGAGCCCCTGGATCTCTCTGTTCATCAATTTTCTCCAGGGCTTTTTCATTTACTGTATAGTTCGCTGTTGAACTGGATCTTCCAAAATGCATCACCTTGCATTTGCCTGGATTGAACTCCTACTGCCATTTCTCCACCCAACTCTCCAATCTATCTATACTCTGCTGCATTCTCGAACAGCCCCCTTCACTATCTGCTACTCCACCAGTCTTAGTGTCATCTGCAAACTTGCTAATCAGACCATCTATACCTTCCTCCAGATCATTTACATATATCACAAACAACAGTGGTCCCGACATGGATCCCTGTGAAACACCACTGGTCACAGTTCTCCATTTTGAGAAAGTCCCTTCCACTACAGGGATAACCACGTGTAAAGCTGGATGAACACAGCAAGCCAAGCAACACCTTAGGAGCAGGAAAGCTGACGTTTCTGCCTAGACCCTTGAAGGGTCTATGCCGAAATGTCAGCTTTCCTGTTCCTAAGATGCTGTTTGGCTTGCTGTGTTCATCCAGCTTTACGCCTTGTTATCTCGGATTCTCCAGCATCTCGGGTTCCTATTATCCCTTCCACTATAACTCTCTGTCTCCTGTTGCCCAGCCAGTTCTCTATCCATCTAGCTAGTACACCCTGGACCCCATGCGACTTCACTTTCTCCATCAGCCTACCATGGGGAACCTTTTCAAACTGAATGAACCTTTCCTGAATTATGCCCATTACTTCTGGAACACTTAAAGCATCAATGTACTCAGTAATCTTCTCCCAAAGTAAATTTTGTAGAGGACATCCTGACCGCTGTCATAAAAGTGTGTCTATTCCCCTCTCGACTGCAGCTTGAACAGAGGCTTTCAGATCAGCATAAAAGAATGTCACCATCAGTTCTGTTTCTCCTTCAGTCAGAAAGAATTGCAGTTCAAGTTTTACAGACTGACTTGCCTCCTCTTTGACAGAGGTATTAGTTGTCCTTAACTATTATCTTCATCTCACTAAATTACCTGCTCACTGTGGCTACTCACTTCTTGGCAATGAATAGCACAAGTAGCACTGACTGCATACAGACATCCAGTGTGTTTAGCAGGCAACAACTACAGATACCAGCCCTAACCCTTGTATTTTCGACTCAAACACTAACTCATAATTGTTCCTGATGGGGTTTGAGTTATTGGAGGCAAATTTTAGACTATTCCTTCCCTTCATGAACTCATTGTGATCACATTCAGTATCATAGTAACTGCCACGGATGGGTACAGTCACAGAGTTAGGAGTATACAGATAGTTAATGTCAGATCCTTGTAAATAATGAATTGGAATATTGTTGGAATATTACTGTCTAGCTGTCTTGTCTTTAGGTGTGTGTAACATGAGCTACAAGTGAATGTGTTGGTGGCACAGTGAGAGAAGTGCGTACACAGGGTCAGCCAGCTTTTCAAGTCAGAAGCTTCTTGTACAGCAGAATGGATGAAATGATGCCACTATTATTCAATATTAGCAGGGCAATGACGGCAGCAACCTGATCATGTGGCTAGCTCCATCTTTGTTTTCTTCATACCGCAATAGCGAGAGAAGAGCTGGGAACTGGGAGGTGATTGGTTCATGTGCACCCAGAAAACATGGGCAACAAACAGACCATCTTCACAGCTCAACAGCTTGATGCCTATCAGGTAGGAAAATGCCCCCTTTTCCTATCATAGTCCTGTTGCATTATAACGTGCTGTAGTGATTGTAACAAGGTCAGCCAGGTGGACCTCCTAGAATATGAGGGGATATCAATCTGGTCCAATCAGGGAGCTCTGGCTGACAGATAATAACAGGGGTGTCAGAGGTTCTGTTCTCTCTAAGAGCTGCATCAGTGTCACGGACTGCTTACAGTTCTGGTCGCCACATTACCAAAAGGATGTGGATGTTTCGGAGAGGGTGCAGAGGAGGTTCACCAGGATGTTGCCCGGTATGGAGGGCGCTAGCTATGAAGGGAAGTTGAGTAGACTAGGATTATTTGCATTAGAAAGAAGGAGGTTGAGGGGGAAACTGATTGAGGTCTACAAAATCATGACAGGTATTGACAGGGTGGATAGCGAGAAGCGTTTTTCCAGAGTGGGGGACTCAATTACTAGGGGCCATGAGTTCAAGGTGAGAGGGGAAAAGTTTAAGGGAGATATGCATGGAAAGTTCTTTACACAGACAGTGGTGGGTGACTGGAATGCGTTGTCAGTGGAAGTGGTAAAGGGGGCATGATGGCGTCATTTAATATGTATCTAGACAGATGCATGAATGGGCAGGGAGCAGAGGGATACAGATCCTTGGAAAATAGGTGACAGGTTTAGATAGAAGATCTGGATCAGCACAGGGTTGGAGGACTGAAGGGCCTGTTCCTGTGCTGTAATTTTCTTTGTTCTTTGTTCTTGTTCTATTGACTCTCCACACGTAAATAAAGGATGGTGGTGACGGGATACCAGTCTCTGTGGAGTTATTTCACTTACAACACCGCAAATGCATATCCAAAGATTTATTTTTGAGTTGAGGGTTTTACTTCCTGCCATGTTTTTTTCAAACAGCGAGTTTCAGGTGCATACTGCTCTGAATGAAACAGTTCCCCTTCGTCACCGCCTAACCCCTTCTTCTTTTGAAGACAGCCCACTGGCTGGAACCCTATCGCAGCTGTCCAACCAATTTACATGGCCCAGGTTCTTACTTACTCCATCAAGGTTGACCTTTTCTCAATTTCATCATTTTTACTCTGCATGATGCTTTATCCTTTTCATAAACATTATGACACAATGTTTACTGTCCCCTAAATATCCTCCTCCTGGCTCTTGATTACCTCGACAAAATTTATTTCCCTCAAGTGTCCATCTGATTTTATTTCAAAATCATTATTTTTCTCCAATCCCACCACCCACCTAGACAGAGAACTCCAGGTCATTGACACGTGCTGTTTAATGCTTCCCCCGAATCTCTTGCCCAAAATCTTAAATCTGGGTTCCTGGTCCTTGTCCCATCAAATCGTGGAAACGACATGTCTTTCTTTGTCTTGTATAAATTTGTCATGTTCACGCACACCTCTGTAAAATCTTCTTAACCCAGAACTAGGAGTTACAGACTAAGGATAGAGAGCACAAGATGAGGAGAAATTTCTTCACCTCAGTGGTGAGCCTATGGAATTCTCTGCCATAGAAAGCAACTGAAGGCACTTCATTATATACTTTCAAGAAAGAGATAGGTACAGTTCTTAACACTAAAGGGATCAAGGGGTATGGGGTGAAAACAGGATCGGAGTACTGAGTTGTATAGTTAGACATGTTCAGATGGAACAGCAGGTCAGGTTTGAAGGGCCAAATGGCCTGTTCCTGCACCTGCTTCAGTAGAAGTCAATTTCCAAAGTGTTTTCCTTCCCATCTTTGCTTACTTAAACTCAGGGAATGGCAGGCCACTTATTTCAGGATCAGAATCAGAATCCCTACAGTGTGGAAACAGGCCCTTCGGCCCAACGAGTCCACACCGAACTTCGGAGCATCCCACCCAGACCCATGACCCTATAACCCACCTAATCTACACCTCCCTGAACACTGTGGGCAATTTAGCATGGCTGATCCACCTACCCTCCACATCTTTGGACTGTGGGAGGAAACCGGAGCACCTGGAGGAAATCCACGCAGACACGGGGAGAACGTGCAAACTCCACGACAGTTGCCCAAGGGTGGAATTGAACCCGGGTCCTTGGTACTGTGAGGCAGCAGTGCTAGCCACTGTGCCACCGTGCCGCCCCAATTTGTTACTGACCTGTGGACTAAGAAGATGTAAACAGGATTTTACAAAGGGAGTTTCTTACAAGCTTGTTGAAATAACTGCATAGAGATCACTATCCCATCAGCCAGTCACCCTTTAGATACATGTGCACAGTTCACCAGCTGTGGCCAGCCAGCTAAGAGTCAGTCCGTCAATTCAGGAGACTCTCTGAATCTCCTGTTTATATCTATCAGCATGGACTCTCTGGTTGGCACAGGTTAACAACCCCAATCAAGGATCTCATGGTCATTGAGATCCACGTGTTTCCAAATGTTATCCCTCCCCCCACGTAAATTTGGGGACGTAGGCCTGTTCATTCTCTTGTAGCTTCTCCTGGAACATTTTCGCTTGGGTGAGTTTCCTTCTCTTCTTCTGGTGGTAATACTATCGGGGCTGCATCCATCTTGGATTTTGAGGATTCCTCAATGCTAGATGGACGGGGAAAATCCACAGTGTCTGACAAACCCTCTGGCTGATCTGAGGGGCCAGGTATGTTTTGCTCCTGCCCCATTTGCAAGGTAGTAACTTTCAGATGATCCACATGCTATTTCAGAATTGCCTCACCTACCTGAAAATCATAGGTCATGGGACCTGACCTTGCATCATACCCATATAGGGCCACTTCCATTGTTCCAGCACCAAACTTAGTCCCCTGATGTAAACTATCTCCCTCACATAGAGGAAACTTGTGTGCAGCATTGGTGTTCCTGCTGTCATTTCCCCCTCCCATCCACTCCCCAAATCTGTGCATATCAGTTTTACCATGGTGTGAAGTCTTCACCCTTCAGTGGGGTATGTGGGGTGGTCCTATCATCAAACAGGAACTGGGACAGTTTAGTATCGAGTGAAACAGTAAGCTGTTTGTTTAAACCTGCCATCAATGCTGTCCACCAGGCCATTGGATGATGGATGGTATGGTGCTGGCTGAGCATGCCAAATGCCATTCGATTTCAGGAAATACTCACATTCCCTGCAGGTAAATGGAATCTCATTGTCTGTGGCCAATACTTCAGGGAGTCCATGTGTCGCAAATAATGCTTGCAGCTTTTCAGTCTTCATTCTGAGTTTGCTAAATTAACACTATGCATGTTCAACCACTTTGAACGAGCACCCAAGATGACCAGGAACATTAAGCCCATGAAAGGACCACCATTGTTAACATGTAATCAAGTTTACCTGGCCATTCCCACAAATGTAGGGGTGCCAGTGGCAAATTTTGCCTTTGTTGGCACTTTGGGCATTGCTCCACCAATGCAGCTATCTCAACATGCAGTCCTCAGCCTCAAACATAACTTCTTGCCAACATCTTCATTCTAGAAACCTCTGGATGACTCTGGTGGAGTTCAGCCTGAATCTGGCAGTGACATTTACTCAGGACGTGACCCTTGTGGCCTATAATAATATGCTGTCCTCTGTGGTGATCGGTCTCACCAGGTCCAGAAAAGTTTCAATCCAGTTGCGATGTCTTGTCTGTTTTCCCCCATTACCACCAGCTCTTTTGGTTTAGCTAGGGCGGGAGCTTTTGTGTCCACATTTGGATATTATCAGTGGGAAATGGAAACATGTCCAGGAAGCTTAAAACCAGAATGGACTCTTCTAGGTGAGTCACCAACAGTAGAGTATCTGCCAGTAGGATGTGGCTCAAGTCACCTGCATGCGCCACATGGCCTCCTGGATGGTGTTCTAACTTGCATGCAACGAGAATAAGGGACCACTACTGAATTCCATCAGAAGGTATGGGCAGCACCACCTTGCCTTCTTTAAGGAGCGCTAGCAGGGGTTTGTGGTGGGTTACCATGTCAAATTCATATCTGTAAAGGTATTGGTGGGATTTTCTCACAGCAAATATTACTGCCAATCATTCCTTCTCAATCTGGGTGTATTTGTGATCAGCATGAGCCAAAGTCTGGGGAGCATACGCTATTGGGGATTCTTCCGTTGGGCCTCTATCCCATAAGACCATAAGACATAGGAGTGGAAGTAAGGCCATTCGTCCCATCGAGTCCACTCTGCCATTTAAGTCAAGGCTGATGGGCATTTCAACTCTACTTCCCTGCACTGTCCCTGTAGCCCTTGATTCCTTGTGAGATCAAGAATGCATCGATCTCTGCCTTGAAGGCATCCAAAGTCCCGGCCTCCACTGCACTCTGCGGCAATGAATCCCACAAGCCCACCACTCTCTGGCTGAAGAAATGTCTCCTCGTTTCCGTTTTAAATTTACCCCCTCTAATTCTAAGGCTGTGCCCATGGGTCCTAGCCTCCCTGCCTCACGAAAACAATTTCCCTGCGTCCACCCCTTCTAAGCCATACATTATTTTGTAAGTTTCTGTTAGATCTCCCCTCAACCTTATAAACTCTAATGAATACAATCCCAGGATCCTTAGCTGTTCATCATATGTTAGGCCTACCATTCCAGGGATCATCCGTGTGAACTCCACTGGACACGCTCCAGTGCCAGTATGTCCTTCCTGAGGTGTGGGGCCCAAAATTGGACACAGTATTCTAAATGGGCCCTAACTAGAGCTTTATAAAGTTTCAGAAGCACATCGCTGCTTTTATATTCCAACCCTCTTGAGATAAATGGCAACATTACATTTGCTTTCTTAATCACGGACTCTACCTGCAAGTTAACTTTTACAGAATCCTGGACCAACACTCCCAGATCCCTTTGTACTTCTAACACTATCCCAAAACCATATGGAGAGACATCACATGTCAGCCTCTCACTTTGGATCATAGTGGGCCAACACATTAGATGATAATAGCTGCTATTTCACTTCCTTAAAGGCTACGTCGAGTCATAGAGACGTACAACACAGGAACAGACCCCTTGTTCCGACTTTTCCATGCTGACCAGAAAGTCTCCATTAGTCTAGTGCCATTTGCCAGCATTTGACCCATATCCCTCTAAACCCTTCCTATTCATATAGCCATCCAGATGCCTTTTAAATGCTGTAATTGTACCAACTTCCACCACTTCCTCAGGCAGCTCATTCCAAACACACACCACCCTCTGCGTGAAGAAGTTACCCCTCAGGTCCCTTTTAAATCTTACCCCTCTCACCTTAAAGCTATGCCCTCTAGTTTTGAACTCACCCATCCTGGAGAAAAGACCTTGGCTATTTACCCTATCTATGCCCCTCGTGATTTTATAAACTTCTATGAAGTCACCCCTCCACCTCTGATACTCCAGGGGAAAAAAAAAATTCCAGCCTATTCAACATCTGCCTATAGTTCAAATCCTCCAATCCTGGCAACATTCTTTTCTGAACCTTTTTCAAGTTTCACAACATCTTTCCCATAGCAGGAAGATCAGAATTGAACACAGTATTCCAAAAGTGGCCTAGCCAGTGTCCAGTACAGCACAACATGACATCCCAACTCCTATACACCACCTTCACTATCCTGTCTACTTGTGACCCCACCTTCAAGGAACAAAGAACCCACACTGCAAGGTCTCTTTGCTCAGCAACACTCCCCATGATCTTACCATTCCATGTATAAGTCCTGCCCTGATTTGACCTACCAAAACTCAGCACCTCATATTTATCTAAATTAAACTCCATCTGCCACTCCTCAGCCCAATGATCAAGGCCCAACTGTACTCTGAGGTAACCTTTTTCGCTGTCCACTACACCAAAAATTTTGATGTCCTTTGCACGCTTACTAAACATACCTTCTCTATTCACATCAAAATCATTTATATAAAATGACAAAAAGCAGTGGACACAACACTGATCCTTGAGGTGCACCTCTGGTCATAGGCCTCTGGTCTAAAAAGCAATCCTATCGCCCCCAACTTCTGTCTCCTACCTTCGAACAAATTTTACATCCAAATGGCTAGTTCTCCCTGTATTCTATGTGATCTTGCCTTACTAACCAGGCTAACACGCAGAATCTTGTCAACCGCCTTACTGAAGTCCATACAGGTAATGTCCCCCACCATGCCTTCATCAATTTTTTTAGTTCTTCAGAACACTCAATCAAATTAGTGAGACACAATTTCTCATACATAAAGCCATCTTGACTATCTTTAATTAGTACTTGCCTTTCCAAATACAGGTAAATCCTGTCCCTCAGAATCCCTGCCAACAACTTATCCAGCATTGATGTCAGGCTTACTGGTCTAAACTTTCCTGGCTTTTCCTTTCTTAAATAATGACACCACATTAGCCACCCACCTGTCTTCTAGCACCTCACCCAATGGTTATTGATGATGCAAATATCTCAGCAAAGGACCAGAAAACACTTCCCTAGCTTCCAACAAAGTTGTCAGGTACACCTGATCAGGACCCGGGATTTATCCACTTTCAAGCATTTTCAAGATATCACTGTTTGTTTCTGCAAGTTCTCTAGCTTCCATAACCTTCTCTACAGTAAACACTGATGCAAAATACCTGTTTAGTATTTCCCCAATTTCCTGCACTTCCACACATAGGCAGCCTTGATGATCTTTAAGGGGCCCCATTCTCTTCCTAGTTCTCTTTTGTTCTTAATATATTTATGGAATCCCTTTGGATCCTCCTGCTGAAGTTATCTCATGTCCCTTTTTTGCCCTCCTGATTTCCCTCTTAAGGATACTGCTACTGCCATCATAATCTTAAGGGGATTCATCTATCCCAGTTGTCTACACCTGACATGTGTTTCCTTCTTTTTCTTGGCTACAGCCTCAATTTGTCTAGTCATCCAGCACACCTGACCCTTACTAGCCTTGCCCCTTCAAACTACTGTCTTTGGATTCTCATTGTCATCTTTGAAGATTTCCTACTTTCCACCATCCTTTAACCTGTGGATATCCATCCCCCATCAACTTTTTAAAGTCTGTGCATTATACCATCAAAACTGGTCTTCTTCCAATTTAGATTTCTAAATTCAAGGTCAGGTCTTCTTGGCTACATGACCATTCCAAGGCTGAACCATGTTCAATAGCAGGTCTAAGGGTGCCAAGGTGGAGGCCAGGTTACATATGAATCTTCCATAATAATTCACCAATCCAAGGAAAGACCTAAGCCCTGATACAGATATGGGAGCTGGGGCGCAGTTGGTTGCACTCACTTTATCTTCCAATGGGTGTAGCCTGGTCTTGTCGGTTCTATAACCCAAGTCCTGGGTAATGAAATTATTCTAAAAACTATTAAAATTTTAAAAATCATTAATAATGTCTTGGGGTACCTGGAACACCTATTTTTCTCATCTAAGGTGCATGCCCATCTGGAAGAAATGTTTAAGCACTATGTCCAAGTTCTCCAAGTGCTCTTTATTGCTCTTCTCAGTTATTAGCTCATCATCCAGATGAATGGCAACCTGGGGCAGCCCTTGTAAAATCATCTCTATTGTCTGCTGAAAAAGAGTTCAGGCTAATGATACTCCAAGTGATAGTCTTACATATTGGCACAAACCCTTTTAGGTATTAATTGTAGCATACTTCTGGAACTCCTAATCTGGTCACAATTGCAGAAAGGCTTGGCTCAAGTCCAGCTGCATGAAGGGCTATCAACTTTGCATATAAGTTCTCTATGCGAAGAGTTGGGTAATTATCCAGCTGCGAGAAGCAGTTTACTGTTTTGCTTAAAATTCCCACAAGGACAAATTAACTTGTCAGGCTTCAGAACGGGAATGACCAGTGCTGCCCATTCTGCAAATTACACTGACCATTCATAGAACAAAGAACAGTATAGCCCTTCAGCCCACGATGTTGTGCCAAATTTTTATCCTTAACTTAAGGTCTATCTAACCTCCACCCCTACCTTATGCTGTCATCCTTATGCTTATCTAATAGCTGCTTAAATGCCCCTAATGAGGCCGACTCCACTACCTTCTCCTGCAATGCATACCAACACCCCCACAACTCTCTGAGTAAAGATCTGACCTCTGGCATCTCCTTTATATCTACCTCTACTCACTTTAAAACTATGCCCAGTCGTAATAGCTACCTCCATCCCAGGAAAAATCTCTGGCTGTCCACTCTATCTATATCTCTGATCATTTTGTACAGCTCTATCAAGTCACCTCTCATCCTTCGTCGTTCTAAAGAGAAAAGCCCTAGCTCTCTCAACCTTTCCTCGTAAGACCTTCCCTCTATTCCAGGCAACATCCTGGTAAATCTCCTCTGCACCTTTTCCAATGCTTCCACATCTTTCCTGTAATGAGGCGACCAGAACTGTACACAACATTCCAGATGTCGCCGAACCAGGCTCTTGTATAGCTGGAGCATAACTTCACGGCTTCTGAACTCAATCCCTCTATTTATGAAAGGTAACACACCATACGCCTTCTTAACAACTCTAGCCACCTGGGTGACAGCTTTCAGGGAACTGTGGATATGAAGTCCAAGATCCCTCTGCTCCTCCAAACTGCCAAGAATCTTTCCGTTAACCCTGTATTCTGTTTTCAACTTTGTCCTTCCAAAATGAATCACCTCATACTTTTCAGGGTTAAACCCCATCTGCCACTTCTCAGCCCAAACCCACTGGTTTGCTGATTCCTTAATTTTCCAGCCTCCTGATTTATGCCTCTTGTTTGGCTGGAAGGCAAAATGGCACTGGGCGGACCTTGCAAAATCAAGAATTACTGCCTGGCTAACATGTAAAGTGGCTTTGGCTGCTCTGATAGTCCCTAGTCTTTCCTGAAAACGACCAGTGTTTAATTAGGACTTCACTAAGGCACCCATTTTCTAATCGAAAAATGTTAAGCCAATCAGGTGAATCTTTCTCAACCAATTCTGCCCCAATAGGTTTGGGCTAGAGTGTCTTACTACAATCAGTGGTAACTGCACTAACCGCTTCTCATGGACTGGAACTGAAGACATATCCTTAATCTGTGATGGTTCCTTGGTGTATGTTCTCAATCTGGCCAAGGTCTTGGGCAAACTTATGGGTGGAGTCCAGTGTGAATCAGGCACACACTGTTTTCTCCCGTTGCCATGAAATAACTGCACAGAGGTCAGTATCCTGTCATCACGTCACACTTTACTTAGATGTGTACAGTACATTGGCTGTGACTAGCCAGCTCAGAGTCAGTACCTCAAGTCAGAAGACTCTCCGAAACTCCCTTTTTATATGTTAGCCAGGACTCCATGATTGGAGTTGTTAATCTGGGCCATCAAGGATCACATAATAATTGAGATCCACCTAGTTCCGATCACTACATTTGCCAAAGGTAATGCTGAATTGTGTGCTGGGGTTAAACTTGCTAAACAGGAAGCACTCAGGGTAAAATAGTATCAGAGATAATGGGAACTGCAGATGCTGGAGAATTCCAAGATAATAAAATGTGAGGCTGGATGAACACAGCAGGCCAAGCAGCATCTCAGGAGCACAAAAGCTGACGTTTCGGGCCTAGACCCTTCATCAGAGAGGGGGATGGGGAGAGGGAGCTGGAATAAATAGGGAGAGAGGGGGAGGTGGACCGAAGATGGAGAGTAAAGAAGATAGGTGGAGAGAGTATAGGTGGGGAGGTAGGGAGGGGATAGGTCAGTCCAGGGAAGACGGACAGGTCAAGGAGGTGGGATGAGGTTAGTAGGTAGCTGGGGGTGCGGCTTGGTGTGGGAGGAAGGGATGGGTGAGAGGAAGAACCGGTTAGGGAGGCAGAGACAGGTTGGACTGGTTTCGGGATGCAGTGGGTGGGGGGAAGAGCTGGGCTGGTTGTGTGGTGCAGTGGGGGGAGGGGACGAACTAGGCTGGTTTAGGGATGCAGTAGGGGAAGGGGAGATTTTGAATGCAGTAGGGGAAGGGGAGATTTTGAATGCAGTAGGGGAAAATCTCCCCTTCCCCTACTGCATTCAAAATCTCCCCTTCCCCTACTGCATCCCTAAACCAGCCTAGTTTGTCCCCTCCCCCAACTGCACCACACAACCAGCCCAGCTCTTCCCCCTCACCCACTGCATCCCAAAACCAGTCCAACCTGTCTCTGCCTCCCTAACCGGTTCTTCCTCTCACCCATCCCTTCCTCCCACACCAAGCCGCACCCCCAGCTACCTATTAACCTCATCCCACCTCCTTGGCCTGTCCGTCTTCCCTGGACTGACCTATCCCCTCCCTACCTCCCCACCTACACTCTCTCCACCTATCTTCTTTTCTCTCCATCTTCGGTCCGCCTCCCCCTCTCTCCCTATTTATTCCAGTTCCCTCTCCCCATTCCCCCTCTCTGATGAAGGGTCTAGGCCCGAAACGTCAGCTTTTGTGCTCCTGAGATGCTGCTTGGCCTGCTGTGTTCATCCAGCCTCACATTTTATTATCTTAGCACTCAGGGTATGTTACTAGCATAGCCATTCAGTGTAACCAAAGAGTATAAAAGTAGTAATAAACAAAGCATTAATACAAGGATGAATAAAGATTTTTAGATTTCTACACCAGTTGGCCTTCCCAAAATTATGGTGTAGATTGTCTGACATTGTTTACATTTCATTTAAATGTGACCTAGGAGACAGAAGAAAGAAGCAAGTCTGTGGGAGATTATGCCTTTTATATTCATGGGAATGAGTGTCTAAAAGGAATATAAGACACCTAAAGGGATAAAAATGCAATGGTTTTGCCTCAACCTGCAAAGAGGAAAATGATTGTATGCTTTAGCCTTTGGGTAAAGCTCTTATCTCCTCATCACTGTACCAGAGACAATTTTAAATTATTGTTCCCTCATTATTGCCTCCTTAAGTAGAGGAAATAATCTTTTCCCATTCACTGCATCAAAACCTCCTCTGCCCCTGCATGGTTAGGCCCTGCCTCTCCTCAGAGCTTCTCCTTCTTGCTTTTAAGAGTTGTTACTCAGCCAGAAATATTTTGAGGATTCTCGAGAATGTAAATCCATAATATCATCTTCATTGTCATTGTTCAATGTGGATTGATTTTATTTTAACAACCTGTTTAATATTTTCTTTTTAAAGGATTGTACCTTTTTCACTCGGAAGGAAATCCTGAGGTGAGTAACGTGCATCAGTTGCCTGTGCTAGTGCTGCCTGTCAGCGTCTGAAGGTGCTTGATGTGCCTCTGTCCTGACATGAAAATGGTCACAGACATGGGCTCGTGTCCAGCTACTCCTCCTGTCTTAACCGGTTAGTGTCACTGCATGGGAGGTGAGATAAGAACCTGCCAACCACAGTTCCCAATGGTGTCAGTAACACGGATGTGGAGAAACACCTCGAGGCATGGTGGAAAAGAAGGAGAAAGCAGAATGTTGGAGCAGGAGACCGGGAGTTGGTCACTCCTAAGGCTCAGGACAAGGATAGATGGGTTACAGTTAGGGGGAGGAAAGGGGACAGACAGACAGTGCTGAGATCCTCTGTGGGCATTCCCCTCAGCAATAAGTGTACCGTTTTGGATACAGTGAGGGGGGAATGACCTACCAGAGGAAAGCCATAGTAGTCAGTTCTCTGGTGCTGAGCCTGACACTGTGGCAAAGAAGGGAAGGGGGCAGAATAGAAAAGTACTCGTGGTAGGGGACTCGATAGTTAGGGGAATCGACAGGAGATCTTGTGGTCAGGATCGGGATTCCCGGAAGGTATGTTGCCTCCCTGGTGCCAGGGTCCGGGACGTCTCCAATCGGGTGTATAAGGTTCTAAAAGGGGAGGGCGAACAACCAGAAATCGTGTTACATATTGGCACTAATGATATAGCCAGAAATAGGATTGAGGATATAAAAATTGATTTCAGGGAGTTAGGATGGAAACTGCAAAGCAGGACGAACAGAGTAGTGTTCTCTGGTTTATTACCAGTGCCACGAGATAGCGAGGCGAGGAACAGGGAGCGGGCGCAGCTTAACACATGGCTACGCAGCTGGTGTAGGAGGGAGGGCTTCGGATATGTAGATAATTGGGATGCCTTCTGGGGAAGGTGGGACCTGTACAAGAAGGACGGGTTGCATCTGAACTGGAAGGGGACCAATGTCCTGGGTGGAAGATTTGTCCTCGGCTGCTTTGGGAAGCAAGAAATGCAATTGCTTCGCCACTTGCAAGGATCTTTGCATCCTTGCTCTCCACTGGAGTCGTACCTGAGGACTGGAGAGAGGCAAATGTAATTCCTCTCTTCAAGAAAGGAAATAGGGAAATCCCCAGCAATTACAGACCTGTAAGTCTCACGTCTGTCGTCTGCAAGGTGTTAGAAAGGATTCTGAGGGATGCCTTCTGGGGAAGGTGGGACCTGTACAAGAAAGACAGGTTGCATCTGAACTGGAAGGGGACCAATGTCCTGGGTGGAAGGTCTGCTCGAGTAGTTCGAGAGGGTTTAAACTAGTATGGCAGGGGGGTGGGAACCTGAGCTGTATACTGGAGGTGAGAGTTGATGCAGGTGAGGCAGTAGCAAGGGGTAGTCCAGCTAGTGGGAAGGATTTTCCTGGGAAGGAACCAAGGGATCAGTAAAAGTGTGTTTGCTTTAACGCAAGGAATATCAGGAATAAAAGTGATGAACTTAGAGCATGGATCAGTACCTGGTGCTATGATGTTGTGGCCATAACAGAGACATGGGTTTCTCATGGGCAGGAATGGTTGCTGGATGTTCCATGGTTTAGAACATTTAAAAAGAATAGGGAGGGGGGATAAAGAGGAGGGGGTGTAGCACTACTAATCAGCTACAGCTGCACAAGTTCCCTATACTATCCCTGATTGGCCCTACTCTTTCTTTGATCATTCTCTTATTCCTCACATAAGTGTAAAATGCCTTTGTGTTCTCCCTAATCCGTTCTGGATTCACAGCTACAGCTTCCATTGTCGAGGAAGATCTGCCTACCGAGTCAGTGTGGGTGGAAATTAGGAACAGCAAGGGAGTAGTCACCTCGTTAGGGGTTTACTACAGGCCCCCCAGTAGCAGCAAGGAGATTGAAGAAAGCATAGGTCGACAGATTTTGGAAAAGTGTGGACGTAGTAGGGTTGTTGTAATGGGTGACTTTAACTTTCCTAATATTGATTGGAACGTCCTTCGAGCAGAAGATTTGAATGGAGCTGTTTTTGTAAGGTGTGTTCAGGAAGGTTTCCTAACGCAGTATGTTGACAGGCCGACGAGGGGAGAGGCCATTCTAGACTTGGTGCTCGGAAACGAGTCGGGGCAGGTATCAGATCTTGTGGTGGGTGAGCATTTTGGTGATAGTGACCGTAACTGCCTCACATTCTACATAGCTATGGAGAAGGAGAGGATTAGGCAAAATGGGAGGATATTTAATTGGGGAAGAGGAAACTATGATGAGATTAGACATGAGTTAGGAAGCATGGACTGGGAGCAATTGTTCCATGGTAAGGGCACTATAGACATGTGGAGATTGTTTAAGGAACAGTTGTTGCAAGTGATGAGTAAATATGTCCCTCTGAGACAGGCAAGAAGGGGTAAGATAAAGGAACCTTGGATGACAAGAGCGGTGGAGCTTCTTGTGAAAAGGAAGAGGTAGCTTACATAAGGTGGAGGAAGCTAGGGTCAAGTTCAGCTAGAGAGGATTACACGCAGGCAAGGAAGGAGCTCAAAAATGGTCTGAGGAGAGCCAGGAGGGGGCATGAGAAAGGCTTGGCAGAACGGATTAGGGAGAACACAAAGGCATTTTACACTTATGTGAGGAATAAGAGAATGGTCAAAGAAAGAGTAGGGCCAATCAGGGATAGCATAGGGAACTTGTGTGTGGAGTCTGAGGAGGTAGGGGAAGCCCTAAATGAGTTTTTTGCTTCTGTCTTTACGAAAGAAACGAACTTTGTAGTGAATGAAACCTTTGAAGAGCAGGTGTGCATGCTGGAATGGATAGGGATAGAGGAAGCTGATGTGCTGAAAATTTTGTCAAACATTAAGATTGACAAGTCGCCAGGCCCGGACCAGATTTGTCCTCGGCTGCTTTGGGAAGCGAGAAATGCAATTGCTTCGCCACTTGCAAGGATCTTTGCATCCTTGCTCTCCACTGGAGTCGTACCTGAGGACTGGAGAGAGGCAAATGTAATTCCTCTCTTCAAGAAAGGAAATGGGGAAATCCCCGGCAATTACAGACCAGTAAGTCTCACGTCTGTCGTCTGCAAGGTGTTATAAAGGATTCTGAGGGATAGGATTTATGACCATCTGGAAGAGCATGGCTTGATTAAATGCAGTCAACACGGCTTTGTGAGGGGCAGGTCATGCCTCACAAAACTTATAGAGTTCTCTGAGGATGTGACTAGAAAAGTTGATGAGGGTCGAGCTGTGGATGTGGTGTATATGGACTTCAGTAAGGCATTTGATAAGGTTCCCCATGGTAGGCTCATTCAGAAGGTCAGGAGGAATGGGATACAGGGCAACTTAGCTGTCTGGATACAGAATTGGCTGGCCAACAGAAGGCAGCGAGTGGTAGTAGAAGGAAAATATTCTGCCTCAAAGTCAGTGGTGAGTGGAGTTCCACAGGGCTCTGTCCTTGGGCCTCTACTGTTTGTAATTTTTATTAATGACTTGGATGAGGGGATTGAAGGATGGGTCAGCAAGTTTGCAGACGACACAAAGGTTGGAGGTGTCGTTGACAGTATAGAGGGCTGTTGTAGGCTGCAGCGGGACATTGACAGGATGCAGAGATGGGCTGAGAGGTGGCAGATGGAGTTCAACCTGGATAAATGCGAGGTGATGCATTTTGGAAGGTCGAATTTGAAAGCTGAGTACAGGATTAAGGATAGGATTCTTGGCAGTGTGGAGGAACAGAGGGATCTTGGTGTGTAGATACATAGATCCCTTAAAATGGCCACCCAAGTGGACAGGGTTGTTAAGAAAGCATATGGTGTTTTGGCTTTCATTAACAGGGGGATTGTGTTTAAGAGTCGTGAGATCTTGTTGCAGCTCTATAAAACTTTGGTTAGACCGCACTTGGAATACTGCGTCCAGTTCTGGTCGCCCTATTATAGGAAAGATGTGGATGCTTTGGAGAGGGTTCAGAAGAGGTTTACCAGGATGCTGCCTGGACTGGAGGGCTTATCTTATGAAGAGAGGTTGACTGAGCTCGGACTTTTTTCATTGGAGAAAAGGAGGAGGAGAGGGGACCTAATTGAGGTATACAAGATAATGAGAGGCATAGATAGAGTTGATAGCCAGAGACTATTTCCCAGGGCAGAAATGGCTAACATGAGGGGTCATAGTTTTAAGCTGGTTGGAGGAAAGTATAGAGGGGATGTCAGAGGCGGGTTCTTTACACAGAGAGTTGTGAGAGCATGGAATGCGTTGCCAGCAGCAGTTGTGGAAGCAAAGTCATTGGGGTCATTTAAGAGACTGCTGGACATGCATATGGTCACAGAAATTTGAGGGTGCATACTTGAGGATCAATGGTCAGCACAACATCGTGGGCTGAAGGGCCTGTTCTGTGCTGTACTGTTCTATGTTCTATAAGACGTGAAGGCTGTACTGTTAGCTGCTTTAGTGAGGGACGTTATCATCTAATATGGTCTGAAGGAATGGCTGAGACCTGATGGAATTAGCGAACACTGGATGGACGTACAAATTGAGTTAATTTGGCTTAGGTTAGTTGTACACATATGGAAGTTCATAACATGAGACTTCTGGGCTGTGGCTAACTGAAATAAACCTCTCACATTGCAGTATGGATATGAATTCTATTTGAATATAGTTATCTTTTGGAATATTGATAGCAAAGGATGAATGAGTCAAAATATCAAGTTTTTGGGGTATGATCACCCATCCTTTTTATGAAAATTAGTCTCATGCACAGGGAAGAATAAGGTTGCAATGTGGACATGTGTTATATCTTTATCAAAGAGGAAACTAGGTATAGCCTTAGCACTTCCATTGCTACACAGAAGTATCATAAGCAGTTTTTTTAGAATTAGAGCTTGATAGTTTGATGATGGTGTGGACAGGTTGATAAAGTGCTAGGGGAATTAGTTTGCTATTGATGGATTCAGAGATACATGTGTGGATATGAGCGTAATAGTTATAAATATGGCAGCAGAAAGCCCTTTTAGTGAAAGGAATTATCTAACAGTAGACAAAGTGGTTCATAAGATTTTAGCAAATCAGCCAAACTATAATTATCTTTTGCGCTGGTGTGGGCTGTACATGGTAAGAGTTTGTTGAAAATGGTGGGAGCATATTGTCCAAATCAATGAATTTTTGGTGGAATCCTCAAGCTCTGTTAATAATAAGTGATCAGCCCCTGGCCTGTGAAAAGGCTACAGTTAGTTTTATTCCTTCAGAGCATTTGAATGCACTGGCTGGAAAGGCTTTCATTAAACTGAAGTCTCAAAGAATTCAACAAGTCTTAAGGTATAAGGTGAAGTCATTGGAAACCAGTTTCAACTGGGAAACATGGTTAATTATGGGAGAGAGGGGCTTAAAATGGGGAGGCCAGGGGTTACTGGTGAAGATGGGAATCAGACTGTTCAGGTACATTCTTCAACATTGCTTGGGATTGGATTAAAAATTTGCAGATTCTGAAGGAGTAATGGGATTTAGAGGAGAAAGTCAAATGACAAGTTCCTCTCATCTGAATGTCACATAGCTACAAGTATCAAACTGCCATAATTGACAGTGAGTCTGATGATGAGCAAATCAGTTCTGATATCAGTAGGAGGTCATCAATTCCAAAGGTGGGTACCAAAGTCAAATATTTACCAGAAGAAATGAATCAATAGAGAGATGTGATTATTATGAGTAAAGCAGGCTGGATGAGGAGCAGAGGGTTGGGCTTATGAATCAGGAACATGAAGTATAAAGATGGAAGGCAAGAAAGCATAGTATAAGCTCAAATTATGTGTTTAAGGAGTGAACATAGAAAGAGAACACAAACTGTTGAAAGAAATCTCATTAATTAGGGGGAAGGTGGTGTCAAACAGTAATAATCCAGAAAGAGATAGAAGGAACAACAGAGGGGTGGTTGGATGAGAATGACAAATACAACACAAATCAGTGAGTGACTGATAATAGCAGGAGGGAGAAGCAATGATGATTGCACAAGGAATGAAGTCACTAAGTTTTTGGTCTTCATTTTAACGCAACTAATTAATCAGCAATAATGCAAGATAAGCTCAATTAGTTAGCATAAAACTGAAGCCAAATTGATGATTTATCATAATTACAATCATTTCACTTTAATTATTCAGATATAGGGAAAAGGGTTAAACAGAAAGGGATAGCAACACAATCAAAGGGCTCTATATTCTTCAATAAAATTAAATGTATCGTACAACTTCTACAGTGTGGATTAGGGGCAATTTAGCCCAACAAGTCCACACTTGCCCCTCTCAAGAGCATCCCAACCAGACCCCTTTCCCTACCCCTGCATTTCCCATGTCTAACCCACCCAACCTAGACGTCCCTGGACACTAAGAACAATTTAGCATGGCCAATCCACTTAGCCTGAATATCTTTGGACTGTGGAAGGAAACCAGAGCACCCAAAGGAAATCTACACAGACCCAGGGAAATTGTGCAAACACCACACACTCGCCTGAGGGTAGAATTGAACCCAGGTACTGTGAGGCAGCAGTGCTAACCGCTGAGCCACCGTGCCATCCAGTTATAAAGAAACATTTCCATGAACTCCCTGTAAGATAAACTTAGGCTGTGGAGATAAAAAAAATGCTTCCTTTCCAGAACCATTGAATGAACTTTTCACAATTCTGACAGCCTAAACTTCCTCAGTTCTAGCAATTTGAAAATTTCTATCCAAACTCACCTGGCTTGAAAGCTCCATAGACTGGAAACCACTTCAGCTCAGGTCACTGGCTCTTCTGCACTATAAGCTTTGTTCTCCTGCTGGGAGAAATTTGTTCTTTTTTCTGAAGTGATCTCCTGATTCTCTGAACTGAACTCAAATGCTTTCTGCTCTGTTGCAAACTCAGCAGCATAAAAGCCATTTATACCACATCCATTGACAATGTGATGGTTCTTCCAGACATTTGTCTGCAGCCACATAATTTCTTGGAATTGGTGCAGTTTGGCCAATGTTCCAAATGACCTTCTGACCTGTTCAAAAAATTATCTTCACAAGGACTGACTGTGTCATCCATCTGCCTCTGATTTAAAATCTAAATACTAACACATATCTAATACACTAATTGGCACAGTATCAACTTTATTCTTATGTCTCTGTCAAGTCCCTAAGAATCCTGCATGTTTCAATAAAGATGCCTCTTACTTTTCTTTATTGCAATGAATACAAGCCCAACTTACTCAACCTCTTCTCATACAACAATCCCTCCATACCTAGTATCAACCTGGCCTCCGGACTGACTCCTTGGTCAATTTATGGAGAATAAGGAGCAAAGTTAAGTAAAAAGTGGAGACAACAAAGTGTGGAGCTGGATGAACACAGCAGGCCAAGCAGCATCTTAGGAGTACAAAAGCTGACGTTTCGGGCCTAGACCCTTCATCAGAAAAGGGGGATGGGGACAGGGTTCTGGAATAAATAGGGAGAGAGGGGGATCTGGATCGAAGATGAATAGAGGAAATTATCTCTAAGTAAACGGGGAGATATCTTTGTTGCTGTGACTTGGTAACAGGATGTGAATGCATTACAATTTCACACTCAGATCCATTGTGGGATCAGCTGACTGGGATCAATTGCTGCCTATAATGGGGAGTCTGTTGAGAGGCTCCTCCCACAAGATTATTCTTTTCAAAATAACTAACAATAGCTTGTGGTGCTATCTGCAATGGTGGTTGTTTTGTACATTCACTGTGTTTTGGAATCGTGAGGGTGCCAAGGTAAGTCAATGAAGGAGTGACAGCCAAACTCCTTCCTTTGGCATCTACATTAAAATGTTGTGCTGCCTCTCGCTCTCTCTCTCTCTCATTGCAGGTTGTTCCACCGCTACCGAGACCTGGCTCCACATCTAGTACCACTCAGTTACAAGGACAATCCTGATGTGACAATCCCTTATGAGCTGATTGGCAGCATGCCAGAACTGAAGGTAGCGCGAGTGCAGGAAACCACAAGTTAAGCCAACAGTACTCTCACTGGTATACAATGAATAATTCAGCCTGTACTAATTGACAGGAGACTTTGAGTATTTTTCCAGCAACATGACACCCATCAATGACTAGGAAACATGCTCCAAAATGTAACGCATCCTCTGTCTGTTGGGAGATGGAAACAGAAGAATATCAGAGCAGTTCATTTACAGATCATGTGTGTGCATTTGCATTCATTTGATGTGTTTTCCATTTTTCAATTCATGTGCCTGTTTATTAAATTTGCATCAGGTACAGGCCTAAAACACCCAAATGTTTTAAACCACCTTGAACTCCAAACAACCCGATGGATTGCCAGTATTTATTATCTACTCACAATTCTCCTTTAAGCTCAGTGGTTTACTTGAACATTTCAGAAGACAGTTAGGACTTAGCCATATTGCTATGGGGCTGGGATCAAATGTAGGCCAGACTGGCTAAGGACACCAAAATTCCTTTCAAAACAGACAACAGTCAGTCAGATGGGGGCTTTACAATAATCCAGTAATTTCATGATCATTAAAATTCCGAAGTTATTCATGAAATGAATTGAAATTCTCACCAGCTCTAATTGGATTTGAACTCATACGTGAAGCATAGAAATGTAGAAAATAGGAGTAACGGTAGGCCAATTGGCCCTTTGAGCCTGCTGTACCCCTCAATATGATCATAACTGAACCTCTGTCTCAATGCCATATTCCCACTCTCTCCCCATACATCTTGATGTCCTTGACATCTAGAGATTTATCTATCACTTTCTTTAATGTATTCAGTGATTTTATCTACACAACCTTCCATGGGAGGAGAGTTCCACAGGTTCACTACTCTTTGAGTGAAGAAATCTTTCTTCATCACAGTCCTAAATGGTCTACATCATATTTTGAGATTGTGTCACTTGGTTCTAGATTCTCTAACAGAGAAAAAAAAATTCTCCCGTTATCTCGAGGTAATAAATGGCCGATGCTGGAGTCAGAGATGACACAGTGTGGAGCTGGTGAACACAGCAGGCCAGGCAGCATCAGAGGAGCAGAAAAGCTGACATTTTGGGTCGGGACCCTCCTTCAGAAAATGACCTTCTGAAAATGTTCCCAACCCGAAACGCCAGCGTTCCTGCTCCTGTGATGCTGCCTGGCCTGCTGTGCCCCTTCAGCTCCACACTATATTATCTCCCTTTATCTGGTCTTTCCAGCCCCGTTAGTTTTATATGTTTTAAACAGATCCCCTTTAAACTTTCTAAACCCTGGTACATACAGGTACAGTTAAATCAATCTCTCTCCATAGTTCAACCTTGGTTATCAGCCTAATGAACCTCCACTGCATTCCCTCCACGGCAAATACATCCTCCCTTAGGTAGGGAGACCTAAACGGCATGCAATACTCCAAATGTGAACTCCAAGGCCCTGTACGACTCCAGAACTCAAATTCTCTTGCAATGACATTTAACTTCCTAATTGCTCGTGCATTTGCCCATCTACTTTCATTGACCGATGTATAAAGATCTGGGTATCCTTTCGTACATTCACATTTTCCAACAGATCACCATTTAAACACTACTTTCCTTTTCTGTTTTTCACACCAAAGTGTATAACTTCAAAGTTAAATGCATTTGACCTGTGTTTGGCCACTAACTCAATTTATCTTAATCCTTAGATTACAAGTCCAGCAATATTGCGACCAGTATCTCCAAAAATAAAACAAAACAAAACAAAAACAAACTGAATAAAAAAAAGCTTGAAATCCTTTCAGTTCTCCACAGCCAATCAACCATTTTGACTCCATCTGAAGCCATCACAAACAAACCGACCCAAAACCACTTTGACTAATATGAACTGAAATACTTTTCCAGTAATGAGTGAGCCAATTACTCAGTGTGTTTCTCTGTCATGCTCCTCACCCTTTTGTTCAAACCTGATGTGATGGAATTGATGGTGAAATTTTACCCAATTGTTTAATCACTCCAGCGCTGTTCTGTAACTGCAGGATAACCCATTCCGCCAGAGGATTGCGGAGGTGTTCTCTGAGGACAATGAGGGAAACATGACCTTGGATGACTTTCTGGATATGTTCTCCGTACTAAGTGAAATGGCCCCACGTGACTTGAAGGCATGTTATGCATTTAAGATTTATGGTGAGTTTGGCTTGATACTGATATGAGGAAGGTTTTTCTTGCTTTGCTGATGTTAGATTTTCCAACTGGCTGTTCTGGAAACTCAGTTGGTGTAAGGTGAAACTGAAGCCAATCTTTACTCAGTCCAATATTTATTTACAGAATGGAACATTGTAAACTCATACCGCCAAACTCAGCCGCACCCCTATTTCCATATGTGTCTCTACATTGGAAGCAGATGAAGACCGAGTGAATGCATTCATCCTGAGCAATAATTACACAGACTTTGATATACAATTAACATTAGGACTCTTGTGGTTCAGTAGTAGTGTCCCTACCTCTGGACCAAGAGGCCTGAGTTCAAGTCCCACCTTCTGAACAGATTGATCAGGAAATAGCTACACAATTAATGGTCTGTATTTGGTGTCAAAGACTGTTCTATAAGGAGATTCACACTTGGTAGTCAACTCATGGAACTGAGTCTCTAGGAACTCCATGCATGGTTTGGGAAATGAAACTTCTTTAATGACAGGTTCAATTGGACATATCGGAATGCTGCCCTCTTAGAACACTCAAGTGCTAAGTGGGTTAAATTGTGAGGGCAGGCTGAATAGACCTGGCTTGCATTTCTGTCGATATAGAATGACAACAGAGAATCTCATGGTGTACGGCTCGGATGGTCATGTTCAAGTCCAACCAAGGTGATCTGATGGACTTGTTAGAGGTGATTAAAGGGTTCAATAGGGTTAACAGAGGGAAATTATCCTCTACACAGGTGTCCACAAAATGTGGAAACAACTTCACACCTTAGAAATATGTTCAAGTTTAATGTTGTAAAACCAGAGTTTATACAAAGGGTAGTGGAAATCTAATTACTGACTCAGTGCATCTTTACCATGGGGCTGCTTCTCTCAGACCTGTGGCTGCTCACTGCCCTCCGTTTGGTGGCAGGAGATGCTCCTGCATACACCATTCTCCATCTAAACTTCTACCTCATGGTTTCCAATAACATATGGATCAATTTAGAAAATGACAACAGAGGAAATGACAAATGTATTTGTAATTTGCAGTAACTGAGAGATTTGTAGGTACTGACTCAATGGTAACTTTCAAATTTGAAGAGCAATGTAGAAAGATGAGGGGAGCAGGACTAGCTTTCAAAAAGCAGAGAGGGGAAGAATAACCTTCTTTACTACCAGGTGCTCCTGCTGTTTAGGCAGTAGTGATCACCTCTCGTTTTGCTCCAGCTGTGATCTCTCATGAACCTGCACCGATAATTGAAGCTGGTTTCTATTCGATACTTAGATTTTAACAATGATAATTTTATCTGCAAATCGGATTTGGAGAAGACACTGCTCAAACTAACTCGAAATGAGCTGACACCAGAAGAAGTCAATCTGGTCTGTGAGAAGGTTCTCGATGAATCAGATCTGGATAATGATGGCAAACTCTCGCTGGAAGATTTTCAGCACATGATCATCCAGGCACCTGATTTCCTCAGGTAACACACTGGTGCACACAGTCTGTGTCCGGCAACTCAATCCAAACTCACTCGGGCTCTCTACAACTGGATCAATTTAAGCTGGTGGGGGATCTGATCTTGTTCTGATTCTCTGCCGTTGTCTTTGCTTGGGAGGGGCCCTGGCTGTTCCAATTATTAACTGCTCTTTGGAGGCTGTACTGTGGAAGTGTTCTGTCTCTTGTGGTGCTTTGGAGGCAGACTGCCAGAGCTTTGGACCCAAGGATATTTAACTAACTCTTACCAAGGTGGTTACTTTATTGTTGAATTGAAGTGCGTAGCCTGACTGAGCCTCATTGAGTTTTCCTGTTATTAATACAGTATGAGTCTGAATGAGACTGATATTCAAATTTTCTTTCAGTACTTTCCACATTCGAATCTGAGGTGCTCGGACCAGAATCAGCAGTGTCACCCTCAAACTGAAAAATTGTTTCAATGTCCATTCTAAGTCCATTCAGAATGATGTGATCAGACATGGGGAGCCACCAGGAACAAGTCAACATCTACCTTAGCAAGGCTGGCCAAGAGACCGATCAGCCCATTCACACGTTGCTCATTCTAGCTCTTTGATTTAGAGCTGAGTACTTTAATTCCATTTCTCCATTTAATCCTGTGCACTTTTCTACTCTTCCTTTCCAAATCCGTGCCTGATTCCTTCAGAAATGTTGTCTAATCTCTGTCTCAATAGCTCCTGAGGTAGAAGATTCCCTATCCTTATACTCCTTTTGCACGGATCTGCCCCCTTCATTTCTCACATCAGTTTTCCAGGGGAAAGTCACAATCTGTGAAACTGATTCACAAGGTGAATATTACTGATGATGAGAGCATCTCAATTTTGGTTTGGAATGGCGAGCTGAAGTTGAGAATTGAAATTTGAGCAGAAGCTTGTTTAGGAAAGGAGAAACAATGAAACCAACTAATGTTTTTTAATGGCCTGGAAAGATAGCTGCAGATTCATTATTGTCCTAGGAACATGACAGACATTTTGACATTAGGATGTGTTTGATATTGAATTGGCCAATCAAAGGACAGATCGATGCTGGCCAGCCATTCTCTCGAAGAGTGATGGTAACAGAAAGGAGAAAAAAAAGAGTAAATTAGTTCCAACTGGGGTTTTGAAGCTGTTGAGTGTGACTGAGCTGCCATATTCCTCTCTCTCTCTCTCCTCCCCCCCGCCCACCCCACCCCACTCTTTGGGTTTTACTACAGTTGTCAACTTGTTGGTTGTTGCAATAAGAAAATACCCACTGCAGATGTGGGCGAATAATCCTGGAAGTCTCTTGAACCTATTTGCATGAATCGGTGACTGCAGATTTCAAGCAAGGCCTATCGTTTTCTTGCCTGTGAACAACTCCATTAACCCTGAAACTGTTAACCAGCAAATTACAATTCTTCATTCTTTTCCTTTCAATTTACCTGTTAACTGTGTCTGTCAGTGAGTGGGGCTTCTGGTCGAGAAAATTGCACTTGAGATCATAGATATTAAGCAGATTGCCTTGTTTATCTGTGTTCTGCTAAAGTTACATTATTAATAATAAATTATTAATTTCTGTTATGAACTTGGTGTCTGATCTGTTATTTTTAATGTCTGACTGAGGAAAATGGAGCAATTAGGGTAACAGAATATTTTAAATTTTACCCCGTTCCAAATGAAGGGCTATGGAGGCTAGTTTGGTTTGGCTTGTTATCCTCGTGTCATTATTATGGAAAAAAAGTGACGTTTTTGCTAAAGCTTCTCACCGTGCTGTCATTAGGGCATCTGAACATACAGATATACCAAGCTGGAGCAAGAGTCCTTTAAAGAGCCCTTTAAACCTGCTGAATCCATGCAATGAGATCATGGCTGATCTGATTGTAACTTAAATTTGCACTCTCATCCACCCCTGAAACTTTCACACTACCTCTCTCTCACTTTTCTGCATTACTTACCAAAAATCAATCTACTTCTGCCTTAATGTTCAGGGACTCTGCTTCTGCCACTTGTTCAGGATGAGAGTTCCAAAGGAACAAGACCCTCCAAGAGAAAATAGTTTTCTTGATCTTCTACCCTGATTTTCAAATAGTGACCCTTTGTTCTAGACTCACCCATAAAAGGAAACATCCTCTCCATGTGTACTCTGTCAGCACCTTTCAGGATTTTATATGCTTCTATTAATTCACATCATACCCTTCTGAACTCCAGTGGATGCAGGCTAAGCCTGGCTACCTTTCCATAGGCAAACCCAGCCATTCCAGACATCAGTCTCGAAAACTTTCTCTGAATTACCTTCAGCACATTTACATCTTTCATCAAATAAAATGACCAATATTATACACAGGGCTTGTCCAATTAATGGTAGGGCCTGGGATTGTGTTGTAAAATTCAGGGACCTAAGGGTTTAGGTAGATAGTTCTTTGAAGTTTGCATCACATATAGACAGGATGGTTAAGAAAGCATTTAACATGCTTGCCCTCATTGCTCAGTCCTTTGAGTATAGGAGTTGGGAAGTCATGTTGAGGTTGCACAGGACATTGGTGAGGCCTCTTCAGAAATTCTGTGTCCAGTTCTGATCGGCCAGTTATAGGAAGGATATTATTAAGCTGGAGAGGGTTCAAAAGAAATTTACCAGGATATTGCCAGGTATGGAGGGTTTGAGTTAAAAAGGAGGGCTAGATAGCCTGGGACTCTATTCACTGGAACGTAGGAGGTTGACAGGTGACTTTATAGAAGTTTATAAGATGATGAGGGGTATAGATAATTTAATGGTAGATAAGTTAATGGTAGTTGCCTTTTCCCTAGGATGGGGTATTTCAAAATTAAAGCACTCATTTTTAAGGAGTGAGGAGAAAGATTTAAAAAAGCTTGAGGGGCAAATTGTTTCACACAGAGGGTGGATTGCATGTAGAATGAACTTTGTGAGGGAGCAGTGGATGCTGGAACACTTACAATGTTTAAAAGACATGTGGACAAGTACATGAATAGGAAAGGTTTGGATGGACTCGGCCAGGGGCAGGCAGATGGGACTAGCTTAGTTTGGGATTATGTTCGACCTGGATTGGTTGGACCGAAGGATCTGCTTCTGTGCTATATGATTCCATGTGGTTTCAACTGAATACTTAAAGCATACCCTTCCTGTTTTTGTATTCAGATCACCTCTCAATAAATAACAACATTCTATTGGTTTTCCTGAATTGTTGCTGCACCTTTCACATTCAGGCTCTGGATACCCAGGTCTCTTTGCATCTTTAGATAATATGCTCCTCTTTTATTTTTCCTGCCATTGCTGCAGGGCACAACCCCCACATTCAGCTCCCGCCACATGGTTCCTGGTTGTGACCCAGCTCCTTCCATACTCCTAAACTGGGTAGTTAAAAGGGTTGGGGGGAGGGATGTAGAATAACTACAGAGGGAGAGAGAAGAAGGGAGGAAACATTTTCTTACACTATGTGCAACTCTTCCTAAGAATGGAAAGTCAACGCTTCAATTGGCGTGGGCAGAATGTCAGAGCAGCAGTGTGCGTGCACAGCCTTGAAATTCACAAGGACAGGGGATGGGTGTTTTTAAAAAGGAGTAAGATATAGTCCTTAGAACTAAAGGAATCAAAGGGTACAGGGAGAAAGGGGGAACAGGGGACAGAGTTATGTCATTAGCCATAATCATACTGAATGCTGGAACAGATCTGAAGGGCCAAATGACGCACTCCTGCTCCTGTTTCCGGTTTCTGTGTTTCATTATTTAATTATTCTCATTAAAATCAGAAATACCATGAGATTGATGGACTCACAAATGACAACTTTATTTTTAAGTGGAAACATTGAATTGTCATATTTATCATCACATTTAATAGTGCGGATAGTTGGAACTTCCCATCCATCTGAAACTCATGGATTTATAAAATAGAAATCCCAGCGGATCCAACTCCAATCTCAGCTCTTGCCCTTCACCAGATAAAAGCAAAATACTGAAGACTCGTATGGGACTGGAAACATTCACTCTGATGTTCTTCCCACAGATGCTGCCAGAAATTCTCTAGCACATTCTGTTTTTATTTTAGATTTCACCAGGTCAGGGGGACCTGTCCCCAGGCTCTTTTCAAGAGGGAGATAAGACAGCAGGTGGGAGGCAAGCAAATGGTGAATTACAATAATCCACTATTTGTTTCGGGACTGACTCAAACAATTTTAACAATTTTCAAACATTCGGAATACTGCGTACAGTTCTGGTCGCCACATTACCAAAAGGATGTGGATGCTTTGGAGAAGGTGCAGAGGAGGTTCATCAGGATGCTGCCTGGTGTGGAGGGAGCTAGCAATGAGAGATGTTGAGTAGATAAGGATTATTTACGTTAGAAAGACAGAGGTTGAGGGGGGTACTGATTGAGGTCTACAAAAACATGAGAGGTATAGACAGGGTGGATAGCAAGGAGCTTTTTTCCAGAGTGGGGGACTCAATTCCTAGGGGTCACAATTTCAAGGTGAGAGGGGAAAAATTTAAGGGAGATATGCACAGTGTTGTGGGTGCCTGTAACGTATTGCCGGCAGAGGTGCTAGAGGCAGGCTTGATAGCATCATTTAAGATGTATCTAGACAGACACATGAATGGACAGGGAGCAGAGGGATTCAGATCCTTGGAAAATAGGCGACAGGTTTAGATAGTGGATCTGGATTGGTGCAGGCTTGGAGGGCCAAAGGGCCTGTGCTGTAATTTTCTTTGTTCTTTGTAATGGCAGACATCTTTTATCAGTAACATTACATCTTCACAATCTTTTGGTTGGGTTAATATCCAGGAGCATATGGAGGAGGAGTCATATATTCTATAGGTAGATCAAAGCTGTCACTTTCCTGTTCTCTTACCTCTCCCTCAGTCGGCAACTGACCACCTTCCACTGTCTCCTTCTCATCAAACTGCCTTGAACAGATTGTGTGTCTGTGGGGCATGAACTGACCCTGTGATAAGGACTGACCACATTTGGGAGAGTGATGGGAGTTGTTCAGAGCTGGGAAAAGCAGGTCAGAGTGACTCATATTTGAAGTGGATTCACCTGTATATTTCGTGTCAGTCATATGATCAGTGGGCTGTCTCTGGGGAGGGATGGGCCTGGGGTTTGGATGATCAGTGGGCTGTCTCTGGGGAGGGATGGGCCTGGGGTTTGGGTGATCAATGGGCTGTCTCTGAGGAGGGATGGGCCTGGGGTTTGGGTGATCAATGGGCTGTCTCTGGGGAGGGATGGGCCCGGGGTTTGGATGATCAATGAGCTGTCTCTGGGGAGGGATGGGCCTGGGGTTTGGATGATCAATGGGCTGTCTCTGGGGAGGGATGGGCCCAGGGTTTGGATGATCGATGAGCTGTCTCTGGGGAGGGATGGGCCTGGGGTTTGGATGATCAATGGGCTGTCTCTGGGGAGGGATGGGCGTGGGGTTTGGATGATCAATGGGCTGTCTCTGGGGAGGGATGGGCCCAGGGTTTGGATGATCAATGAGCTGTCTCTGGGGAGGGATGGGCCCGGCGTTTGGATGATCAATGAGCTGTCTCTGGGGAGGGATGGGCCTGGGGTTTGGATGATCAATGGGCTGTCTCTGGGGAGGGATGGGCCCAGGGTTTGGATGATCAATGAGCTGTCTCTGGGGAGGGATGGGCCTGGGGTTTGGATGATCAATGAGCTGT